>NC_090844.1:23847692-24158076 GCF_028021215.1 Eschrichtius robustus | reverse complement strand
CTTGCCCACTGGCGGCACAAATCTTGAATAAAACATGATCCCATTTGGAGCTGATTTTCCTTTTTACCCCTGTCACAACTGGTTTTCTTCACGGAGTTCACTTTCTTTCTATGGAGGCTACATTTTACATTTCCAAAGTTTCTTTGTAGCCTTGGTTTTGTTTCCCAAGCAGTTAGAATTCACGTGCTTTCAGATGGTATCTGGGTGACTATTCCCACCATAGGAGGCCAAACACCCTGGGTGGACGGCCAGCTGACCCCACCTGAGCCTGCCCTCAGCTCACACCCCGGCGACAGGCTGCCCTTCTGGCCCGGCTCCAGCTGCTTCTCTTCTTTACCAAAGAGTAAAGCCTGGACCCTTAGGTTTCTGCTGGCGGGGTACCAGTCCTGAGTCCCTGCATCCTAACTGCTTCTTAAGCTACAAAGGCGCTCAGGAGCCTCTGGGCCACACCTGAAGTTCTGACCCCCCCGCAAAAAAAAGAAAGAAAAGAAAAGAAAAAGAAATGAAAGAGCTATTTTAACAGTAATTACTACTCTATGCCAAGCGCTTTACTCTTTCCCCCAAAATAACCCCAGAGAACAAGTGTTCATTCTTCCTACTTTATAGATGAAGAAACTGAGGCTCAGGGAGGTTACAAAAAAACAAACAAACTTGCCTAAAATCCCAAAGTTAGCAGAACGGATGGAAATTGTCTTTAAAATTCGACCTGCTGGATTTTAAACACTGAGGGCCCGATGACATGCCAGGCCCTCGGCACATCCCGTTGTATGGGTGGACCGCTCAGCAGTTAATAATCCCAAAGGGGAGGCAGGCTCACAAACAGCACTTACAGGGGAGACTCACTGAGACTCGGGGACGGGCTCTCCCTGCTCATGAGGTCGGGGGGCACACACGCAGCATCTAGGGAGCGTAGCTTTACAGAGGAGCAAACGGAACACGCTTAAGAAACCTGGAAAACACAGCACACCAAATGAAGGCAATCCTGCTGCCGCCCCCCCCCGTCAGGAAAGCCGCCCAGTATGGGGAAGGCTGGGCCTCAGTGGCGAAGCAGCAGCTCTGGCCGAAGGAACAGCTAGACCCAACAACTCTGGAAGAATGGTTCTGGACTGCTTCTGAGGGGCCAGTGAGGACGGGGTTGAGGTTTGTGTCGCTGCTTTATGAAGAGGATCCTTAGTTCTTCAAATACCAGGCAGCAGAGGAGGGGAGGGAAGGGATGGATGGGACAGAGAGGGTAAAAAGGGACAGAGAATTTGCTTGGCCAGGAGTTGGCCCCCCTGGGGGTTGGTTCAGCCACAGGACTATGATGAGAATAATATCCCCCCGAGGCACAAAATGTAACCCCATCGCCCGGAAATGAGGCTGGGCAGAACCCTAGCGGAAGGACTGTAGAAAGAATGAGCTAGAAAGCCCAGGGACGAACAGGCCCGGTGACCAGCAGCTGGAGAGTTCAGGGACAACAGCTCTGAGTGAAGCAACACACACGAACCGTTTGGTCTCTCCGGGAATCCAGCTGTTTCCCACTCTTGATCTATTTCCTGTCAGGGACAGGTTTTCTTCCGACAGGCGTGTCCGGGCCTGGCTGTAGGGACTTCCTCCGGGGGACAAGTTCTCCCAACGCTGGCACAAGCTGCAGAGACCACACTGCTGGACGCAGGGCAGGCGCCGTCGCTCGGTGATGTCGGTGGCTGTCATTCGATGCCCCATCTTGCTCACCTATTCCTCATTCACTCTTTCCAGCCTCTGGCCTTCCATTTGGCTGCAGCCATGAGGACTCTGCGGCCCCATTAGTGTCAAGACGGGCTAGATGTCCTTAGTGTTTGAACTAGCACAGCTTTGTGGGTAGCCGGTCCTGGGCTTTCTTCTTCTTGAAGATTCAAATGCTCCTTAAAAGGCTAACGCTTTCTAAGCCCTTACTGTGTGCCAGGCACCCTGTTAAATGCTTTAACACGAGGGATGATTAGCCCCACTTTAGGTTAAGGAGCTTGTTCAGTCGAGGTCACAGAGCATGTAAATGGCAGCGCCTGTGTCTGACCAGGTAGCCCCAGCAGAGGCCAGGCCTCGAGGGGCAGGCAGAGAAAGAGGCCCCCCTGTGGGGGGAGAGGGGCTGGGAGAAGAAAGGGGGCCCTGTGCTCACTGGGGGCTGGTGCTGGGAGCACCGCGCCTGCCCCGCCTGCCTTCAGGCTCCTATGGGAGTTAAGCCAGATGCTCCTAGGTGACCAGAAAGCCAAACAAAACAGGGAACTAGACAAGGCTGGTGCGTGCAGGAGACGGAACACCAAGCAGCGGTTTCTCCCCACCCTCTGACCTTCACGGAGCTGCAGGTTTAGAGAGAAAAGTAAATGTCAGAGGATTAATAGTTTCATTTACGGCTGAAAACAATTCAGAGCCTTGAGCTGAACGGCCTCAAAGACAGCGCTGCAGTCCTTCAAAGCTGTGGTCTCTGGGCCGGTCGCAAGCCCCGGGCTGCAGGCACACAATTCCCGTTCGGGAAGGCCGGGCCTCCAGAATGAGGGCGTCCGCGATGAGCGTGGATGCCGCGTGGGAGGCGCACAAGGCACAAGCCGGGCGCGCATCTCCCGACCCCGCCCCGCCCTCCGACAGGCTGGCCGGCAGGTGAGGGGCTCAAGCTGCCTCCCGTGGGCTCTGCTCACGGGCCCACCCCTGCAGCACTGGCTACCGCCTTCTGAATGGGAGGGAGAAGCTGAGAAATCAAAGTCCTTCCCGAGCCGGGTGCCCACACGCGCCTGGGTGGGAAGCACGGCCGCCCTGCCGCCGGGGCTGTGCTCGCCCGAGTCCGCACTCACGGCCGCCCTGCTCCCTGCGCCCTCGAGACGCTACCTCTCCCCGGCTCCGGACTTAAACCAGACTGACGCCGGTCCGGACCTCCTTCTTCTTCTTCATCTCAGTATTCGCTATGGGGCACAGGGACAGAGGAGACGCCTAATGAGATGTGCTTTAAAGAGAAGTTCACAAACGCAGTTCTCAGAAGCTGCACAGTGAACGCCTGGCCGGGGGCCCCGCAGTCAGGTCACCCATGCACCATCCTAGGCCCCTCTCTCCTCCATGATCTCGCTTCCCTATCTGCCTGTGTCTTCTCCCATGGTTCATTCTCGTATTTGTTTTAGGTTTAGCCTTTAAATTTTTTCCAGTGTGTCACAAGGGACCTCCCTAGGGGCACGTCTTGTCCCGGGAAGTCCGTGGTATGATTTTAAAGCCTTTGGTTTACGTGCCGGTGATGCGTTCTGGTCACAAGCTGCCCAGCAGCCCTGGGAGAAGGTCTGCTGTTCCTCGGGGCCATTGAGGCCTCTGAGGGAGGGACAGGCAGTCAGGACTTGCTCTCTCAGTCCCACTTACCTGCACAAGTTTCAGGCCCAACAGTATGATGCTGGTCATGGGTAAATAGTATCGTTTCTAGAGTGTCGTGAGGACAGTGCATTTTACTGGCTTTCGCTCAGCCCCATCAGCAACAAGACTAAAAGCAAAAATGAACCCAGACTTAAAAAGCTGAGATGTGTGAATATGAGGTGAAAGGAACTGTCTGGACATTCTCTTCGGGGCATAACTTTCCTAAAAGTCGTGAATGAAACCTTCCTCTGCTGTTTCCAGGGACTCACATAATATATTTAATAAACTTCGAATACCAATGACGGTGAAAGTAAGCAGGATGATCATTTCTTACAATGTTAACCATCTTCTTAGAAATCGGATGCTCTTAGAAATAGATGTTCTTTCGTCCCTAAAAGTAAAAAGGCAGTCCTGAAGCTTACAGTCCGATTACGTTATCCAGTAATTCTTTAAAAAATGGGATTTGATGTCACATAAGCATCTTGAATTTAGAGATGGAGGCACGCGACCACAGATGGAAGCTGGGCAGAAGTAGAAATATGATGCAACTCCTTTTCGATGACAGTTTCTGTCTCTCCTGGGTCCTTCCTTCTGGATCAGACAGACTGGAAAACACTTCCACCCTTGTTGAAGCGAGATCTCCTGGCAGATGTGACACATGGATGCTAGAATGAGAATCTTCCAACATGCAGCTCTTGAGGGTTCAGGAGCCCAAGAAGATATGAGCAGCAGTGAGGCCTCGGCTCTGGACCAAGTGTCCCTGGGATGCTGAGTCCTTCTCGCATATAAAGTATACTGAGTGTCATGGGCCCAGCTCTCCCAAAATCTGAGATAACATCTTAGCTCCAAAATCGCATCAGCATGAAAACAAAACGCTGCAGTCTACTTGAGATCGTTTTTTCTCTAATTAAAATTTTTATTGAAATCTCAAACGTTACCAAGAAATAGTTTTTGCAAAAGGGGAAAGAAATAGCTAACAAGCAAATTCAACATGGGAGCTCCCTCTGCTGGTCTGCAGTAGGTTGATATGTTACAAACACATTCCCAGAGACAAATCTAATTTGCTGGAGAAGTGGACAAAAGACAGGTGTGTTGGGCTTTGCCTCAGGAGAGAAACACTAGAAGAAAAAAAAAATCCACGTCTCAAAACAGAGCACAACATCACTAAGAAAACCAAAATTATTTAAAAGCTGATCTCCAAAGACATAATACGATTTCCAAAACAAAAATGGAATTAGCCACTAAGAGGACACTCCATTTTGGTCTCCCCTCTGCTCTACCTCCAGTTAATAAAAATTCTGTCAGGCCCTTTGGGTGAAGGTTAAGTTCTGATCCCCTCGTCTCTGTCTCCAAGTCTCTTCTTACAGGCTTCTCATCTAGTTAGAGAAGAAAGATCCAAGGAGTCACTGGAACAAGGCCTTTCCAAAATTCCATCAAAGGATTAGTCTTTGGTGAGCCAGCACTGAGGTGTGGAAAGAGCTGGGAGTCAGGTGGCCTGGCTCTGGTCATGGCAGAGCCACTTGCGACTTTGGACAACTCTCTCCTCTTCTCCAGTCTGTTTCCTCATCTGTAAAATGGGTCAGACCAGCTGATCTGTCAAGCCTCTCCCAGTTCATTCTAAGATTCTCACACTGGACAAAGACATTTAAATGACCATATTTGTTCATCAGTCTTTAGGATACAGAACCCAAGCTTGCACTGGGAATGACCCCAAACAAGAAGTGGGGTTGAGCACAAGGGTCTCACTGGTATCAGAAGAGAGTCCCACCAACTCTAGGACTGACGTGGCAGTACCAAGTGGATTCCTGGCTGGGAAAGCCTCAAGGTCAAGGAAGAGCTCACGGGGAAGGTGCCACCATGAGCGATACATCCCAGTAAAGCATAACGGTTGAGTCCATGGAATCTTGGCACTGTCTCTCCTCATCCTTTCTCACAATGGCCTGGGCTTTCTGATCTCTTATGACTTTTTAGCTCCTTCTCCCACCGTATCCCCAGAATGACTTTTGATTTCATCCGTTATATGAATGAAGCAAGGACAAATTACCCAGACATCATGGCCAAAAGCCACCATTCGCAGTCTTTTTTGGCCACTGTCAATTCCTGCTTTTCCAGGACAGTGGTGAAAGGCTTTGGTGCTGATTAACCAAAAGCCATGGATATTTAGACGACTAGGCAAACTTGGCACCATTTCATGGTATTATTAACATTTGCCTCAGCTGTCAATTGACCTGTATCTAGGCAGTCCAGGAAGAGGAAGAGGTGGATCACGTATCCCCAGATGGCAGGGGTGGGCCACAAACAGGGGACTTTTTGAGTTGCTCCACGGTATCTACAGAATAATCTAAGGTCACTACGAGCATTCTGATAACTCAACAGAAGGTATCAGCCCGTTTCCTTTCCCTTTCCCTTTGCCCTCCCCTGCTACCTGCTGTTGCAAGGGTGACCAAGCACTGACACGGACAAAGGTGGAAAAAGCAACAGGGAAGGAAAAGCAGAAAGCACAGCGAATCCAGAAATTGGGTCATCAGTCTCGGAAGAACCCCCGTTACTTTGTTTTCTGTGCCAAATACTCTCACCACCACCACCTTTTTCCTCACTACTTGTACTACTTTCTACCCCCTTCTTCCAACACAAAGGGTGATCACTTCTGAGGCCCAGGCACCAGGGCCTTCTCTTTGTAGTTTGCCTGCATGGTCCCTGGGAAGCTGGGTTGTCCGTGCACATACGAGGCATCGACAGCTCAGCTGAGAGAGAATGGAAGGAGGTCCAGCTGAGAACACTCCTGACCCCATGGCCTGCCTGGGAGACCCTTGCTGGGGCCCCTTGTAGGTGTCTTGCACAACACAGTGTAAGTTGTGTACGACATAAGACTTTTAATTCAGAAGGGTCTTCTGGGAAGCTGTTTATTTCATCCAGCCTGGTACACAAACACTAAGCAAAACAAACAAAAACCCCACCTGTTCAGGCTGGTAATTTTTTAAAAACAGGCTTTCCTGCTTTTAGAGGAGTTACACATGCAGTAAGACAAATGAAAGCTATATTCTTTCTATCTTATTTGTTATTATTGATCATCGCGCTGAATCCTAACCTTGATTACTACTACTTGTACTAAAAGCAAAGCTAAGAGAAACATCGTTTCCAAGGGAAGAGAAAGGTTGGTATGTAGACAGTAATCCTTGTGAAGAAACAGCGGAGTTTGTTTATAAAGCTCAGGCTATTCTTAACTAAGAAAGAAAGCCGATCAGAAGAGATACCTCTACCTTGACCGATAATTACATTTAAGACACTATATTGTACCTCCTTTTCTACAGGGTCTCTTAAAAATGGAAAAAAGGAAGCCTTAATCTCTTCTTTAACATATGTAATGATAGCACATAACCTTCCTCCTGGAAGCTCCCAGCTTGCTCCTTCGTCCCTAGAGCTCCCAGAACACAAGAGAAGAGATCTCAGTACACAGGAGCACACGCAGACAGGTAGCTCTTGTAACAAGCGCACGCCTTCCTCTGCAGCCCTTCCCCACGGCAAGGCACACACGTCTCTGCTCTCGTGACACCCTCTAGCTGGCTGGGGAGGTGACCTGGGCCCAGGCTCTCGTGTGTGATATGAGGGTGAGATCATTAAGGAAGAGAGAGGTGTTGTTTGGGGGCAAACATCAGGCAGTGGGTGATATCATTGCTGTCAGACGGTCCTCGGAAGTCCTGG
This sequence comes from Eschrichtius robustus, assembly GCF_028021215.1. Lineage (NCBI taxonomy): Eukaryota > Metazoa > Chordata > Mammalia > Artiodactyla > Eschrichtiidae > Eschrichtius > Eschrichtius robustus. The sequence continues at coordinate 24,151,029 of NC_090844.1, read as the reverse complement.
AGGAGTGTCAGCTTGATTCAGAGGGGATCAGTAATCTCTTGAAGGCGGATCTGTTAGCTGGATAGGGGTTAGTTGTATGGTGTGCCCTGGGGAACCAGGTTTGAAAGGGCTGCTGGTGGAGTGAAGTCGTGGCCGATGGGTATGAATTACCTGGGCATGCAGTGAGGCGGGGTAGGTGAAAGCAGGAGGTAGAGCAGGCGCTAGCTCCGCTGGGTACAGAGGGTACGGGGCCCACACTTCAGGGCTACTGGGGTAAAGTGCAGGCACTGTGAGCTCATCTGCAAGAAAAGAATAAGGGAAGAGTTAGTGGTTACCAAACAGCTGGCTTCAAATCAGAAACAAAACACCCAGTGTAGCCCCGAGCCCCAATCAATGTCAGAAGTCAAGTCGCTCTCATTCTTTCAATAACCTGTTGGCTTCGGTCCCCCAGACACTAATAAGCAGGAGAATGGTAAATACAAAATGGACAAAAAAAAAAAAAAAAAAAAGGCAAGAAATCTGCTTCCTGTCTGGCCTGCTGAGATCTCAGGCCCGGGCTCCACCCTGGACACTCTGATGTCTTTCCAACTGTAGCTCAGGGAAACCCACGAACAGTGGGGACTTCCTGCACCAAACAGCAAACGGGGTCCTCTGAGGAAAAGAGGAAGAAAGAGAACCAGTAGGCGATCTCCCATGAACTCACTGCAGAGCCTTTGGGAGAACAGTGGCTGACCGGCAGGACGGCGACAGATCAGAAGAACTGGAGGACTTTTCTGTTAATCAGCATAATTACCATTGACAAATATCGGGATCATCAAGCCTTTTCTGTTTAGAAGCACAAGGCCAGACACTGTGCCTATAGGGCATTTAAGGTGTTAAAAGTTCAGAGAATGGAAGTGCAAAGCCTGGGGCATGCTGGTTAAAGTTAAGCTCCAGAGATCCAAATAAGGACGTTCACAATTGCTGTTTACACAGATTTTATTTTCTAGGGGAAAAAAGATGAGTCATGTTGCCAACTGACTGGTCTAAATGGTCCTCGTGGACCTCCGATTCCACTCAGGTCAAGCCGCAGTTTGCCAGGTTGAAGGGCAAGTGCCGGGCCTCAGAATGGATCAGGAAGCAACCCATTAAAGTAACAGCAAACACACAAGGGAGCGTCTCAGCAAAGGCAAAAATAACCTCAGTCAATAGTTCTGAATCTGGAACCCGTGAAGCAGCGATCTCGATACGTGCTTTTATCACCTGTCAAAGTCTGACATCAAGTAGGCCCGGATGCTCCCCAGAACCACCGAGGAAGTCAGGAAAAGGTGACCCGGTAAAGCCATCAGTGCCTGTGCCATTCAGGACGTCCCAGAAGTGTACAGTGCACGTGACCCAAGGTCAAGAGAGTCTCTTCACTCCCTCCCACCATCTAAAGCCAGCGCAGGCCTGCATTCTAGGTCTCCCCCATCTCCCCCAGTTCTGACCCCGGGCAGGGTTTTCAGCGTGGGAAGGGGGTTAGACACAGAAAACCGCTTTGCTGAGTGTGACGTGGGGACCGCTCTACAGAACCAGCGGAAGGCAGCTGAGGCCATGCGCGCCTGCACCAGCGGACAGGGTGTGCGCACGGCTCCTGTCGCCCGCCCGTGTGCAAGAGCTTCCAACGGGCTGAGAGACGGTCCAGAGCTGGCCGATGAGGATGTGTCAGGGGGCAGCCGGGGATGCCCGTAAGGTGGGGTCGTATACGTGGCCACCCCGACTCCCTCTCTCAACAAGGCAGTTGAAACGACCTCAAGACTTGGTGATGGGAACACAGATGGCCTGTCCATCTAGGCGGGGAAGCCTAGGCCCAAAGAGCAGACTAATAGTAATTATCTGGAGAGGGAAATACCAGCATCATCGCCCTCTTTAAAACGATCAGGTCTATACCACCTACTTCCAGTTCTAGGGTGTGTAGGTGTCTGCAGTTTCTGTAAGGAAATTCCTTACAGAGGGGTTAAGAGAACGCTTCACGGACCCCCGTGTTTCCCGTCGTGATGAGACCACACGATGTCCCTTAAGAGCAACAACTCTTGTGAGAGCCCAGCTCGCGGAAACCAACTACCGCCAGAACCAATGCCTCAGATTTTACACAACCATTCTCAGGAACGGCAAGCTATTACTGTTGCTGTTATTGTTATTTCAGCTACCATGCTATTTTAAGACACTGAGTCTTTTTTTTTTTTTTTAAAAAGGCAAGAGTCTCAAGACCTAGCACACACTAATTTCTTAGCCCACGCTCGTCCAGCCCCACTGTGACGGCAGAAGACTATCAACAGCATCAGAGGGGCTGTGCTTGGCCTGCAGCCTGACTGGCTAAAGGTGAGGCTGGCTGCAGGGCACCCTGGGGCTTCCTTTAGAAAGGTTTTAAAATGTGTGTCTTTTAAGATATCTGATCCTAAAGAGATAAGAGTCTGGGTTTCAATCTCAGCCTGATGGAATTTATGATTTCCATACATTTCCACATTTTATCCTAAAGCATGACTTCACACTGGGCCTATACAGATGCTTGGAGACAACTCACTGATTGATATTTGCATAAAACCTAGCCCAGCTGAATGGGGAGCCTGCTTCCAAATCCTCTAAACCCAAAGCTGCAGAGTAATAGCATATAGTCAGGTAGTGAAGCAGAGGCCTAAAAGAGACTAGGGGAAACGCACACAGGATAAACCCCTTCTTCCATCTCCTCTCAGGATGGAATCTGGAGCCACGGTCCGGAGAAGGAGGATGCACCCAAAATATGTCAGTGGTAATGCTCTGTGTTGGTGAGAACTGGGAGAGGACGGCAGGGAGCGGGTTACTGACGGCACGTGCTGCGGGCAGGAGCCACATCTTACTCAAGTCTGCACCCCTGGGCCAGCTCTGACCCTGGCATTTAGCCTGCAGTAATGCTTGTTGTACTGAACAGTCCCCGACAGAAAATCCTACAAGTTGTTTAGAGATACACCACTGTTTTCTTTGTTAAAGGAACTGAGCGAATATCTATAGGAACTAGATCTAAAATTTCTCAATCCTTGCAGTATTTGTCATATCCACCAAAAAAAAAAAAGGAGCAAAGGCAGGCTCAAACAAGAGCAAGTGTTTTTGAGCAAGAATCTTCAAAGTGAAAAATAAAAGCGACGGAACCTTTCTTCAAACGTGTTTCCCAGAAACTCTTGTTTACTAAAAGTGCAGCGGTTTGGGTTGACTTGCTGGTGGTCATGGGGATGGCTGGAGGACCTCCACCCCTGTTGAGTCCCCAAAAAGTACAGCAGGGTTCCGGAGAAAACAGCTTGAAAACCGCTCCTACAGCTGCTCTCACCCAGGGACCGGTTTTTAAAGTAAGCTCCTCTTCAAAATCTCGGAAGTCTGAATTCATTCCTGTAGCTCCTGGAAACCCGGCTGAGAGAGGATGGGCGGATGGGCAGTGAGTAGCCAGAGGGGGGTTGGGAAGAAAGAAGGAACAAGGAAACACCTGGGAGGGAACGAAATAGGCTCTCTTGACCAACTTCAGTGGCCAAGGTACCCTGAGCCCCTGGAGGGCCCAGGGAAAACCTGAGAGAGCTTTAATGGCCTCGCAAACATCTGACCCAAGCAATACAGCAGGTAAAATAACAGGAAGAAAGGTAAACAACCCAGGTGGAGCTATTCACTCCCTCCCCCGTGTTCCCAAGCCATAGCTTCCCACCAGCACCGCAGCTTCCACAGGGGCTCCCGGCACCAGCAAATTCAGCGGCAGCTGGGAGCACGAGGTGGGGGGGTGGGGGGGAAATGCAAATTTTCGGCTCCACCCCAGACCTACTAAACCAGAAATTCTGCCCTCCAGGTGATTCCGATGCATGCTGAAGTCTGAGAACCACTGTTATCTTCCGACTTGTCTTTCTTATTCTATTATTAGCTGCTTGAGTCAAGTGTTAGGCATTTTGCTTTCCAAGTGCTCAGGATAGTACCTGTTACATAGTATCTGTTGAACAAATGAATGAAACACTCCAGGAGAGAAAATGCTTAACGACAGCGATAATCCCGGACTTGTTTTGTGAGTGAAACTGGAGGGTCAAAGCAGACCCAGCCTGACATCCCTTGCTTGGCTCAGAGCCACCTACGAGTGACAGAAGCACACAGGCACAGCAGAGGCAGCCGGCCGGGGTCAGGATCACACCGGTGGGAAAGCAGCCCTCACGGACGCCTGCATTTCAGCATGAGGCTGCAGACTCCCCCAAATGGCACACACTCTCCTTTGATGGAAGAGGGTAGTGAGTTGCATAAGCTTTTTGCATCTGTACGCTTTTTGTTGCTAATGTGATCTTGAGAAAATTACAGCAGCTAGAGACAGGTTTTCCACAGCACAAGCCCTCTGTACGACTCCCCGGTGGAAGGAGCAGGTGCCAGCAGAGCTCAGGTGGGCTTCACCTTCTGGAGTCACTGCTCAGCCTGCTCTGACTTAATAGGACGGGAAGGCTGAAAAAAGAAGAGAAAGTTTGCTGCCCTAGGCCCATTGGGATGAACTGGAGTCAGGGAGGGGGTTAAGGTCCCCTAACAAAAGAGGCTCTTGACCACCCAGAGTGAGCCAGGCCCCAGTGGGCAGAAAGAGATCAGAAGCCCAGGGCTTTTGTCTGGGCCTAATCTGACCCTCCTGAGAGGCTGGGTCAATCCTTTCCCTTGGCGCCAGATCTGGCTACATCCTTTTCTCCTTTTGCACCTCTGAGGATAATGTTGTTGAAGGCTCACAATATACATCTGAATAGGCCTTTTTCTTAGCATAAGAGTATGCAACCAGGAGAGTCCAAACTGAATTCTAACCAACAAAGACTAGAAACTTCCCCAATTCCAACCTCCAATCCCTTTGAAAAGAAAGAACCGCAAAGTCTGATGAATGTTTAAACCAAAAGAGCTCATGAAGATCACCTAGTCTGCCTTTTCATCTGGATGAGGAAACAAGGATGCAGACAGGTGACGCTTCCAGTCTAAGGTCACACTGAAACGGACAAAGATGAATGAGTCTTAGAAACAACTGAGATAAAGAGGGACAAGGAGAATCTTTAATGGACGTAACCTTAGGACAGTTGCGAACACAAGGTCCAAGGACGTTTAAGTCAGTATTTACTTTGTCTCTTGGAGATTTCTATTTGGAAATATTCCACAGCGATCTCATGCTCCACACGTCCGAAATGAAGCACATTCCTTCCAATGGCCTGTCTTCCTTGGTTCCAGATCTCAGTAAAAGATGCTGCTTAGCTGCCCAAGCCAGGGTGACCTGGAAGTCACCCCACCTTCCCTCACATTCAGTCTTTCACCAAGGTCCTATTGAATCTATCCCAGCATCACTTTGATCCTAACTCCCATCACTGGATTACCGGAAAGGTCCTCCTGGCCGCCACACTGCACCTGGCTCAACTTTCAGAATACACAATTTAGTAATGTCACTCTCCTGCTTAAATAACCTTTCTATGATTTCTCTTTGCTCTCTGGACAGGATGTGACCATGGCCTAGAAGACCCCGCATGAGCTCGCCATCTTCGCCCACCTCTCCAGCCCCGGCTCTCACCTGGTTTTCCCTCCCGCTCTAGGATCCATCAGCCATTGTCCTGGCTTGACCGTACATGGTTCTCTTGCCACTTCTAGGTCTAGTACACTCTTTTTCCCTCTGCTGGGAGTGTTCTTTCCTTTCACCTGGCTTTCCTTTCACCTTTCCTTTCACCTCTTATTCATTCTTCAAAGGATTCCACTTAGATGTCACTTCCTTGGGGGTGGAGGGGAGGTGAGGCAGGCCTTCTTGGGAGCAATCAGTACCCTCTGTGTTCTGCTGCATTCCGCACCTCACCTTCACAGTAGTTACTTCTAGGGCTCTAAGTTCTCACCCTCTGCTTACCCCGGTGCCTACCACCAGAAAGTATCAAGAAGTCAACCATTTGCTCATACTTGATAAAATGAATGGAGAAAAAAAAAAAATACTTTGCCCTTCAGGAGGAAATGAACAAATTCTACGTTAATTCATTTCCGTGTGGGAGAGAAATAGGTACTGAAAGAGGATGAATGTGAGAGCATGCAAGTGCTGCTTTTTAAATAAGATTACATTTCAATCCTGTTTTAATAACACCTATTTTCATACTTTTTATACACAGCTGCTGAGAGCTTGTACGTCATTATTCCAGATCCTCATTAAAAGCTCTGGAGAAAGGGGCAGGGATGGGTGTCTCATTTTAATGATGAGAAAAGATCTATCCAAGGTCTCATAGCTAACTCATAGCGTCTGAACTGGGATTCGAATCCAGGTCTCATGTCTCATGGTTCAGGCTCCCTGTCACATAGCATCCTGTCCTTCCTGACATGGGGACGTCCCCACTACTGGTGGTGGTGACAGGCCCCTGGAGAGCAGGTGGTCTTCTCTCTAGCTTTTAGCATACTCAGTTTACTAGAAGAAACTCAGGGACAGCGTCCTCCAGGAGAGCTTGCCTGAGAGATGAAGAATTTGGCCAGAGAAAACAGCAGCCATGACACAGAAGACCCAAGGTTGATGAAAAATTCCAAAGAAAAATAAATCAAGGATTCTGTTAAGCAATCAACTCCTACTCACATACCTCTGCAAGTAGTTGATCCAAGTTTGTTAAGTAAACCCTTGAAAAACCAGCCTTAAGAGGCCCACTCTTTTGAGGGCTATCCCATTAGGACATGCTCTTCTGGTGTGAGGGCTAAGAATACAGCCCACTCCCCGTTTCTGTGGCAGAGCAAAGTGCACATAGCTCCTGCAGAGGTCTGAACAGTGTCCCCCCCAAAATTCACGTCTGCCCAGAACCTCAGAATGTAACTTTTTGAAAACAGAAATTTTGGAAATGTAATTATTTAAGGATCTCAAGATGAAATCATCCTAGATTGGGGGGTCGGGTAAATCCAATGACTGATGTCCCTATAAGAAGAGGAGAGGGGAATTCTCTGGTGGTCCAGTGGTTAGGACTCCACACTTTTCCTGCCAAGGGCCCGGGTTCGATCCTTGGTCGGGGAACTAAGATCCCACAGGCCACGCAACGGGGGAAGAAGAGGAGAGGACGTAGAGAAGAAGGTGAGGTGAAGATGGAGACAGAGGTTGGAATGATGCATCTACAAGCCAAGGAACGCCAAGGACTGCCGGCACCCCCAGAGGTTAGGAGAGAGGCATGGGATGGTTCCTCTCTCAGAGCCTCTAGAAGGAACCAACGCTACGGATGCCTTGATTTCAGACTCCCGTCATCCTAAACTGTGAGAGGATACATTTCTGTTGTTTTCAGCCACCCAATTGCTGGGAATTTGTTGTCACAGCCCTAGAAAACCTTCGGTTCCCACAAAAGGTCACATACTTCATTAGCTCTCCAAGAAGGTAAGTGTAGGGGAAGAACCAAAAGATTTGGTGAACGTAGAGAATGGGCTTGAGGACACAGGGAGGGGGAAGGGTAAGCTGGGACGAAGTGAGAGAGTGGCATGGACATATATACACTACCAGACGTAAAATAGATAGCTAGTGGGAAGCAGCTGCATAGCACAGGGAGATCAGCTCGGTGCTTTGTGACCACCTAGAGTGGTGGGATAGGGAGGGTGGGAGGGAGACGCAGAGGGAGGAGATATGGGGATATATGTATATGTATAGCGGATTCGCTTTGTTATACAGCAGAAACTAACACACCATTGTAAAGCAATTATACTCCAATAAAGATGTTTTTAAAAAAAGATTCGGTGAAAATCTCAAAGGATGTGTTCAACACCACTCAGCACAAATCACGACTGTAGTGTTTGTGTTCTGCACCGGGAACCAACCGTACTAAGGAGACACCAGGAGAAATCAAGTCTGTGTTCAGCCCTCCTCCACTCTACCTGTTCTTTAATCCCGTCCTTGGCCACTTTCTTTGCTTCAATTACTAATTCTATTTAGGATAATTCATAAACCTACAGCTTTGATTTCCACTCCAACGCAGACATCCTAAACACATCCAAATCAACTCATACAAAAATGCACTCACAAATCAATTCCTCTTCTTACCTCTCCACATCCCTTTATCCCATTCATTCAGGTCCAAAGCCTCCTTCATTTCCCATATCCAAACCGCTGCTAAGTGCTAATACAATAAAGTATAACAGCAGTAGTAAAGTAGCTAATGTTTATGGAGCATATCTTATGTGCCACTCACTGTGCTAGTGTCCCTTGTGGAAGGTACTAACACCAGCCCCTTTACATTATGAGGAAACAGAGGCACACAGGTTCAATACCTAGCCCACTGGCTCACAGCAACCGACAGAACCAGGGCATGGATCAAAGTCATCTCCGTCCAGAATCCAGACCCTTCACTTCTCTGCCTCTCCACACTGATTATATTCCCTCTGTGCCTTTCTCACTATCTTTTCCCTTCCATCCCTACTTCTACCACCCAAATGCATGTTCCCACTTGGACTTTTAAACTGCCTTCCTAATAACTTCCGCTATCTCTCCACTCACATTTTTCTCTCATAACACACATTCCTAGAGCAACCCTTGAAACCTGCAGGCAAACCCAGACCAACAAAATATGCCAAGGAAATTCCAGAAGCAAGCTGGTCTTTATTCAACTGGCCCAGAGTCACCTCCCCCTCAGTTAATGATATTCTGCCATGCCTCCGAGCAGTCACTGCTCTCAAGGTCCTGCTCTTTCCTTACTGTGCAGCTGGTCCCATGCCAAAATACCTTCCAACCCATGGTTTTAAAAGGATCTGACTCTTGATCTGAGAGTTGAAGGGAACCCAGAGAATAATAAGCTGGAAGAAAACTGTTCCTCGGGGAGTTGACTGAAGTCACCACTGTTATCTACTCTTGCTCATCACAATGGGGCATTTTCATAGCTCTTCCTTCCTGAAACCTGCAACTGCAGGGTTGAGGGTCACCCAGAGCTTCCCCAGGCAATTCCCTTCCCAGACACGGCAACTGAACTTTGAGGGTGTCTCTCTGAGAGCCGGTCCTTAAGAAACTGACTGCAATCAAATCTGGATGTTTAACAGGAGCTCTATTTCCAGGAAACATTGGTTTCATATTACATAAACCACATAAAAACATTCGCCCAGCTCCACTCTGCTAGAGACCTAGGTAAGCTTCATGAGGGCAGAATACTCTCATGTATTCACTACTAGCTATTCCCTACTAGTGAACACTACTAGCTATATTCACTAATGTGCCCTTTCCCAGTGTCTGGAGCAAAGGAGACACTCAATAAATATTCCCTGAAGGAATAAACCCTCCCCTTTTACACAGCACACCCCCTTCTTCCTCTTTTCTAGTCCAGAACTGCACTCTCAGTTAAAATGTTTCTCCTGCCTCTTTTGCTGTCCAAACAGCCTTTTCCATCTGTGGTAGGTAATTTAATTATAAAGGGATTTCAGAATTGTACATAAGAGTGGCTGTGTGGCCATCTATGGGACTAGTCACATAACAAATGGTCATAATAAGGATATTTATACAGTGCATACTCTGTGCAAAATACTTCCCAGACTTTAACCTATTTATTCGCCAGAACAGCCTTATGAGGTACTGCTGTTATTACTCTGAGTCACAAAAGCAGGATGCTACCTAAGGGCTTGGCGATGAAGTGACAGGCCCAAGGCCACGCAGCTGGGAGGAGTGGAGCCATGACCTGAATACAAGCAGCGTGGCTCCAGAGCTCACGGTCGTACCCACTGTTAAGATGGTGGTTTTTCTACCCAAACATCCTCCCCACAAACCATACAGCTTAATTTTCTAAGTTAGAAAAGACAGGTCACCACCTTCAAAAACAAGAAAGAAACAAAACACTACTTTAGGGCAGATGAACAACACAAGAGGCTATTTTGAGAACATGACAATTCTGGTCTGCTTCTCTGGCACTGATGATATGTAATGAATACTTAATTTTTAAAATTTATAATAAAAAGAAAAGCATATTCATAAGGTAATTTTGACATGAGTTTTACAAAACTAGTTAGGAGACATACTATGTATATATAAACACTAAGTAAGGGCGAATGAAGACACGAGAAATTACAGGCTTGGATCACAGAGATGGTAGATGAGGAATGTCAACAACTTGTGCTTGACTGAGAATATTGGCGGGAGTAGAAAGAAAGGAAAAGAAATTTCTTCCTCCATTTAAAAAACATTTAAGGAAAAAAAACGTTTAGTGGGAATTCCCTGGTGATCCAGTGGTTAGGACTCTGTGATTTCACTGCAGAGGGCTCGGGTTTGATCCCCGGTCGGGAAACTAAGATCCCACAAGCTATGCTGTGTGGCCAAAAAAAAAAAAAAAAAAAGGTATTTTAGCATAACTTCCACTTGCCACTCACCTTTTTGGGGGCATACATGTATTATCTGGTGAGGGAAGAAAGTGAGGAAGGGAGAGGTACGTTTACAAGAACACAGCCAGGCATAGGTGTCTTTTTAATGAAACTGCTGCCTGGATACATCTCTATTTAGTCTATAAAAATAATCTACAGAACTATTTTATTAAACGATAAGCTCCTTGAGTGCAGGGCCTGTGTGTGTTTTGCTCACCGTGGTATCCCCAGCGGCTAGTCTAGTACATTTATCTAGCAGACCTTCATCATTTTTGATAAACGCTGTGTTAGGCATAAATCTCTGCATATGTTGTTTTTCTTTAAGATAAATTCTAAGAGTGGAACAACTATGTCTAAGGTGATGGGCATTTTTAAAGACCTTAATACATCTTGCTGTGTTGAAATGTTTCAATATATATTCCCAATAGATACAGAAACATTTTTACCAACTTTTAATATGACAGTATTGGGAATTATTATTAAAAACAAAACTAAACCAAAAAAAGGCAAATTTAAAGAAAAAAATCTCTCCATTACTTTAATGTACACTTCATTGACAGTTAGTAATGCTGAACTAACGTACTTCCAGATTCTTATTTGGAGCAGGTACTGCCAAGAGAAGTCTCCATTAAGGCATGCTGCTCTCTTAAACAAGCCAGGATGGGGACTTCCCTGGTGGCGCAGTGGATAACGCTCTGCGCTCCCAATGCAGGGGCCCTGGGTTCGATCCCTGGTCAGGGAACTAGATCCCACATGCATGCCACAACTGAGTTCACATGCCACAACTAAGGAGCCCATGTGCTGCAACTAAGGAGCCGGTGAACCGCAACTAAGACCTGGTGCAACCAAATTAATTAATTAATTAATTAATTAAATTAATATTAAAAAAAAAATCCAGGATGGACCAAATACCCTTCCCCACCCCTCCCATAACAGCATGTGTACCTTGATTACTGCACCTGTCACTTACATTGAAAATGATCTCTTTCTGTAGCTTTCTCCTTCCCCAAGTTGTAATCTCCTTCTCCCAGCACTTATGTCTGGCACACACAAGACATTCAATCAAAGTTTGTTAAATTTAATTGATATTTCCAAGTGCCTGCAACTTATTAACTATCAAGAGCATGTAGGGACTTCCCTAGGGTCGAGTGGCTAAGACTCCACACTCCCAACGCAGGGGGCCCGGGTTTGATCCTTGGTCAGGGAACTAGATGCCACATGCCACAGCTAAGAGTTCGCCTGCTGCAACTAAAAAGATTCTGCGTGCCGCAACTAAAAGAGCCTGTGTTCTGCAAACTAAGACCCGGCCACATAAGTAAATAAATAAATATTGATATTAAGAATAAATTAAAGGACTTCCCTGATGGTGCAGTGGTTAAGAATCCGCCTGCCAATGCAGGGGACACGGATTCGAGCCCTGGTCTGGGAAGATCCCACATGCCACGGGGCAACTAAGCCCACGCGCCACAACTATGGAGCCCGAATGGCACAACTACGGAAGCCCACGCGCCTAGAGCCCGTGCTCTACAAGAGAAGCCATCGCAATGAGAAGCCTGCGCACCACAACGAAGAGCAGCCCCCGCTCGCCGCAACTAGAGAAAAGCCTGCAGAGCAACGAAGACCCGACGCAGCCAAAAATAAACAAAATAAATAAATATATTTTTTTAAAACAAAGTTTAAATAAATAAATTTTACAAAAGGGCATTTAAAATTGAGAAATAAATAACCCAAATGGTTTAAAATTTAGCACATTCCCTTGACTTTTAAGAAAATATCAGTCTAACTCTGCACAGGCTCCGCTCCCGGGCAAAAAGGCAGAAACTTTAATAACTTGTCAGTTTTCAAGAGACTGAAGCTGACTTAGGGAACTGATAAAGCAGAACCTCAAAATGTACCTGAAAGTACAGATAACACAAATCCACACACATACGATAGCACGCTGGCCTCTGGGCCGCGTGAGGAATTTCTGAATGAAGCTGTGTGTCTGAGCGGAGCTCCTGCTCTCATCCCTTCCCTTCTCCTGCGCTATGAGCTCAGCAGCCCTACCCGGCCCCCACCCACCCTTTTGGATCCCCATCTACGTTCACGGGTTGGCCCTGGGCTATTTGCCCTTGATTTATCCACAGGGAATGTTGAGAATATTCACAAGCCATCTGCAGAGCACGACATCCTGGCTGCACAGATGAGAGGTGGGTGTGGGCCACACCGGTAAAACCTATGTCATCCCTGCTTCCTCCTTCTCTGGTTTTCTCTCATGTCAGATCAATCCTAGTCTGTAGTTTGCTATCCTGAAAATAATTCTGAGTTAAATATGCATGGCTATGTCAAAAAGTTCCAAGCATACTTTCTAGAACTCAAGAAAATGTATCCATCTTTTGGAAAAAAAATATGGCACTAGCTTACGCTAACATTGTGTTTCTCAAGGGGCCTTTCCGATCACTGACAAGGTACAGCCCACAGACTACAACAGAAATGATAAAGACCTACTGAAGTAAAATGTCATCATCTCTAGAGATAAACAGATAGAAATTTTATAGTTTCTCAGGTGATACTGCAGGGTTTGCCTGCAGGTTTCTGGGCTCCTAGAAATTCAAGTTCAAATTGCAATTATAAAATTGAACACATCAATTGACTTAGAGGGAGCTGTGTGTATCATTTATCACCTTGCTGACTGCGGTGGCTTGGGCACTCAACTACTACCACCACTACCCCCTCCTGACTGTCAAAGCCCAGGGGCTATGGTAGCCGAATCGCAGGTGTGGTGAATGCCATAAAAGCCCCTACATGAACAGGCTTTCCCAAACTATTCCTGCTCCAGCCTCTGAATGGTACTTGGAAAATAAGGAGGAAGACACAAAAGAGTAAGAGTATCTATCCCTCATGACACTGTGGTGATCATCACTTCATAGTATTAAAAAGTGAACTGAATGCCTGAAATATCACTATCACTGTCTTTACTTAGTATCGGTATCTCAGCACCACAATGCTGATGGATATGGCCAAGGCTGCTTCAACATTTCTCTGTGCTGAGGTGTTTTAACATTTCTTCCAGGAGGCTAGAAATCAATCACTTAAAAATATGAAAAGCCTCATACCGCCAATTACTGTGAACTGTGAAAAGCCTATTGGAACAAAGCCATCAGAACACTCAGAACATTTCCTGTCCAAGGGTAACAAAGTTGATAGCACACAGAAAACTCAGAAAGTTGCTTTCCTGTTCCATCTTCTCTAAACTTGCCTTCCTTGATTCATCCAGTTTTATAATCTAGTGACCTCAGAGCGAAACTTGTGTAAACAAAACTCCCCTTCCGGAAACTTTTGTTGCAAGAACTGCTTCCCTTGGTCCCCCTGTGCTCTCAGAGGTGACACAGGTCCCACATTACCACTGAAGGGCAATTCCACCTGCACACTCTAGGATGGCGCTGAATAAAATCTTTTCTAAGACGGTTGAACCATGAGGCCACAAGCTGGATGAAATAATTGAGCAGCGTCCAGTTAATAACAGCAGCAAGAGACTAAACTAGTTCTTAAATACAGTTCAGGGCCAGCATGAATGAATAAAGCCCACAGGATGCAAAAATATCAATTTAGTCAGGGCTACTTTCTCTCAAATTTTATCACATCTCTGTCAATGTCTTCAACAAGTATTTTCTAAGTATCTAACTGTGGGCCAGATGCTAGGTGAATGCCATCATTTGAGATTTCTCCAGCCCAAATTTGGGACAGTAATGCTGAGCCCCAGGGGGAGGCCCCATTAGCTACGAACGTGAAGGGTAATTGCTATTTAATTGAATGTATCTTGGTGATCCTGGGTGGGGAGAAGAATGTACTCGAAAACAACTATTTGGAAATGGAAGTCCTTATTAATTTCAAGATGGCAGGCTGTTAGGAGGATGCGATTTGTCATCTGGAAAGTGCTGGAAGAGCTGTAAACTCTCCGGGGAGTCAGCAAATGGTGACTGAAAAGGACTGGACAAGAGAAGAACAAACGACCTTTTTGTATCAGTATTACACATGATGTAATTCCAGAAACGCGGTGAGAGGTGACTCAATACGTTTCACCTGAAAGTCAAACTAGTGTTTCTCCTCTTTAAGTCTTAGCTGTAAACATTGCTAGCTGTGCAATCTTGGACAGTTTATCTAATTCCTCTGAGCCTCAGTTTCCTCAGAGAAAAATACCGGCTATCACATAGGTTCATTATAAAAAGGAACTGAGGGCTCGGGATGCGTATAGTAAGTGCACCGCGTCGCGCACCGTGTTACGTAACAACAGCAACAACTACGGACGCTGATATAGGAAAGGAGGTGAGGACACAAGCTGGGCGTGTAAACAATGTCTCTGCTATAGGAACTCTATCCTAATTACAAGAAAATTCCTCGGTCCGTCAAATTGTCTGGGGCCGCAGCTGCTGGGAGGAGGCAGTGGTGCACTGGAATGTGTGCCTTCAGCCACTTTTCATGTTTAAAAACTTTTCATGTGTCTTCCTCATTCTTTTGTGCCCCATACGCACTGTTCAGCTCTTTTTACCAGGAAAAAGTTGATGATCACTAGAAGATAAAGCTTTGTTAACTACATGGCATTCACTTTTTTATTTTTGAAACAACAGTGCTCTTTCTTCCTAGCACAAGGCTTCCTTTAAAAGAAGTCTCACTGCCCTTCAGCTTCTCTAAGAGAATCTGATCTGTTCAAAGGTCCACTTAACCTCATAAATAAAAGTGGCCAAGTACCTTTGGAAACTGTGATCTACAGCTCCCCGGTCACCCAATGCCACCGGCTACAACAGGACTAAGTCACAACAGCAGCTCTAGGAGTTGATGCACCTCAGTCCCTGACTGGCCAGACTGTATTCTCCCTTTTTTCTCCATCTCTTTGCCTTATAAAAATCAGAAAGATTTAAGCACAGAGTTTAAGAACAACCATAACAGAAAGCCTAGATCTTAATTGTGCAGGAGGTTAACAGTCACACTGTTGACTTTGCAGTAAGGCAAACAGTAAAAACTTGGCAAGCACTACTGTATACTATCCCCCCTCCTCCACTCATTCCTGAAGACTGTACTCATTCTCGGGATGTGAATGACAGGACGAGTTCATCTGAGAGAACAGGGCATCCTAACCTGGTTAGAAGCCCTGAAATACCAAAGGAGAACTGGAGGGGTTAGGCTAACTGAGCTTCTTCATCTGAGGGAGAAAGTAACTCTGTCTCCTGAGGATCTCAGGTCTGTGATGACCAGATTACCTTCCAACTCTGAAAGGTTGCTTGTTAGCGTAATAAGTCTTTTCCAGTTTTACGCTGACACACAAAACCAGGGAAACATGAGAGAGTCAGCAGGAAGGCTGGCTGGCTACGGCGTGACTCCTGGGCCTTGGTGGGCAATCCATGCAGGAGCTGAGGAGTCTGTGGGCTTGCTTCACCTCTTCAGAGTCAGATACCAGAGCACCTTAACAGTAGAGAGGACATGCCCAAAGCCATCCCAGTGCCAGTGAGATCTCTCACAAATCTAGAACCGGCAGCTGGTTAAGCATTATGAAGCAGGTCATATGAGGTTTGTTTTGCTTCTTTTTAATTGAGGAGGAGGACCTAATGTTCAAATCTAGAGTCTGGTTAAATAACTATAAAACGGGGCTTCCCTGGTGGCGCAGTGGTTGGGAGTCTGCCTGCCAATGCAGGGGACATGGGTTCGAGCCCTGGTCTGGGAAGATCCCACATGCCGCGGAGCAACTAGGCCCGTGAGCCACAACTACTGAGCCTGCGCGTCTGGAGCCTGTGCTCCGCGACAAAAGAGGCCACGATAGTGAGAGGCCCGCGCACCGCGATGAAGAGTGGCCCCTGCTTGCCGCAAGTAGAGAAAGCCCTCGCACAAAAACGAAGACCCAACACAGCCAAAAATAAAAAATAATTAATTAATTAAAACAAAACAAAACAAAAAACAAAAGAAAATCTATAAAACGGCATATTATAGCCACTGAAAACGATGTGATAAATCTGTATTTATAAATATGGGAAAATGTTAACAAAACACTCAGTGAAAAAGAAAACAGGTTACAGAACAACATGGATAGTATAATCTCCTTAATAACGCACACATACATGCTTTGCATGAGGGATTGGCACAATTCTTTGGTTAGCAGTCCAGGATTTGAGCTACTTATTAGCTATGTGACCTGGGGTAAGTTAGTAACTTCTTTAAGGCCAAACTTCCTCATCTGAAAATTATTAAAGAGAAAGAAGGGGAAGAGAAGGAGGAAGGGAGCACCTGTTCTCATAGGCTGTCAGGAGAATTGAATGAGATACGCAAAGGATTTAGAAAACTCTTTGTGGATATAACACATATTCATTGATATTATTGTGACTATCTCTGGATAGTGGATTTTACATATTCTTAATTTTATACTTGTTAAATTTTATACAGAAGAAAAATATCTAAACCCCAGCAAATGACCCATTTAAAAAACTACTAAAAAAATAAGACGGGATATATGTATAACTGATTCACTTTGCTGTACACCTGAAACGAACACAGCCTTGTAAATCAACTATACATCAATAAAAATTAAAAAAAAACAAGCAAGCAAACACAGCTACTAGGTATTATGTGTCTCAAAATAACCTTGAAGGGCAGGTATTACTGCTTCTGCCTTAGAGACTGAGAAAACTCAGGGTGAGAGAAGCTGAGTAACCGGTCCTTTTTCCCACAGCTGACACGTGACAGACCTGTATTTCAGAAACCAAACCTGCCTGACTCTTGTAAATACTACTAGAAAAAGTTGGTGCAATGCAGAGTTCACTGCAACAAGGTGTGATGCCCAGGGCTGAAGACTGGAGATTCCACCCTGGGGTGGTCCTCAGCTTAGGCTGTAATGTATACATGCCAGTTAAAACTTGGGCTCTGCACAACAGCCAAAAGGTGGAAACAACTCTAGGGTCCATCGACCCGACGAATGGCTAAACAAAATGTGGTATATGCATACAATGGCATATTATTCAGCCATTAAAAAGGAATGAGATTCTAACACATGCTACAACATGAACGAACTTTGAAACATTAAGCTAAGAGAAAGTGGCCAGATATCAACGGCATTACATGATTCCACTTACATGAATGATCTAGAATAGGCAAACTCAGAGACAGAAAGCAGATTAGAGACTCCTGGGGGCTGTGGGGAGGAGGGAATAGGGAGTTATTGCTTTATGGTTAGTTTCTGTTTTGGGTGATAAAAAAGTTTCAGAGACAGATATTGGTAATGGTTGCAAAACACTGTGAATACAATTACTACTACCGAATTGTACACTTAAAAATGGTTAAAATGGCAAATTTTATGTCATATATATTTTACCACAACTTAAAAAATTAATAATATACAAAAAACACATTGAATTGTACTCTTTAAATGGGTGAATTGTATGGTATGCAAATTATATATCAATAAAGCTGTTTAAATAAACGCAAACACCTTGTGCTCTGTAGCCCACCAGACCTGCTGCTTTTGAACCCCAGGTGGGCAGTCTGCCAAATGTGACACCTTGGACATATTTTTAAAACTCTCTGCGTTTGATTCCTCCTTTGTAAAATGAGGATAACAGCTGTATTTATGTAACAGGTTGTTGTGAAGAGTAAATGAGATAATATACAGAGCTTAACAAAATGCCTTGAGTAGCAATGGCTGCTGTTATTATAATCGCTATTATTTTCAAACTTCTCATACCTGAAGATTCCCAAAGGTCACACGTGCTCTACCCTCTACCTATTGACTCCAGGTTTGAACAGCTCTCACAACTGTATAAGACCTACGACCCACCTCGATAGTAAGGAAAGATAACGCCCTAGTTCTCCAACCGGAGCTCATTAGGCAGACAGGCTCGCAGGAGCTCCACCCTTCCTCACGCAACATCAGGTCACCTCCCTTCGCCACCAAAATTTCACAGCAAATCAGAGGAGGGACAGGAACACAGGCAGCTTAGATCCTATTGAAGAGTCTGTGTGGGCAGCTCAGACCACTTTGTCCTAAGTAACGTAACATCCTATATAAAGAGTCTGTCACTAAACAAGGAATACAATTTTTTAAAGTATCTTTATGGACAGTATTGTAACTATGATGAAGATGAAGCAAGCAAAGGGGCTGCTGACTATTCTTTCTCAACCTCTCTCTCTATCTCCTTCTCAGAGCGAAACCCACCCAGTTCCTTCATCCTTTTCTCTTAGCAACTCCTCTTTCCAATCTTTCAATCATTTGCTTTGTGCTGGATCCCCTCCAAGTTTTTCTCTTCTCAAACAGTACTGAGGCCCAGCGTGGGAGGCAGAGGCTGGGAACAAACTGGTAAACAAATCATAAAGCCCACGGCACATACTGTGCGGGGCTTGGATGGTAAAATATGAAAAGACTAGGCTGTGAATGTAACCAATGGCCGCAGGCCAGCTAGTGGGCGACAGGACAGTAGTTTACAAATGTTTCACAGACAGAAAGGACTGTTTGGAGAGTTGTCTCTGGACCTTTCATGAGAATTGATGAATAGAGAGGAGAACGGGAAGTTTAGCTCAGAGACCTGTAGAATCAGTGGCTGGGGGAAGAACCACCTCATCTAGAGTGAGGCTGGGAGCCCCAGAAGAGGCCTCTTAGGGCAGCTGTGAGATCACGGCTAGGGCCAGGCTTCCGTGGCGTGGAGACCTCACACCAGCTCGCAGAACCGTTCCACCTGTTAATTCCTCTGTCCCTGTTGCAAACACAGAACGAGAAGCTGGCCTGAGGGTTTACAATAATTTATCTCAAGGTTTTGTTGGAAAAGTTACTTTTTCCCACACTCGGAATATATCTTTAGATGAGAATCAGGTCCAAAGGGGCAAATGGTGCTGGAAATAAATAGAGGTGGGGGGAGTACTGGGAAAGTATCTTGAGAGCATGCGTCAGAAAAACAGGCTAACGTGCCCTTTTTAGGATGGAGCCACAGAGCGTTATCTGAATCGTCACGCTGGCACTTTTGATGATGGACCTTTAATCATTATGCTTAATTTGGGGAGATGAGAAAGTACTGAACACAAAGCTACCTCCTTCAAAACCTAATGCTGAATAATTACCTCTCTTACACATTTCCAGTAGCTCCCAATTCCTTTTGAATCAAAGGTTAACTCCTAACTGTAGTAAGGATTTCCCTTTGCTCCTTCCTTCCTTCTTCCCATGCCCCCCACACAACTCACCTCTAGCCGGGTAAAGTTAGTTATGATTTCTTGAAAAAAGTTATTCTTGCCACTGAACTTTAAAACCAGTTCTTCCTCTTGCCCGGAATGTAATGCGTCTAAATCGGTGGTAGCCACACAGCTCAGAATGGATTGCACGAGGCTGTGTGTGCTTCCAGAGCTAACTTCAAGGCTTCCCAGTTATTAGAATAAAATTGAGCTTGCAAATTTGATCTCAGTGGAATGTCTTTACTTTTAAGAACTTCTTATACCTATCATCCAACTTAAGTCAGTATTTACACGATCACCTGTATTGTCTTCCTTCCTTCATTAGAAGGAAAACTGTAAGATCTTTCCTTACGCTTCTTCAGAAGGAAAGCCAGCCTTTAGTCTTCTCCCAGTGACAGCTCTTCTACAAGCAAGTAAGTATGTTCTGCCCATGCATAAGAAATCACTCTTTCTGGAATGTCTCATTCTTTCTGGAGAACCATCTGTCAGAAATCTAGATTCTGAAGTACTATCATGTAAAAGTGGGATTAGACTTGTACCATGAAGCCCAGGGATTAAAAATAGGTTGCTGGGTGGAAGTTGCAGGGTATACAAATTTTGGCCAGTTAGAAGCAGAACTGGAGCAAGAATTAATTTAGCAAGTATTTATTAAATACTATTGCATCTACCACAACATCCAGTCTTATTACTCAAGAAACTTAGAGACTACAGATGGGGAGATGGAGAGTAATTAGCGATTTCAATACATTATACAGTAGTGAATATAGTATGACGAGTTTTCTCTAAAGGAATAAACACAGTTCTACAGCAGCGACTAATCTAGTAGGGCAGTTAATCCAGAAGGGCAGTTAATTCCTCCTTTGAATAGTCAGACAGGCTTTCCAGAGGAGAAGACTGTTAAGGTGACTTCTACAGGACAAGTAGCTAATGTGCAAAAGGACTGAATTCATGGCCAGGGAATGGGCGCTCTAAGCAAAGAGCCCAGAGGCAAAGAGGGGACATGATTTGCCAGTGCAGACTCCCAGGGGCTGTGTATTGCTGAGGCACAGATCACAAAGGGCTGGGGCACCGTGGTAAAGAGGTGAGACTCTACCCAGAGGGCAATGGAGCTCTTCTCAGGCCACTACAGAGATCTATTAAAAACAGCTTTTCATCAAAAAGCTATTTTAACTGCTATCATAACTGCTGCTAGGGACTTCCCTGGTGGCGCAGTGGTTAAGAATCCGCCTGCCAATGCAGGGGACACGGGTTCGAGCCCTGATCTGGGAAGATTCCACATGCCGCGGAGCAACTAAGCCCGTGCGCCACAACTACTGAAGCCCGCATGCCTAGAGCCCATGCTCCACAACAAGAGAAGCCACTGCAATGAGAAGCCCGCGCATCTCAACGAAGAGTAGCCCCAAGCCCGCGCGCAGCAACGAAGACCCAACACAGCAAAAAATAAAATAAATAAAATAAAATAACTGCTGCTAATCTGGGATTTAAATGCATCAAATATTTTAAACAGATCAATACATTTCACCTGAGGGTTGAGGAACTCTTTGACACACTGTATGGTATTCAGGGGAGAATTCAACAGAGAAGTAGCGAGAGGCTGGGAAGGCCAGCAGGAGGGGTGGTCACCAGCGGCAGAGGTGGAAGCTCTATTTGGCTTGATCCTGAGATCAGCAACCTACCTGCCCTTAGAAGGGTCTGTGAGCCAAATACCTTCCTCTGTACCAGGATGTACCTACCTACAGTCTCCTCAGGGAGCGTCCATTCTCTGGAACTAAAATCTCATTACTCATTTGCTTAAAGGAGTAACACAATCCCTTCTAGAAACTGGAAAAAAAAAATGCTCCTGTGGTTCCGCTTAACCATTTTAAGGCACTTAATGTTTCCCAAGTATAAACTCTCACACTTTTATCTGATGGTTTGTATTATGGCTCCAGAATTTTAGATGACTTCAGAGCGGAAGCCAGTGAACTGTGAAAGGACATCATTTACATTTGTTTGCCGTATCAGGTGGCACTTAAAATATATAAATAGGGAGATGTGGGGAAGAAAAACAAAAAGATTTCTAAAGTTTCCACAGATTTACTGTAGATCCTTTTTATTTGGGGGTGAGGTGGGGGTCAAGTGGAAAAATGATTATATGATTTAAAACATTTAAAAAAAGAATCACATAGTTTCCTGTTTGCACGTCTCTTTTGGCATTTGTTAATATCAGAGTCTAGGTCTTCAGAGAGGCCCATATATTTTAGACTATTAAAAGTTCACTTAGATTTGAACTAGAAGTGGAAGACTGCTAATTGCTAAATTTAGCTTCTATGCAAAATCCCTACATTCAAAACTTAGCTCAACCTTTGAGGAGTAAGTATTTGCCAGAAGTCAAATTAAATTGCTATTTTAGTAAAAGGACTTAAGTGGAACAAGTTTAAGAAACATTTACTATATAACAAAATGACTTTTGAAATACCTTTAAATGACAAGGCTTATTCTTGTTTATTAAATTTCTTCATGAATATATCTAGATTAAAGTACTTCATAAATACACCCACTGATAAACGAAGAGAGAAGTGTTAGGAAAAGTGGTATGTTAAGGTGAAATGATGGACTAAACTTGCCATGTTCCCATAGGATTCCAGCTTTGGTATTTATTATCGTGTTAAAAATGGTCTTTAAAGGGCGTGGGAAAAGGTGCTACAAAAATGTAGTTTTTCTGGCAAAGTCTGAATTAAGATTCTAAAGCCACTAATGTTTGGTTATATGTATATTTTGAAACATACACAGGATCAGGCAATAAATTAGACCTAAGTAATGATAATCAATGGCCGGATAAGCAACAGAGAATCAAAATGACAGGATAAACTGGGGAAGGCTCTGGAAGTCAGTTTTGTATCTTTAATTCTCCTGCGTTAACTGTTCAGTTCCTTTCTTTTAATCTCTCACCTTACCTTCTTTATCCTTTCCATCATTTCTCCTAAATGGAGATGAGCTGTGGTCAAAGAAGACAAGAAGGAAGCTGGTGTTATATATGAGATTGAGGCAAGACCCGTATGTTGAACCCTCGATACCATACTTTGTGACCCTGGGGAAAACTATAAGTCCCCTTACGCCTCAGATACATCATCTATAAAGAGAATTAAAGTTTATGTACTCTGATACATGGCTGTACACTATGTAAATGGTTGTAATCTTTATACAGGGCTATCTGGCAAATATATAAAATGTTTTAAAAATTTCATGAAATACATTAAAATAACCAAGGTAAGTAAATAACTAAATATGAAAGGAATGGGCTAGGGCTTCCCTGGTGGCGCAGTGGTTGAGAATCTGCCTGCCAATGCAGGGGACACGGGTTCGAGCCCTGGTCTGGGAAGATCCCACATGCCGTGGAGCAACTAGGCCTGTGAGCCACAACTACTGAGCCTGCACGTCTGGAGCCTGTGCTCCGCAACAAGAGAGGCCACGATAGTGAGAGGCCCGCGCACCGCGATGAAGAGTGGCCCCCGCTTGCCACAACCAGAGAGAGCCCTAGCACAGAAACGAAGACCCAACACAGCCAAAAATAAATAAATTAAAAATAAAATAAAATAAAATAACAAATGTTCAAGTACAATTGGTGTCTAAAAAAAAAAAAAAAGGAATGGGCTATTAGGTAAAGTTCATCAATGGCTGTTAACATTACAAAGAAGAGATCAGGATACAACTAATCATTAGGTGTAAGTACAAACTGCTAGTACATATAAGGTATTCTTGCCCTCCTACCGCAAATTCAAACCTTAATCTGATCAAGCCTTCCATAACTAAACTACTAATTTACTGAAAATTCAGAAATAGGAACATACTAAACAATACCACAGAGATGCAATCAGCAACATCCATGCTATAGGAAATTATGGGACAAATAATCTGAGTTCTTCAGTAACTACACCGTAAGGAAAAAGGAGAACGAGAAAGGAACAGAGATTACCACATCAGAAGTGATTTCAGAGACCAACCCAATGTAGAGATTGTATAGATTTGTACCTTGATTTAAACTGTTAAAAACATCAAAACATTATGTAAACAATTTCTCTACTTTTGTGTATATCTGAAATTTTCCATAACAAAAAGTTAAAAATAAAAAACTAGGAGATTGCCATTAAAAATGGTGACCCTGGGCTTCCCTGGTGGCGCAGTGGTTGAGAGTCTGCCTGCTGATGCAGGGGACACAGGTTCGAGCCCTGGTCTGGGGGGATCCCACATGCCGCGGAGCGACTAGGCCCGTGAGCCACAACTACTGAGCCTGCGTGTCTGGAGCCTGTGCTCCGCAACAAGAGAGGCCACGACAACAAGTGAAAGGCTCGCGCACCACGATGAAGAGTGGCCCCCACTTGCCGCAACTGGAGAAAGCCCTCGCACAGAAATGAAGACCCAACACAGCCATAAATAAATAAATTTTAAAAAGAAAAAAGAAAAATCTCAAACAATCTAAACTTACACCTAAAGGAACTAGAGAAAAAAGAACAAAAAACCCAAAGATAGTAGAAGGAAAGAAATCATAAAGATCAGAGCAGAAATAAATGAAATAAAAACAAAGAAAACAATAGCAAAGATCAATCAAACTAAAAAAAAAAAAAAAAAAAGGTGACCCTGAAAGCAAGGTAACAATTTGTAAATGTAAACTCTTTCTTGTCTAACCTCTGGGTTATTTGATTATTCCCCCAGTCACCAGAGTGTAACATACCAAGAGACCATTATAATAACACAATTTGTGTCTATATTAAGTGTAATGAAACTTAGGGACTTTGTAAGAGCCCACGAATTAAGAAAAAGGTATTTCTAAAGGAACTAACCGCATTCTAAATGACACTGTGTTTAAGCCGAGTTTCAGGTCCTCCTGGTGAAGCAATACCATTTGCAATCTGCCATTATGTAGTGCTTAATATATTTCAAAGCACATTATCTCATTTTATTCCCACTATATCTCAGTGAGGCCAAGCAGAACATGGAGTTCATCGCTATTTTAAAGGGAAACCACCAGCTGTGATGGGAGCTCATGTTATCATTTTTTCTGGGGGAAGAAAAAAGGAAACACAAAACTACCAGCTTCTTCTTCAACCAAATGATAAAGAACTTATCCACTGAAAATCAACCACACTAGTGAAGAAAGCACTGTTTTTCTAACATAGACATATCAGTAACGGAAACAAGGAACAGATAAATAGAAAAATACCACTCTTAAATTAAATGGTCAATGAGCGTATGACAAGATATTAATAAACAATTAAATGCCATGTCATTTTGGCCTATCAGACAGAATGAATCAGTTTATATACGATAATAGCCCCACTTGAGGGGCACAGTCAGGGAACTATGCATTTTTAAACCAAGTGCCTACTAAGTTTCCATCTTTGTGCCCCGAACCATATTTGTTGATGGAATCAATCTACTACTCTTAAAAATAAAATGAAAAATCAAGTAAGTTCAACCTCAGACTCAACTGTCTAGTCTTTCTGGGGGAAAAGTCAGTGAACCCAAACAGATCACTATGGAATGACAGATCCATACTGTCTTGACTCTGGAAAGCCACCAAATTTTCAATGGTATTAAAGAGAGTGCAAAGAAACAACTAAAGGGCTTATACAAACAAAGAGAAAATGTCAAACAAACCCACCCACATCACTGAGTGTCTTCCCGTCTATACATTCCATTTCAGGGACCAAGGTCAGGTGTTAAAACAAGCAGAGAAGACATGTTCCAGGAATACTCCATCAATGGCACACTGCTACAAAGCTAACATTTCACACTAATCTAAATATTTAACTTTTTGCCCCCGAGCTTTTTTTAAAGTATCTAGTCAATATCATTGCTCAGTCTGCTTTAGGTTTATTTTACGTGCATAATTCAAAGACACTCTTTTTATGAGATAAATTTCATTTCTTTTTGAGGATGATTCTGGCTGTTAAATATCCCACGTTTCCATTTTTAGTTTAATTTCATTGGGGGAAATGGAAAACTACTTTTCATTACTCTTCTGCTCACATATTTTTTAAATTAAGAAGAAAATAACCAATCCTATATAATGACTAGTAATCCCAGTGCTCTACTGCAGTTCCTAATTAAGTAATCTGAAGCATTTAAAAAACAAAAGACAACAATCTCTTTTCTTTCTAAAAATCTTATCCTCAGTGAGGTCATATAAGTGGCCTTTTTAAATTTTGATTAAAAAAATTTGATTTGACCAAATACATGACCAAAGAAACTCTTTATACTCCAACAATGACAGGTCCTACTGAGCACTTGGGGAAGTATATGAACAAAAGTGCACTGTTCCATTCCTGAATCACCAGGCAGGGAGAGCCCATCGCTCCCAAGAATAATGGACATACCAAAGCTCTGCACAGTGAGGCAGTCCTGGAATTTCTTTCCATCAAAAAGATGCTGCCCACAGTGAAAACAATCTTGAGAAAGAAGAATGGAGCTGGAGGAATCACGCTCCCTGACTTCAGACCATACTACAGTATAGACAAAGCTACAGCAATCAAAAAGTATAGTTCTGGCACAAAAACTGACATAGAGATCAATGCAACAGGATAGAAAGCCCAGAAATAAACCCACACATTTATGGTCAATTAATCTACAACAAAGGAGACAAGAATATACAATGGAGAAAAAACCGTTTCTTCAATATGTGGCCCTGGGGAAACTGGACAGCTACATGTATAAAAATGAAATTAGAACATTCTCTAATGCCGTATACAAAAATGAACTAAAAATGGATTAACGACCTACCTAAATGTAAGACCAGACACTATAAAACTCATAAAAGAAAACAAAAGCAGAACACTCTTTGACATGAACTGCAGCAATATTTTTTTGGATCGGCTCCTAGAGTAATGGAAATAAAAACAAAAATAAACAAATGGGACCTAATTCAAAGCTTTTGCACAGCAAAGGAAAGCATAAACAAAATGAAAAGACAACCTATGGACTGGGAGAAAATATTTGCAAACAATGCTACCGACAAGGGATAAATCGCAAAAATATACAAACAGATCATGCAGCTTAATGTCAAAAAACAAACAACCCAATCAAAAACTAGGCAGGAAACCTAAATAGATATTTCTCCAAAGAAGAATACGGATGGTCAAGAGGCACATAAAAAGAGGCTCAATATCACTAATTATTAGAGAAATGAAAATCAAAACCACAACGAGGTATCAACTCATACCAGTCAGAATGGCCATTGCTTAATAGTCTACGAATGATAAATGCTGGAGAGGGTGTGGAGAAAAGGGAACCCTCTGGCACTGCTGGTGGGAAGGTAAATTGATATAGCCACTATGGAGAACATGATGGAGGTTCCTTAAAAACTAAAAATAGAGCTACTGGAGGCAGAGTCAAGATGGTGGTGTGGGAAGACGCGGAGTTAGCACCTCCCCACAACTAGGGCGCCTGCCGGCCGCTGGTGTGGTACACTGATGCCCAAGGAGACAGGAGGAACCCCAAAGTGAACCGGTAGGATGTAGGGGGGCTGAGAGGGGGAGGAGAAGTGGAGGCCAGACAGGATCGGCGCCCCTGAGGCCGGGGAGATCAGGAGAAGCAGGCAGGAGGGAGCGTCCGGAAGGAGCATGAGAGGAGTAGAGGGTGATCACCCAGCCCACTCGGGCCCAGGGAGCCTGCTGAGCTCCCAGGCTGGTCCCCTGCCCTCCAAAGCTCCCTCCAGGCCACGTGGCTCCTTGGGGGCATAGGAAGGAGGCCTCAGAGATCGGGAGAGGCAGGCGGGAGAGGCAGGCAGGAGGGGCCCTCCCAGACCAGAGGAGCAGAAGAGGAGTGGAGGGTGTTTGCCCTGCCCACTTGAGCCCAGGAAGCCTGCTGGGCTCCCAGGTGAGGTCCCCCACCCTCTGAGACCAGGGGTGGGGGGCACGCCTGGGCCCCTTCTGTTCCTTGAGCCTAAGCCCCACCCCCCCACAGCCCCCAGGGCCTTTTCCAGCCCTGTGGGTCCTGAGCATAGGCCCCGCCCACCACCCAAACCACACCCTTGCTTAGGCCCTGCCCTCCACAGCCAAGGCCTTCCCCCCCACCCACCTGCCTTTTCTTCTTTTCCCTCCTCCTTTTTTTTACTATTGTGGTACTGATGTACCTTCAAGTTGTTAAGTCATCTATATTTTTATTTTTGTATTCTTTCCAACATATCTGTTAGTTTCCTAGTCTAATTTTATTTTTTACTTTGTTATTGTTTTTGTTTTTTTTCTTTTGCCACCCCACGTGGCTTGTGGGATCTTGGTTCACGAGCCAGAGGTTGGGCCGAAGCTGCTGCGGTGGGAGCTCCAAGTTCGAACCACTGGACTAACAGAGAACCTCAGACACCAGGGAATATTCATCAGAGGGAGGTCTCACGGAGTTCCTCATTTCAGCACCATGACCCAGCTCTACCCAATAGCCTACAAACTTCCAGTGTTGGAAGCCTCAGGCCAAACAACCAGTAAGACAGGAACACAATCGTGCTCATTAAAAAAAAAAGAGAGAGAGAGAGAGACAGCAAAAAAATATGTCACAGATGAAGGAGCAAGGTAAAAACCTACAAGCCCAAATAAATGAAGAGGAAATAGGCAATCTACCTGAAAAAGAATTCAGAGTAATGATAGTAAAGATGATGTAGAGTCTGAAATAGAATGGAGGCATGGACTGAGAAAATACAAGAAATGTCTAACAAAGATCTAGAAGAACTAAAGAACAAACAAAGAGAGATGAACAACACAATAACTGAAATGATAAATACACTAAAAGGAATCAATAACAGAATAACTGAGGCAGAAGAACGAATAAGTGAGCTGGAAGACAAAAGGGTGGATATAACTGCTGAGGAGCAGAGTAAAGAAAAAAGAATGAAAAGAATTGAAGACAATCTCAGAGACCTCTGGGACAACACTAAAGGCACCAGCATTCGAATTATAGGGGTCCCAGAAGAAGAAGAGAAAAAGAAAGGATCTGAGAAAAATATTTGAAGAGATTACAGTCGAAAACTTCCCTAACATGGGAAAGGAAATAGTCAACCAAGTCCAGGAAGCACAGAGAGTCCCATACGATACAGGACAAACCCTAGGAAAAACACACCAAGACACATATTAATCAAACTAACAAATTAATTTCAAAGAAAAAATATTAAAAGCAGCAAGGAAAAAAAAAATAACATACAAAGGAATCCCTATAAGGTTATCAGCTGATTTTTCAGCAGGAACTCTGCAGGCCAGAAAGGAGTGACAGGATATACCTAAAGTGATGAAAGAGACAAACCTACAACCAAGATTACTCTACCCAGCAAGGATCTCATTCAGATTCAATGGAGTAGTCAAAAGCTTTTCAGACAAGCAAAAGCTAAGAGAATTCAGCTCCACCAAACCAGCTGTACAACAAATGCTAAAGAAACTTTTCTAGGTGGGAAACACAAGAGAAGAAAAAGACCCACAAAAACCAACCCAAAACAATTAAGAAAATGATAATAGGAACATACATATCAATAATAACCTTGAATGTAAATGCATTAAATGCCCCAACCAAAAGACACAGACTGGCTGAATGGATAGAAAAACAAGACTCATGTATATGCCGTGTAAAAGAGACCCACTTCAGACCTAGAGACACATACAGACTGAAAGTGAAAGGATGGAAAAAGATATTCCATGCAAACGGAAATCAAAAGAAAGCTGGAGTAGCAATACTCATAGCAGATAAAATAGACTTTAAAATAAAGACTGTTACAAGAGATAAGGAGGGACACTACATAACGATCAAGGGATCAATCCAAGAAGAAGATATAACAATTATAAACGTTTATGCACCCAACACAGGAGCACCTCAATACATAAGGCAAATGGTAACAACCACGAAAGGAGAAATCAACAGTAACACAATAATAGTAGGGGACTTTAACACCCCACTTACACCAATGGACAGATTATCCAAACAGAAAATAGATAAGGAAACAGAAGCTTTAAATGACACAATAGAACAGATAGATTTAATTGACATTTATAGGACATTCCACCCAAACGTGGCAGAATACACTTTCTTCTCAAGTGCACATGGAACATTCTCCAGGATAGATCACATCTTGAGTCACAAATCAAGCCTCGGAGAATTTAAGAAAATTGAAATCATATCAAGCATCTTTTCTGACCACAACGCTATGAGATTGGAAATCAATTACAGGAAAAAAAAAAACTGTAAAAAAACACAAACACATGGAGTCTAAACAGTGTGCTACTAAATAACCAAGAGATCACTGAAGAAATCAAAGAAGAAATAAAAAAATACATAGAAAAATTGACAATGAAAACACGATGACGCAAAACCTATGGGACGCAGCAATAGCAGTTCTAGGAGGGAAGTTTACAGCAATTCAATCTCACCTCAAGAAACAAGAAAAATCTCAAATAAACAATCTAACACTACACTTAAAACAACTAGAGAAAGAAGAACAAAGAAAACCCAAAGTCAGTAGAAGGAAAGAAATCATAAAGATCAGAGCAGAAATAAATGAAATACCAATGAAGAAAACAATAGCAAAGATCAATAAAACTAAAAGCTGGTTCTTCGAGAAGATAAACAAAATTGATAAACCCTTAGCCAGACTCATCAAGAAAAAAAGGGAGAGGGTGCAAATCAACAAAATTAGAAATGAAAAAGGAGAAATCACAACTGACACTGCAGAAACACAAAGGATTATAAGAGACTACTACAAACAACTATATGGCAATAAAATGGACAACCACAAAGAAATGGACAAATTCTTGGAAAGGGACAATTTTCCAAGAATGAACCAGGAAGAATTAGAAAATATAAACAGACCTATCACAACTAATGAAATTGAAACCGTAATACTACACATAGAAAATCCTAAAGATGTCACCAGAAAGCCACTAGAACTAATCAATGAATTTGGTAAGGCTGCAGGATACAAAATTAATGCACAGAAATCTCTGGCATTCCGATACACCAACAGTGAAAAATCAGAAAGAGAAATTAAGGAAACACTCCCATTTACCACTGCAAGAAAAAGAATAAAATACCTAGGAACAAACCTGCCTAAGGAGGCGAAAGACTTGTACTCAGAAAACTATAAAACACTGATGAAAGAAATCAAAGATGACATAAACAGATGGAAAAATATACCATGTTTTTGGATTGGAATAATCAATACTGTGAAAATGACTATACTACCCAAAGCAATCTACAGATTCAATGCAATCCCTATGAAACTACCAATGGCATTCTTCACAGAATTAGAACAAAAAATTTTACAATTTGTATGGAAACACAAAAGACCCCGAATAGCAAAAGCAATCTTGAGAAAGAAAAACGGAGTTGGAGGAATCAGGTTCCCCAACTTCAAACTATACCACAAAGCTACAGTAATCAAGACTGTATGGTACTGGCACAAAAAGAGAAATAGAGATCAGTGGTACAGGACAGAATGCCCAGAGGTAAACCCACACACATTTGGGAACCTAATTTACAACAAAGGAGGCAAGAACACACAATGGAGAAAAGACAGCCTCTTCAATAAGTGGTGCTGCGAAAACTGGACAGCTACATGTCAAAGAAAAAAATTAGAACACTACCTAACACCATACACAAAAATAAACTCCAAATGGATTAAAGACTTAAATGTAAGACCAGACACTATAAAACTCTTAGAGGAAAACATAGGAAAAACACTCTTTGACATAAACCACAGCAATATCTTTTTTGACCCACCTCCTAGAGTAATAGAAATGAAAACAAAAATAAACAAATGGGACTTAATTAAACTTAAACGCTTTTGCACAGCAAAGGAAACCATAAACAAGACAAAAAGGCAACCCTAAGAATGGGAGAAAATATTTGGAAATGAAACAACAAAGGATTAATCTCCAAAATATACAAACAGCTCATGGAGCTCAATATTAAAAAAACAAACAATCCAGTTAAAAAATGGGTGGAAGACCTAAATAGACATTTCACCAAGGAAGACATACTGATGGCCAAGAGGTACATGGAAAGATGCTCAACATCACTAATCATTAGAGAAATGCAATTCAAAACTACAATGAGTATCATGTCACACTGGTCAGAATGGCCATTACCAAAAAATCTAGAAACAATAAATGCTGGAGAGGGTGTGGAGAAAAGGGAACCCTCTTGCACTGTTGGTGGGAATGTAAATTGATACAGCCACTATGGAAAACAGTATGGAGGTTCCTTAAAAAACTAAAAATAGAACTACCATATGACCCAGCAATTCCACTACTGGGCATATACCCTGAGAAAACCATAATTCAAAAAGAGTCATGTACCACAATGTTCACTGCAGCTCTATTTACAATAGCCTGGACATGGAACCAACCTAAATGTCCATCGACAGATGAATGGATAAAGAAGATGTGCCACATATATACAATGGAATATTACCCAGCCATAAAAAGAAACGAAATTTGAGTTATTTGTAGTGAGGTGGATGGCCCTAGAGTCTGTCATAGAGTGAAGTAAGTAAGAAAGAGAGAAACAAATACCATATGCTAATGCATATATATGGAATCTAAAAAAAAAAAAAAAAAGGTACTGATGAACCTAGTTGTAGGGCAGGTATAAAGAGGTAGACATAGAGAAAGGACTTGAGGACATGGGGTGGGAGGGGAAGCTGGGGCAAAGTGAGAGTAGCATCGACATATATACACTACTGAATGTCAAATAGTAGGATGGTGGGAAGCAGCTGCATAGCACAGGGAGATCGGCTCGGTGCTTTGCGATGACCTAGAGGGGTGGGATAGGGAGGATGGGAGGGAGGCTCAAGAGGGAGGGGATATGGGGGCATGTGTATGAATATGGCTGATTCGCTCTGTTGTGCAACAGAAACTAACACAGTATTGTGAAGCGATTAACCTCCAATAAAGATTAAAAAAAAAATTATAGACTTTCCATCAGAACTTGGAAATGACCTGGAAAATTTGCGTGCAGTTTACAGTAAAAAAATGTTCTTCTAATCCTTGGAATGAGCTTCCCCCAAAGGCGATCCAGTGAAGTGTTCTGCATGCAGAGTATCTCATTACCCGACACAAACAAGTAGGGTACAGCTGATGTCAGTGTCTAGTGGTCCTAGGAAATAAACTGTGGCTTCTGGTAAAAAAAAAAATAAAAATAGAGCTACCATATGATCCTGCAATCCCATTCCTGGGCATGTATCTGGAGAAAACTCTAACTTGAAAAGATACATACACCCCAGTGTTCATAGCAGCACTATTTACAGTAGCCAAGGCATGGAAACAACCTCGGTGTCCACTGACAGATGAACAGATAAAGAAGATGTGGTATGTAATATATGCAATGGAATATCACTCAGCCATAAAAGAGGAACAAAATAATTCCATTGGCAGCAACATGGATGGACCTAGAGATTATCATAGTAAGTGAAGTAAGTCAAAGAAAGGCAAGTATCATATGATACCACTTACATGTGGAATCTAAAAACGACATAAATGAATTTGTTTATAAAACAGAAATAGACTTACAGACATAGAAATCAAACTTATGGTTACCAAAGGGGATGGGGGGGTGGATAAATTAGGAGTTTGGAATTAACATATACACACTACTATATATAAAATAGATAAACAACAAGAAACTACTGTATAGGGCTTCCCTGGTGGCGCAGTGGTTGAGAATCTGCCTGCCAATGCAGGGGACACAGGTTCAAGCCCTGGTCTGGGAAGATCCCACATGCCGCGGAGCAACTGGGCCCGTGAGCCACAACTACCGAGCCTGCGCGTCTGGAGCCCGTGCTCCGCAACAAGAGAGGCCGCGACGGTGAGAGGCCCGCGCACCGCGATGAAGAGTGGCCCCCGCTCGCCGCAACTAGAGAAAGCCCTCGCACAGAAACGAAGACCCAACACAGCCATAAACAAATAATTAATTAATTAAAATAAATAAATAAATAAATAAATGATTTGTTTAAAAAAAAAAGAAGAAACTACTGTATAGCATAGCTAACTATATTCAATCTCTTGAGATAACCTATAATGGAAAAGAATCTAAAAAATAATATATAACCAAATCACTCTGCTGTACACCTGAAACTAACACAACAATGTCAATTAACTATACTTCAATTTAACAAAATGTTTTTTTAAAAAAAGATGCTCCCCCTTCGCTGCCCTCAGGTGTCAGAAAGAATGACTGAAATAAACTGCAACACCTTGAAAATATAAAAACACGAGTTCATTACGATGCTGAAAAATATGGAAAGTGAAAGGAAAAAAAAGTGACCAAACCCCCCTCAGAACAGTGATCATCAATACAGACAACCAGGCACCAATCTCTTAGGCTCAAAATCGGCAATGAAAGGAAAATAATCAACATTTATTCTGCATTTTTTTCTGCCTTGGATGAACTAACTGTATTTCATAGTAAACAAATATAATTAGTAAACCCACCCTTTTTCAACCACGAATGAAGTAGTGAGGTAAAGATCAGTAGATGAAACCAGGGAATTGAAGTTGAGAGACCTTTACAGTGAAGAGATTATGCCACTGCTACCCAAATCCACAGGTCCATCTTACCATCACCAAACGCAGAATAGCCCATACGTTAGTTACTTCATAATGCAATGCCATACGAAGCACACAGCACCACCTATGATGGTGATTCTTGACAAAAAAAAGGTGAACGTGGGGGCTTCCCTGGTGCCACAGTGGTTAAGAATCCGCCTGCCAATGCAGGGGACACAGGTTCGAGCCCTGGTCCGGGAAGATCCCACATGCTGCGAAGCAACTAAGCCCATGAACCACAACTACTGAGTCTGCACTCTAGAGCCCACGAGCCACAACTACCGAGCCCGTGTGTCGCAACTACTGAAGCCCGCATGCCTACAGCCCGTGCTCCGCAGCAAGAGAAGCTACCGCAATGAGAAGCCCGCACACCGCAACGAAGAGTAGCCCCCGCTCACCGCAACTAGAGAAAGCCCGCACGCAGCAATGAAGACCCAACACAGCCAAAAATAAATAAATAGAAGAAATAAGTTAAAAAAAAAAAAAAAAAGGTGAACCTGAATTTAACCATACCTTTCCAATCTAATCAAGCCTTTCAGTTTGCAGTAAGTAGAAGGAACAGAGGAACAAGTAAAAGGACACAAAGAAATAAACAGAAAAGCCCAGCAGGATGGTTTTTTCTCAGGAAGGCTGATGCTTTTTTCAACAAGTCAATGGCATAAAAAAGAGAGAGTGCGGTAAGGGGACTGTTCTAGATTAAAAGACATTTAAGAGACTTAACTAAATGCAATACATCGACCTGGTATGAACAATTGAACTGTAAAAAAGACTTGATTTACAGATTTTAACATCTGTGATGAAAAGCCATACAAATATACACATGTTGATATTGATATAAATGGGATTATATAGTACGTGATGCTCTGATACCTGCTTTCATTCTCAGCTCTAGGCCTCATTTCTGCATATCAATAAATATACAGCTGATCTGTAACAATGGATTACCCTGTATCAAGGCTCTTTTCCTTGGGGAAAAAACAAGTAGAAGTGGTGGTTGCTTAGAGCGTAAATGAAATGAAAAATGTCAGGCTCGAAGTGTAACGCAGCCCGTGCTTTGCCATCCTCCTCTTCATTCCACAATGTGTGCAGCTACTAGGATTTTAGCTGTCCTGAGAAGCAACGGAGCTGGAGCCAGAAGAAGCTTCTCTACTTGAACAAAACAGTCTAATCAGTGGCTGAGGGTGGAGAAGTGTCTTTCTGTCTTTTAATTAAATATCTCTCAGGAGGTCAAGGAGCTCACCCTGGCCAAACATGAACAGTTCTGTACAGGAAATTATGGTGTGTTCCTGTGACGATTTTCTCACTTGAGTTGAGCAAACATTTGAGGGGAGGTGAGATAAAAAGTGGAGTAAGGTCCAGTTCTGCTCTTGAGATGTTTACACTTTAGTAGGAGCAATAGGCCTGTAAGTGACTGAGACAGAAAGAAGGCAGAGCAAAACTGAATGTATAGAAAACGCTGTGTGCAAATGATGAAGCTGATCATGAGGCATCGAACGCGGAAAAGACCCCCTGGAAGCCGGCTGACCTAGTAGATGAAGGTGAGAAAGATTTCAGAAAGCAGAAAACGTGCACAGCAATCTAAAGACTGAAGGGATGGCTGGCATGCTGATGAAGACGGTGAAGGAACGGTATGGCAGGGGTCACAGAGGAGCTCGAGGTCTGCTGAGGAAGAATAGTGCACAGGAGAAAACAGAGGGCGATCTGCTGAGGAAGAACAGTGCACAGGAGAAAAGAGAGGGTGATCTGCTGAGGAAGAATGGTGCACAGAAGAAAACAGAGGGCGATCTGCTGAGGAAGAACGGTGCACAGGAGAAAACAGAGGGCGATCTGCTGAGGAAGAATAGTGCACAGGAGAAAACAGAGGGCGATCTGCTGAGGAAGAATGGTGCACAGGAGAAAACAGGGGGCGATCTGCTGAGGAAGAATGGTGCACAGGAGAAAACAGGGGGCGATCTGCTGAGGAAGAACGGTGCACAGGAGAAAACAGGGGGCGATCTGCTGAGGAAGAACGGTGCACAGGAGAAAACAG
Organism: Eschrichtius robustus; assembly: GCF_028021215.1. Lineage (NCBI taxonomy): Eukaryota > Metazoa > Chordata > Mammalia > Artiodactyla > Eschrichtiidae > Eschrichtius > Eschrichtius robustus. The sequence goes on along the minus strand of NC_090844.1, from coordinate 24,114,990 downwards.
AGGGCGATCTGCTGAGGAAGAACGGTGCACAGGAGAAAACAGAGGGAGATCTGCTGAGGAAGAACAGTGCACAGGAGAAAACAGAGGGCGACAACGCTGGACGGGGGTTTGGGCCACTTCAAAGGAATCCAGGTGAAAGGTTCTGTTCTGTGAACAGGAAGAAACTGCTTTAGGTTTTTTTTTTGTTTTTTTTTTAACTCCATCACAGACTACATCTCTCCAGCATCTCAGATAAGCATTTATAGAAAAAGCAAACTGATAAAGAAGTATGGATTAGGGGACTGAGGTTTAAAACCCCATTTCACAGATTCTGTTGGTCAGAATTTCAAGCACAGGTCCTCTGCCTCTGGTCTCACAAGGCTTAGATAAATGTGTTGAGCGAGCTGTCATCTCATCTAATCTTCCATGCTCACACATTTGTGGTAGATTTAGGCAACCGAGTATGATTTTTTTTAAAGCTGTCATTTAACTGAGCCACTACCATGTGCCCAATACAGGCACATAAGTACATAATCACTGACCTTTCATCACAACTGTGCATGACAGTATTATCCCCATTTGATAGATGGGGAAAAGGGTGCAGAGATAAGTAGAATGCTGTTTTGTTTTGTTTTTTTCTTCCTGATAAGCAGAGGAAGATTCTCTCTGGCGGTTCTGCCTACCTTTTGTCCATTATCCAGAAGCCTGAATTTAATTGGAAAGGAAAGCTTTATTAAAAAGTCTCATTATCCACAGACAAAGAAAACAAACTGATGGTTACCAAAGGGGAAAGGGGGTGGGGGAGGGATAAATTCGGAGTTTGGGATTCGCAGATAAAAACTACTGTATATAAAGTAGATAAACAATAAGAACCTATTTTGTAATAACCTATAATGGAAAATATGAAAAAGAGTATATAAATATACATATACATATGTGTATATATGTGTACACATACATATACACACACACCCCCCATCACTTTGCTGTACACCAGAAACTAATAAAACATTGTAAATTAACTATACCTCCCTCCCCTCCCCCCCACCCCACAAAAGTCTCATTACCCTGTGACTCTAAGGATTGGGGTGAGGCATGTTTGTATAAAGAAAATGCTGTGATGAAAACATTCCCTGGATAATTTAAATCACCTGCAGCTTAGGAACCCATCTCACAGGGTTAGTGTCTCCTTGGCAACTTTACAAAAGAGATAATTTGCTGCATTTAATTTCTAAGATATACAGATAGTATGTTAAATAAAAATAGTTATATTATTAAAAACCAATGAACATGAGGAAAATACATGTATATTTTTAAAGCTCTTAAAATGCCTTAAGCCTTTGTGCTTAAAAAATTTGTAAAGCTGTATGTTAAAAAATACAAAGGAAATACAAAAGAGTTTAACAGCGTGTGTCTTTAGGTTTAGGAACTCAAAAACATTAACTTTTAAAAACTCCCTTTCTATCTTTTCCAAGTTTCTTGAAATGAGCTTGTATTGCATTTGGTAAAGGGAGTGTGAGGGGGGAGGAATAAGCATTTCTGAAAGGTACTCAGTCCAGGCCTATATGAGGTTCTCTGAGAACGAATGGGTGGCATATCATCCAGCTGTTCAAATCACCACTTAACGCAGTTATTCTTGGGCTGGTCTCTAGATAATAAGCAGAAGAAGTAGAAGGTCCTCTCACAAGCCGAGGCTGGCATAGGAGCCTGCAAGGTCCCAGGCACTGCAGGGGCGATGTTTCCCTCCAGTCTAGCTCTGAATGGCTTTAGCTGCTGAAGCCAAACAATCACCTGCCCCAAGTTGATAGTAGTCTTCTGGTAACTGCAGATCTCCATGCCCACTCTATCCAACCAGGAATAAAATATTAACTTTAAATGTTTAAGACCAGTGTTTTCTAAACTTTAGTTTCAATACCCCTTTACACTGGTAAAAACTACTGAAGACACCAAAGAACTTTTGTTGCTGTGGGTTATATCAATTGATATTCACCATATTAAAAATTAAAACTTAAAAAAAATTAAAACCAAACCATTACACATTAAAATAAATAAGATATATTTTGTGAAAAACATATTTCAAAACAAACAAGGAAAAACTTAAATTCTACATTTTTGCAAACCTCTTTAGTATCTGGTTTAGTAGAAGACAATTTGCAGATGACATGATGCTATACATAGAAAATCATAAAGATGCTACCAGAAAACTATTAGAGCTCAGCAGTGAACTCGGTAAAGTTGCAGGATACAAAATAAATACACAGAAATCTGTTGCGTTTCTATACATTAACAACAAAAGACCAGAGAGAGAAATCAAGGAAACAATCCCATTTACCATTGCATCAAAAAGACTAAAATACCTAGGAATAAACCTACCTAAGGAGGCAAAAGGCCTGTACTCCGGAAACTATAGGATGCTGATGAAAGAAATCGAAGATGACACAAACAGATGGAAAAACATACCATGTTCTTAGATTGGAAGAATCAATATTGTCAAAATCACTATACCACCCAAGGCAATCTACAGATTCAATGCAATCTCTATCGAACTACCAATGGCATTTTTCACAAAACTAGAACAAAAAAATCTTAAAATTTGTATGGAGACACAAAAGACCCCAAATAGCCAAAGCAATCTTGAGAAAGAAAAATGGAGGACTTCCCTGGTGGCACAGTGGTTAAGAATCTACCTGCCAATGCAGGGGACACAGGTTTGAGCCCTGGTCCGGGAAGATCTCACATGCCACGGAGCAACTAAGCCCGCGAGCCACAACTACTGAGCCCGCGAGCCACAACTACTGAAGCCCGTGCGCCTAGAGCCCATGCTCTGCAACAAGAGAAGCCACCGCAATGAGAAGCCCACACACGGTAACAAAGAGAAGCCCCCGCTCACCGCAACTAGAGAAAGCCCGCACGCAGCAACGAAGACCCAACACAGCCAAAAATAAAATGTAAATAAATAAATAAATAAATTTATAAAAAAGTGAAGAATACAGTGATTACTAGTACAGTTTGGTGCCACTGTCTTGACATGTACTAAGGTGCCAGTAGTTGTGTCTACCACTACACAGTGAGAAAAACAACTCTTCTCATGAGAATAGTTTAGACCTTGTGAACTCCCTGAATGGGTCTTGGAGACCAACCAGGGGTTGGTAGACCAATACTTTTGAAAATTGTTGTACAAGAAAAAGTGTCTCTGTATTTGAGGATTACAAGTGTATGAAAAAGCAGAAGAGAGAAACAGGGAGCCTGCATCAAACTTTAACGAAGAAAGAGATGCTTTCCTTTTAATGAGCAGGTAAAGAGGGTACGTGGCCTTAAAAGAACCAAGTCTGTGGTGTCTGTTTCTTCTGCACTGTACCAGTAAATTAACTCCCTTTATTCTCTCATTTCTCTGCAGAGGTAATGAATAATATGAGTTTACAAAACACTAAAGTTGGGTCAGTTATTTGCATTATGAAAGAATTCTGTGATTTCCAAGGAGATGTGACTTCCTGAGTTCTTAAGGCATTTGTGTATAGCTGATCAATGATTAGATAAACAAGAAACAGAAATTGAAAGCAAAATCTTAACATCCATTGCTAATCAAAGATAGGCTCTTCATTAAATCATAATGTAAATAAATTGGATCAAATTAGCTGATCTACTGATATTGTAGTAAAATACCTCCCATATAAAATAAGATATATCTATATGGAAACCACTCTTACCAAATCCATTGCCTAACATTTTAATATTACTGTTACATTTAATTATTAAAATTATTGCAATTACACACATTAAGCAACAACTAGGAATATGTGCAGGTTTGAAGAGAAGAAAGAGATGGAAGCGGACTGTAAATCTTGGTGAGGCTCAGTAAGTGTTTGATTCTTCTTTTTAAAAGGAAAACAATACTTTTACTTTTTCAGAGTGGGACATATGTGGAAATAAACATTAGTTTAGGTCTCTGGTTTCTAAGAGTATTTTGCTGTCCTTATTTACTGTAGTTTTGTTCCACGGTTTTATTTCTCAGAATGTCCAGGGGCCTAGGTGCTCTTATATATCCTGAGTGCCAAACACATGTCCTGACTCATAACAATCGGGCGTACAAAATGCCTGTTGGTATTGCCGGGGTGAAGGTGTTCAGTGAGTGCTCAGTGGGTTACTCAAACATTATGGAGTCTCAGTACACAGAATGGAAGTCACTGGCATGTTTCACTGAACATCACTTCTGAAGGCTTCAAACTGGTCCAGAGCAAGGACAGAAAGCCTTGATGGTCCCCACTGCAGAGCTGCCTCAGAGGCAATGGGTGCTTGAGTCAAGTAAGCACAGTCAAGCACAGTCCTGCAGGCTCAGCTTTTATACTCTGATGTCCTCCTCTCCTTTCCTCTCAGCAGCCGGCCACCTCCTGTTTCCTCCTTGTGTCCATCTCCTGACCTTTACTACTTTCCTTTACTACTGCTTCCCAATGCCTCTGACTGCCCCAAGACTCCTCACTACTGCTGTCTTTCTCCAGAACTTCCTCTTCACCCTTGGGCTCCCTCCCATCAAAACCCTTACCAGCAAGGACTGGGTTAAGCAAAACAGGCGAAACAATGATTTGTGTCCTCCCCATCACCAATTCCTCTCCCATAATCTTGGTGGAAGGAGTGGGTGGAGAGGAGGACGGTGTCAGTCCTAAACACGCCACCTCCCTAAGGTATCTCCAGTGGCATTCTGAGTCAAATTTGGCAAAATTGGGGCAAGTGCCTTCTTCCCACTACCCATTTTCCTTCTCTACATAAAAGATTGTATGGTGTTCTGCTCCCTTTCCTGTCTTCCCAATGCAGCTTCCTAGAGCTTAAAGAAGGAGAGTCTGCCTTGGTAAAGTGTGAGACTATTGTGTTCAATGATCTCCATTCTCTCCCTACAAGTTAATTTAGAAAAAATTCCTTAGCCTGGCACTAAAGGCCCTCACCACCACGCCCATACCCTTCACTTGTAAAGAGCCTTTAAAAATAATGCTCTGGTTTTACAATCCTGGATGGAAGGATGTTCAGGAGGTAAGTGAGAAATGATAAAGACAGCATGATCATATGTTGTAACCAAACTAAACCAAACAACAACAACCTGCCACACTCCGTATTTTTTATGCATATATATGTATATAGAAATGTACATAGAAAGATACACAACAAAATGTTAACAGTGGTTATTTCTGGACAGGAGGAAAATCTATAATTTTAACCCTTCAAATTTCATTTATGGTCTCCTTACTTTTATAACTAACAATAAAATGGGTCAGGCATAATCATTTTAGAAAATGAAATAAAAATACAATTTTATAAGTTTAAGTGTAAATAGAAGATTCAAGAAAAAAGGATGGGCCGATTTCTCAAATGCAGGTGGGCTCAGATTGTGATCATATGATCATCATACTTCTGTCTCCAGGGATGGTCCCTAAAATAGACTGAAACCTTTGATCTCCCCAAATAACAGATCCAATATCCAGCTAGACAATCCCTCAGTTCTGTGTTAGTTTTACTTTAAAAAAAAAATACTGCAGGACTGGGTCTCTCAATTCTATCTTTTACATAAAGAGCGGGCAACATTTCTTGCTGATCTGTTCAATCGCTTTGAAAATTAAAAGTGAAAAATTTCCTGCAGATTGTGTATCAGCCTCTTGGAACTTTACAAAGAGGCACCACTTATAGAGCACACTATCTACTTAACCATAAACTGGTGAGTATTTATGCAGGTTTCATACTATCAGTTTCAAGGAGTGGGCAGGTGAGGTCTTAGGACCCCAGACAATGTAAATAAAACAGGGCTGTATCACACGCCTTTCCACCCATGCTCTTTGCCATTTCTATCTGAATGATCTGAAAAGCCTCCTAAGTGACCTGTGTGCATGTCCTCCAAGTATAAACAAAGAAGTCAAATATCCTGGCTGATGATGCCATTATTTATTGAAATAAAATACATAAACTGTTAAAAAGTGGTCACTCTTATTTTCTGAAATAATGACTTAGAATTAACTACACCAAAACTAAATAAAACTGTCCAGTAGTTCAAGTTGGTCAACTACTTAAGAATACATTTTAGAGTTAATGGACCCTGGCCATCCAAATCTGATACTTTAAAGAGTTATAGTGAAGCCTGATTTTCACTAAGTAGTGACCTGCCCTGAAATCTTGCCCTTACAACTTGATGCGGTCTCTGGGGTCTTTAATAAACCTTCAGAGGTTTGATTTTAAAGTACCTCCTAAGGAATATCTTAAAAACAGTGATAGCCAAAAGCACCTGTGGGCTGTAAGTTAGGTAGTATGGTATGGTGAGACCAGCAGTGGGTTTAGAGCCAATTAGGTTAAAAATGAGCCGTGTGACTTTGGGAAGGAAAGTAAGTATTTTACACACAGTTCTTAAGCGAATAGCATAGTTGCTCAATAAATGTTTTCCTCTCTTCCCATGCATTTAATAAAAGCCTACGGGGTCAATCAACCACCTGAATTCCAGCAGCTCAGGAGCTTGCTGGACTCACTTGAGACCTCAGATAGTTAAGAAAGACAGCCCAACAGACATGTCTACCACCACTCCTCTGGTTTCTAGCAAGGTATCTGTGCCACCTGAATACATAGTGCCCTACAGTAAGTGCAACACAGAGAGACCGTGTGAAGGGTTGTGAGAGCCAGATATTACTTCTGCCTTTTCAATCTCAGTGGGCATCAGAACTTTGGCCCAAAGACAAAGAGGTGAATTAAATGATTTTGAAATTCAAAAATCAGAGATACACTTTCATTCTATGCATGCTAAAGGCATGGAAGGATAGACACCAAAATGTTCATGGTGATTGTCTTGGGGTGGTAGAATTTTAGTGACTTACTTTCTTCTTTATATTTTCCTGGACTGCCTAAAAATGTTTTTCCTCTCAGAAGCATGTACTTTTACCATCAGAAAAAACTAAAACTATTTGCATCATGAAGCATAAAACACAAAAATGCAAGGGAGCTGCTTTTCAGAGTAAAAACAAGTCTTGCCCTCCTCCCCACAGAACACCTGCAACTTTGTCTTTCCCTTGCCTCCCTCTGCCCAGTTTGGTTAGGTCTTCCTCAGGCCCAGTTGCCATCTTTCTAGATGATCCCGCTCGAGGACAGCAGGTGTGGGATACACAGCCCCCGGTCCTGGTGGCACTCGGTGCACTTTCAGAACAGGGGCGGGGACTATAAAGACACCCTTGGGGGCTTCTCTGGTGGCGCAGTGGTTGAGAATCCGCCTGCCAATGCAGGGGACACGGGTTCGAGCCCTGGTCTGGGAAGATCCCACATGCCGCGGAGCAACTGGGCCCGTGAGCCACAATTACTGAGCTGCGCGTCTGGAGCCTGTGCTCCGCGACGGTGAGAGGCCCGCGCACCGCGATGAAGAGTGGCCCCCGCTCGCCGCAACTGCAGAAAGCCCTCGCACAGAAACGAATACCCAACGCAGCCAACAATAAATAATAAATAAATAAACTAAAAAAAAAAAAAAAAAAAGACACCCTTGGTTTTCCAAGCAGCACATGCTGTGCACGCTACCCTGGAAAATGCAGGCATGCTGGCTCTGCTCCCTGGGCACAGAGAGCTTCAGTCCAGGCCCTGGAAGGCCCCTATGCCACACAGGTGATGGCTAAGAGATTTCATATTTGCTGGGTGTTGTCCCTGGGAGGGCACTTGCCAGGTACTTTAAAGGCTTTTCTGAACTTTCACAGGATCCCTTCAGACATAAGTCAGAAAGTTCACTTCCCGAAGGCTGGGGTCAGTATTGGACAAATGGGAAATTCCAGTGGTGTGGCAGGAAAACTGGAAAGTGGTCTGATTATTCACCAAAGGCTTATGTGCTTACTAGGTGTTTAAAAGTATCACTCTTATAAAATAAAATTCAAAAAAAAAGAAGCCATTAAGATAATCCAAATATAAAAAATAAAATAAAATAAAAGTACCACTCTTAGAGAGCACTGGCTTTCTTTGGGGGGAGGAGATGCGTGTGAGGCTAGGGTGAGGGAGGAGAGTGAGTAGTAAGGAGAGCTTAACTTTACAATTCCTTGCTCTGGTGATTCTCAAAAATGCTTGTGTATCAGAATCACCCGGAGAGCTTTTAAAAATACAGAGCATAAGTCCTGGACCAGACCCGCAGAATCAGAATGCTCAAGGCTGGACTACAGGGATCTGAATTCTGCAAAGTTCTATAGAGCCTTGTGATATTTGCTCCATAAATCTGAACTGAAAAGGGAGGATCTGTCTGACCTAAGGGCTCTGTTGAACATTGGCTGCTTCCACCTTCTAACAGCATTAGAATACGGTATGCCGTAATGTAAACAGATCAAGAGCATTTATTCAATTAAATTCAATATGTATTATGACAAAACTTACCAAATTAGACACTTGAAGTATGTGCATTTTATCATATCCCAATCATACTCATTAATACTGTGAATTTTAAAAGTTCCAAATGAAAAAGCAGAAAATGAAATCTGTGGCATCTTAAAAAATTCCACGTATTTTTCTAGGTGCTAGGATATTGGGTATACAAAAAGCAGAAAAACTACAGGTCTCACAACAAGAGACAAACATACATTCTTCTATGCACATATTAACAATCACTGAGTACTCACTATGTGGCCCCTCTTCCAACTTTTACATTTGTCAATTAATTAATCCTCACCACCGTACGGGTATGTTCAATTATTGCCATTTTATAGTTGAGAAGACTGAGGCACAGAGAGGTTGTCATTAGACCAAAGTTACAAAACTAGTAAGTGACTGGCCAGAATTTATTAAATCCAGGCTCTATCGCTTGATGCATTAGACTGCTCAGGCTGCTGTAACAAAATACCACAGACTGGGTGGCTTAAACAATAGAAATTAATTTCCTCATAGTTCTTGAGGCTAGAAGGCCAAGGTCAAGGTGTCGGTAGGTTTGGCTTCTCCTGAGGCCTCTGCCCTTGGCTTGCATGGCCCTCACATGGGCCTTTCCTCTGTGTGAGCACATCCCTTATGTCTCTTTTTCTTCTTATAAGGTCACCAGTCATATGACTAGCGTCCCCCCTAATGGCCTCATTTTAATTTAATCACCTCTTTAAAAACCTTATTTCCAATATGGTTACATTTGGAGGCAACGCCCAACTGGGAGGTTGGGACTTCAACATATGAATTTGGGTGGGAGCGACACAATTCAACCCCGAACAGCTGATGACCGTGAAACCTCAAGAAAGTTACTGAACCTTCCTAGGCCTCAGCTTCTTCACCTGTAAAATAGTACTACTGAGAATCAAAGGAGATAATTCATGTAAAATGCTTATTAGCAGAGTGGTGTGACACACAGTATCATTTTAAAGATGAAGAAAACAAAACTCAGAGACCGTGACTCGCCCTGCATTCATCTCTAAAGCAGAGTTCTTACACTTCAGAACACTATTTTCCTGTATAACCAAATGTACAATCCAGCACAATTTTATATAATTTATAAATTTTATACATCTCTTAACTTCCTGCTTTTTCACAGTATTTTTCTTTATTACATAAAAGGGAGTAAGAGAAGGAGAAGCTCAAATTAGTAAGAATTTAGTTAGGGAAGTATACTACTTTCGTGGGATTGTATATGAATGTCATTCACCTTTTCTCCTAATTTGTAAAGACAACTGGCTATAACCACCCAGTGATGACACCTCAGAAGATCAAAACCTACTTTTAACTATCAGGAACGAAAAGCAACTCATTTTTTTGTAAAAAATTAGGATTGTCCTTTACATTTGCCTAGTACTCTACATATATTAACACCCATTTAATCTTCAACACAATCTTATAATATCGTTGTATTTAGCTCTCATAACAATCACGTGAGGAAGGTATTATTCCCATTTTTCAGCAAGGGAACAGGAGCACAGCAAGGTCAAAGGTTTTTCTTTAAGTTGCAATACCTGGTTTTCTCATCTTTCATGCTTGGCACAGAGCAGGTGTTCAGCAAATAAGGCAGTCTGACTTGGGGCAATCTAGACTAAGCTGCAAGGCATCTCATTTATATCCTTTATATGGGCCAAGTTTCCTGACAACTTTGATCACCACCAACCCCTTGGATTGACAGCTCTTTTAAGGCAGAAACCACGGTCCCCTTCTTTCCCAGTGTCTAACACACCTGGTGCTCATTTAAGTTCAATATTTGAGAAATGAGAGTTCGAGTAAATATTTGTTTGTATAATCGAATCCTAGCACATTCCTCCTTTAGTGACGGCAATGAGTACTTTTCAGCCACCATCATACAAAAAACATCAACAAAAGGAAGCATTTATAAAATCTCTCTCTCATGGCCTGAAACAGAGAAGCCTACAGGCCTTTTCCAACCCCCAAATCCTATGATTGATTCCATCCTAGTGTACTCCTGATAGGTAGTTAAACTCACCACCTCTAGCACCAATTATGGGCACAATGCAATTGGATTCGCCAGTACAGAACCACTACAATGTTCTTTCTTAGTTTGTGGTGTGCTTCAGGGAAAACAACAATTTTGCATATGTGACAGAAAAGTTCACAATTTCCAGAGGTAATTGTAAAGGATGATAAGGTCGATCTCTGTGGACGGTGTAATTGCTGTCCGTCAAGGCCCCTATGTCATAAAAAGGAGCTATATTGACAGAAATCAGGCCAACATATTTTCTCAAGAATACACTGGTGTTTGAGTTTTTTAAAAAAAAAAACACTTCAAAGTCTGTTTGGCCATGAGCAGTCAGGCAAGTTTTGACCCTGCCATGGAAACTATCTGACCACTTCTGAGCGGTTCAGTACACAGGGAAGGGTGGTAGGCGGAGCCGGCCAGAGCAGTGCTCTAAACTCTGCTCGAAGCTCTCCTGTAACTTCAGGGACTTGTGGGTGTCCAGTTTGTTCATCTATCTTGCTTTCATGTACCCTACTGTGAACTGGCCATCACCTCGCTGGCTAACTACTTCACAGAGCTGTTGTAGCAAATTTAGGGGAAATAAAACCAAAAACCAAACTCTCAGAAAGAAAAAAATTCAATAAAGAACTGAAAGGATAAAAGTATTGCCAGCATTACACTTCCTGTCTGAATTAATTTTTTCAAAATACTCTGAGATGTGAAGCAGGCAAATTCACTAAGTAAAGAGTTACCCTAGGTTGTCTTTTCTAAGTAAAAGTATCCTACAAATACTCTTTTCTGATGCCTTAAAGAGAGAAGAAATTTCAGAAAGAAATGAAGAGGCATACAAATGGAATAATTCTGCACATAGCCAAATTAAAATACTCAATTTATCGACTTATCATCACTAATAAATATTTACTAAATATATGCAATGTACAAAGCACTGGGCTAGATGCTGTTTAGAATACAGAATTAGTAAGAAATGTCCATACGTCCTCCTGTAGTACAACTGTACCATAAGATGAAACTTTTGTTTAGATTTCCCAAATAAACAAAGGTTTTAAGTTTCCCTAGGACATGGAAGAACAAAATATTTTTTTTCTCTATTATGATTTCCTGGCCTCATAGAAAAACTGTAGAACACACCGAGGGAGAAACTCTTCTTTTATCTATTAGTTTCCACTGATAAGCAGCAGCTTTTCAAGAGTGACTGAGCTACAGAATGACTGTGATTTCCACAACAACCCGATTAAATCTGACACGCACATGACATGGGGGAGAAAGGAACCCATGTGCCCTTCGATTTCAATAAGAAATGTTGACGCATATTGTCAGGGAAGGCAGGAAGAAGATCAAGATCATGTGGCTTAGAAAGAAGATCAAGAATGATAGGACGGAAATATTCCAAGTAACAGCAAGGCACTTGGGATTCCTTGAATGCCCTGCCGTATTCAATCACATACGGCCATGCACTGAAAGGAAAAGCTAGGGCCTATCACACGCCTCACTTCTGCTACTGATTGAGCTTGAGAAAGAAAATTAAGACAACATTTTCAAGTTACTCAATCAAAGGCAGAAATTGTAGCCTGGACATTTAAGGGAATAAGCTCATGAGGTGGGGTAAAAGTTTTGCAATTAGTCAGTGTCTTTACCCAATTAATTTAAAACAGGAAGCCCCGAATTTTCTTAAAGCTTTACTGGTATTAGTTTGTTAGAACTGACCGTTCTACTATATAAATTCTTTGTGTATGTTTACTTTCCCTCCTAGATTTATGGCCAAACTGTTCTCAAACACAGAACAAACTTATTATCTGCTTCTTTCGTATTTAATATTCTATTTCCCTGAAGCCACAGAACTGATATTCTTCAACAGATGAAGTAAAGTGAATGCTGAGAACCAGCACTCATGGTCCAAGGATGGGGAAACGAATAAGGATTTAAACCCCAAGGCAAACAGGGCATACGCACAATAAGGTCAGATCACATTAAGGAAATCTACAGCACTTAAAACGAAATTTTGTAGTTACAGTACTGATCAAGCTGAACCATCTTTTGGGACAGCCAATCATGAACAAGATTGCTGTATTTGGAATTCAGACAGCAGGAAAAGGCAGTCTCTTCTCAGAAATGGAAAATGACATTCAGCCAGCTCTATGTCCCATGGTGTAATCTCACATAAAGTACTTGAACAAGCCTTAGTTATTATTTTTTATCCAAAATGAAAAGTAGATCAACTTACATGGCTCTCTGGCAATGAACTGAGGTACAGTGTTGGGCAGAGGAGTACTAGGGTTTGGAGTCCCTACTAGTTTGTTCTTGGCCATCTTCGTGTTTGCCTTAGCAAACTCTAGTCGTAGTGTTTGTGGAATTTCAGGATCGAAGCGGATGCCCTTTGGAAATAAAGAACAAATGGAAGATGTTTTCATTTCCTTAGAGTCAAACCGGAATGGTGACAAAATAAACACACCAGTAAACCCGGCCTATCAGGAAAAAAACGTTAGTAAGAGCTCTCATTCTCACTACTTACACAGAATACACGAAAACCCATAACACAGCATGTCCACAAAGTCAAGGAGATTTAGTTTACTGTATTAAAAATTTAGTTGCATGGTTTTTCATCTATTCCTTTTCTTTTTGGACTAAAACTTTCAGGTTCAAATTTTAAATCTGGACCAGCGAATGCCTGGCATAGTTAAAAACTAGTTAATGGCTACCAATAAGAATGAATTAATGTAAAGCCCTGTGTAATACTGGAAAAGTCTACCACCTGAAATCGTTAAGAGGCAAGGCTTTGACCAGTGTTTAAAACAATGTTAATTCTTCAATGTCTTAGTTTCATCACCTCTTAGAGGGGGAGAATTCCCATCCCTTTCTAACTGGAGAGCTTTCATATGGGTGATACATGTACTCTGAGTTACTAAGTAGCCAGGAACTAAACAGTTTTAAGATTTCAATATAACTAGTATCATTTAATTCCAGTTAGCTTATAAATTTATATGAATGTCTTGATGTGGTAAGGTCCTGATTTTGATTATAGCTGGCTTACTAGCTACATGGATAGACAGACAACAGATTATATGGGCCAAAGAGAGGGTAGTAATTTCAATTACCTTTAACCCTATTATTGCAGTTTACCTAAGCCAAATATATTCAATAAAATAAGTCAGAAACACTATAAAATACAAGATTTGGGGCAAGATAAATCTATTCTGAAACCGTCCCACCATTCAAGAATGCCTCTATTACTGAGCATAATGAATAATCTCGATATTTATGTCCAATGCTATGATGCTGGACCCCAACAATAGTATCAAAAAGACACCCCAGAATAGTATGGTGCATAAATGTGCATTCAGAACAGACTTAGGTACCATGTTTGTTTGTATGGCATGTTCTGAAAAAGGAGTGAAGTTCTGAAAATGAGTATCTTAAGAACACAGGTTCCCAGTTTAGCACCCATGTGGGCGTGGGCGCCCCAAAGCCCCTTTCTTCTATTAGTTTGAAGACAAGAGCAATTTCCACAAGAAATTAGTAAGAGTCTCTAACTCTTGTAGACCAGGATGAACAGCTCTGAACTTCTCGGGCTCAGCTCCAAAGACGGGAGGAACAGCCTGTGACTTGATGGGAGCGGCAATAAGACAAATAAGGGGGTTGGGGTGGGGAGCGGAAGGAAAGCAAAGCCCTCAGGGAGGCACAACTACAGCCACAGAGCCCTGACCCACACATGTCCTGGAGTGGGTGAAATTTCCAACTGAAGGCGCAAACAGGTGCGGGTGCACAAGAAGAAAAGGAATCCTCTTGTGCAGCCCTAACCAATGACGAAAAGGGAAAAGGGGGTGCCAGCTATGTGAAATATAAAAAGAAATTCTTTCTTTAACTGGTCTCGGTTTCCGTTTTAATTTGAGAAACCTCAGTATTATCTTGAGAAAAATGTACATAAGGGGAAAAAGACAAAGCAGCATCCTGAAGCAGTGTTTGCTTCCATTCACTTCCACTACGAGCATTTCACTCTATCAAAACTGACATCAACAACAGAGTAAATATTTCCAAATACGGATCTGAAGAGCTGTGGCCTTTGCTGGGAGACAAGCCCAGTCCCCGCTGTCATTTAAAGGTATGCTGTGGAAGGACCTGCATATTCATATCACACCCCATCCAACTACACATAGAAGCAACTTGCTATCAATTTCCGAGTGTCCTCCTTGGCACTTAACTCCCCCATCCTTCCTGTGAAGCAGCAGCTTTCCTAATAACCCTGAGCCCCCATCCACGTGAGCAGCATGGGTAACATGAGAAGACCATCCTGGGACCTGTCAGGGGGCCTCTGGAGTCTCTAGCCTCAGAGAATGGGGCTGGACATCTGCATTCTATGCCTCAGCTCTTTCACTGATGTGCCAGAGCGGTTCATCGAGGCTCCATACAACGTGCTTGCCTCTTACACAACCTGGTCTCGTGACTCAGGTCCTAAAACATGCTTAACTGAGTCCCCCCTACTCCCCACCCCCGTCTTCATACCCCTCCTCCCTGTGTGAGCTAAAATAACACCACCATCATGTTCCAAATCAAAGTTCCAGCTCTTTATTAAAAAAAAAAAAAAAAAAAAAAGCTCAGAAGTTAAAATGACCTAATTTGTTTGGCAGCTTATTCAGAGGCCGGAGGCTTAGAACACAAGTCACATTCCTCTAACATCTTTAGCAGCAATACCATATTTGGTAATCAATATCCTGCTCAGCTCAGTTTCTATCCAGAGGGACTAGCCAAGCCAAAAACATTGTAAATGTTAAAGGATGAAGAAGAGGAGGCAGAGTGGGGCAGGGGCAGGGAGAACATGGAAGTGAAGAGGAAGAATGAGGGGAGAAAGAGGAAGACAGGAAGGAGACAGATAGAAAACAAAACAAAACAAACAAACAAATCCCCTTGTGCTTTTAATTAAAGCCCAATAAAATTATTCTCTGGCCACAGTGACTTCTCATTAAATACTGTAGGGATAAGATTACTACTAAATCAAAGGGGGAACCTGTGCCTTTCAAAATCAACTTTTTCCTCTCTTGCCTATAATTCACCAAAACCCTTCTGATAAGTGAACAGAAACGTTTCTCTTCCAATTGTAAATGGTGTCGTATTTCCCTGGTGTCCAAAAAGGACAGTTTCTAGATATCAGTATGATATCAGTTTGAGAAGTTACTTAGAAGCAACCTAATCTGACTGGCTATACGAACAGCCAATAGCCTCTCCAAGATGGCCTAGAACACTGTGACCAAAGCAACACAGGTTCACTGTGATCTACAAAGGCTAAACTCCCTACCCAGCGCAAACTCTGGGAGATAGCAAGTATCCTTAGTAGTCTACTATACCTAAGAGTATATCAGGGCAGTAGCAAATCCATATGCTTATGTGTCATAGACTGAATGTTTGTGTCCTCCCCAAATCCATGTTGAAGCCCTAACTCTCAGTGTGATGGCATTCGTAGGGGTAGGGCCCCCACGAAGGGATTAGTGCCCTTGGGAGAAGAGGAAGGGACTCCAGAGACCTCTCTCTCCAGGAGCACACACCAAGGAAAGGCCACGTGAGAACACAGTGAGAAGGTGGAATCTGCACAAACCAGAAGGAGGGTCCTCACCAGACACTGAATCTGCTGGCAACTTGATCTTGGACTTTCTAGCCTCTAGAACTGAGAGGATTAATGTTGTTGACGCCACCCTATCTGTGGTATTTTGTTATGGCAGCCAGAGCTGAGATACCTTAATAACACGGCTTTCTTTCCTGCACCATAGTTCCTAAAATACCTCACAGTACTCTTTCTGAACTTTCTACAGTCTCGTCCAGGTAACTCTCCTCTTCTCCACCAGCCTCATCCCCAGCCCCACCTTTTCCCTCAGTGCAAGTGACTCAGCCCATAGGAACACTTGTATTCAACCACCTTTGTTGATACATGTGAATACTGGAAGTCCTAACAGTTCAATCTCAAAAGCTACAGAGAGCAATTAGAGGCTTGAAGGACAATTCAAACCCTGCATTTGCATACTGTAATGCTCTAAACTCAAACAGAGTATATTATTGCATTTAGGACTCTGTTGAGGGAATTTTTTTAAATCCTCTTTTTTCCTCCTTCTCTTTCTCCTAAAATTAAAGCTTAAGAACTCTCTGTAAACAGAAAATCTTGAAAAAGAGAATTTTCTGAATTGTAGACCTAGACCCCTCAATGCAAATTTGTGCTTCCTATTTAAACTGAATTCAGATTCTCAGCAAGTTACAGAGCTTTAAAATGCCATTTTATTGCTCTACAAACTATATCAAAGGCCGGAGTCCTAGAAGGATAAGGGAAGAGCTAGTATATAATAAAACACAAGGAAATGGGCAAGGTAAAAGGAAATCACCAAATCCTGAAGACCCAAGCTTACAGGAATGTAGAGTCACTGTAAATGAACTGCAGCTCTTTCAGTGACTTTCTGGAAGACAAAATGGAGAAGCTATTAATTAAATGTGCTGCAAAGCTCAGATCCCAAGTAGCTCTCCTGTTTCTCTAGCTGTGGTGATACTGGCTTCTTATGCACATAGGCTGTGCTGGAAAAGATTTATTGGCTGCAAATCGTGGATTTGGAGCCGTATGATTATTCTGAACATAAAGGTTCAACACCATTCCAACTCCTTAGTAGTGTCACGGTATTAATGTCATGCCACAAGAGTGGGATAAATATTAGTCAGGAGTTTATTCATTGAATAATGGGGGAGAAAAGAGAGAGAAGGGCTATTCTAGAATGATTTAAATACCCTTAGAGGCCTACCCTCATATGCAATGTGTGGTCCTTGATTGAACAACCAGATATAAAAGACCTCTCATGGGAAAATGAAGAAAGCTGAATACAGAATGGGCATTCGGTGATATCTGGGAATTGTCCATTTTATTAGGTGTGATAAAATGGTAATGTAGGAAAACGTCTTTAGTTTTTGTACTGAAATACAAAGAAAATATAATGACAAAATGTCATAACATCAGGTATTTACTTTAGAATACTTAGAAAAAATGGAAGCAAATGCAGCAAAATGTTAAGTTGGTAAATTCTGATGGATTAACGGATGTCCATTACTATGCTCTCCACCTTTTGGTATGCTTGAAATTTCATAATAAAAAGTAAAAACAGAACAGATTCAACCAAGCACATAAGGTTTGTCATGTACTAGAGACACAAGGATCAGTGAAAATAAGTCCTGCCTTGAGGAGTTCAGACCTCAGGCTCTGGGGAGGGAGCTGTACAGGTAAACTGATGGTTAGATAAACAGACAAACACAATGTTTAGGACTCCACGGGAAACAGAGCCACGGCCCTGAGTGACTGGGGACCAGGAAGGCATCACAGAGGAAGTGACAGAAGAGCAGAAATTTACCAGGTGGTAGTCCAGGAAAGAGCTCAGCAAAGTTCTGTATGACAGGATGTGGAGAGGGTGTGGATGTGTGTGGATGTGTGTGTGTGTGTGTGTAAAAGACTGCACAAGCACTGGGATGAGATCACGAGGAACTTTCCGGTCATGAGTGAGGACTCGGAGTATCTGCATGGCTGAGCCGCTAAAATTTTTTAAACTGGGGAAATATTATGATCAGATTTATGTAGTAGAGCGTGATCCTCAAATGTTAGCACGTATCAGAATCATCTGGAAGACTTCCTGGACACAGAGTGCTGAACCCGCGCCTCCAGAGTTTCTGCTTCAGTAGGTCTGGGATGGGACTAGAGAATCTGCATTTCTAACAAGTTTCCAGGCTGATGCTGATACTGCTTGTGTAGGGACCACATCTGAGAATCACTGCAGTGCAGGACACTCTAGTGGCGGAAGGGCAGCTGGACTTAAACGAAAGACGGGAACACACCAGACGCGAAGCAGTTCAAACAGCCCTGGAAAGAGGTCGGTTGCGATAACTGATCTGCTGGCCCTTCTTCTCTGGGAAGCACCCAGAGGTCAGCATCCAGGTTCTGTGCCCTCACTCCCCTAGTGACAGCTGACTAGTTAAGGGACAGACAGATGCAGCCCACAGTGACCAAACATGTTTTTTCTTCTGAGGATTTCAACCTTGGGTATAAAAATACAGAAAATGGAGGTGGCTGGAGCTGAGTTACCCTAACAGTCTCCCACTAGAGAAAAGGTCTCTAAACTCCTGTCACTGAGGTCTTCAGAGCTGTCCTAATGCCGGATAGAGTCTTGTTTACTTGGTACATCCTTCAAATCTGTGAGCTACAGCCCAGTGTCTTTACAAATGGTTCTACCATTAAGGTAAGTGGGTTTATCCGCCCTTGACAACTCGTTTTAGAGACAAAGGAAGCATTCATTTAGAGGGGAAAAAAAGGGAAAGAATGAGGCAAAGCTATACATATTTACTGAGAAAGATGTCATGGCAATATGAGGTTTAAAAAAGAAAAAGATACTCAACAATGTTTAGTAGCCTTAGAGGGAGGAGACTTTGCATATGTACGAGTGTGTGAACCCAGGAATGTTTACAATGGGACAACCACCCCGTTAGTAGTGGTAACTTTGGTGGCAGTGTCAGGGTGGGGAGGGGATTTCTAGTCTGTATGATTTTGTATCGTTTGAATTTATTACAAATATGTATAATTTATAAAGTTACAATTTACGGGATCTGACACAGGTTAAAAGAAGAAAGAAGAGGGAGAGAGCGGGAATAAAAGGGTTCCTGTGGAGCGATAGCAGAGCCAGAGGAGAACTAACAGTGACAGATATCCTGGCAGACGGCACTCAACCAGGTATGTTGGTGCTTTTTGCTTAGTTCTTAAAAAATACTTACTTTGAAATAATTTCAGATTTATGGAAAAGTTGCACACATAGTACAAAGAATTCCTGTGTACCCTTTGCCTAGATTTCCCCATACACCTTTGTCCTCCCTGAACTGTTTAAGAATATGTTGAAAGCACGATACCCTTTACCCTTTACAGTTTGGCTTCCTAAAAGCAAGGACATCTCTTTGTGCTGCTGATTCAGGATCTAATCCAGAATCATACATAGCATTTAGCTGTCATCTCTTTAAGTCTCCCAGAATATTTCCCTCAGTCCTTGCCTTCCGTGACCTTGACATTTTGGAAGAGTACAGGCTATTTTTTTTGTAGACTGTCCCTCAATTTGGGTTTATCTGATTTGTTCCTTGATTAAATTAAGGTTACAAATTTTTGGCAGGAATATCACAGAAGTGTCATTCTCAGTGCATCCTATCAGGAGACACATGATGTCGTTTCTGTCTCATTACTAGTGATAATAACTTTGATCACTTGCCAAGTTTCTCCACTGTGAGGTTACTATTTTTTCTCTTTTTAACTAATAAGTATCCATAGGGAGATAACTTTGAGACTAAATATTTTGTTTCTCAAATTTTAACATCTATTGATCTATTGTTTTAACATCTATTGATAATTCTTACCTGAAGCAATCTTTACTATTGTGATTGCCAAATGGTGAGTTTTCTAATCCTATCATTCCTTTCATATTCATTAGTCTTCTACTCTAAGGAAAACCTTACCCTTTGGCCCTGTTTATTATTTATTCCTTTCTACATTCGTTTGTTCATTCACTCACACATCAGTACAGATTCATACCTTATTTTATGATTTATAATTTATTACTATTATTTATTTTGTTGCTCAAATTGTCCCAAATTTATACGGAAACACATATGTTTTCACATCCATATCTATCTAGATATATTAAAAACACAAGTTAGTACTGATACCTCCAATTCCAATCCAACACCGTTAGGTTAATTCTAGCCTTCCCTCTCCAAATTTGTACTGATAACTCCTTCTCTGAATACTAGCTCTCATTATCCACTATACATTTACTTATTCGCTCAACACGGGAATGAAGTTTCAGAATCGCTAAACAATATCAACATAAAAAGGAAACCTATTAACTACAGTTCAGTATACATAGTTCTTTTCATCTTAGGCCTAAAAGTATATAGCCAATATGTACATTCAAGAATTATTTGGTCAGCTCTCCCCATTCTTCCCAACTTCACTGTGGTTGTGTTATTCACTTGAAACAGATTCATTTGTTTGTGTCTGCACTGTCTGGGGTCTCCCCGCATTCTGTTGTCTTCACTTTCTCTCTCTGTATATTCATAGCAGGTAAAACTGTTTTACCACTTGAAAAGTTAAAGTTGATTCATCAACCCATCCATCTCTTACCCACTTCTGAATTTCTGGTTATGAATTTATGAATAATTTTACGTATGTTGACTAAAAAGCTGAGGACTCAGAATTTTAACATCCCCCCAACCTGTTGTGACTTCCTGAGACACCCAATCTTTTGAAGGAAGTTTCTAAACTACCAAGGTTTTCAATGTTGTTTATTGAACTTAATTTTTTAATTAATTTTCAATTTCTAATTGAAATATGTTGAAATGTTAAAAAAGAAAAAAGGGGGGGAAGGGGTAAAGACAATTAGGGCTAAAATTGCTGTAATAAATATTGCTATAAAGGTTCAGTTAAGTTCGAGGCCTGAATGAACCTGGGTTGATGTCCAGGCTTCTCCTGTTGAGTCCTGGGCCAAACGCCTTTACAGTGTCCCGATATGCGCAAATTCAAATGTTTAGAATACTATCCCATTCGGGTGAACTACATGAAACTCTACTGGAAAGCAAGAGGTTGCCCCTACTGTCCACTCCACCGCCAGCGGACTCTGCTCTCCTCTGAGACACAGCCGCAAGTGACCCATTTCTTCTAGGGCTAAGGTCATTTCCTATCAGAATCTCCTGGTGTTTCACACACACCCCATTCTGACCCAGTAATCCAGTGGATCTGAGGCTTCGGTATTGAACCAGATGAAACTACCTTCTTGTGTGTAGAATAAAAATAGTAAAGCAGCAGCAATCTCATAAGAGTCAACTTAATATGATTGCTGAGATTCCTGGTTGATTCTAATAAGCTTCGTACTGCCCTTTTCTCTATACCCCACTCCAAACGAATATCCACTGCTGCTGTAAGGAATGTGGAGCATCCAGAAAGCCCTGCCTAGCCAGGTGCCTATGCTGAAGGGGAGAAATAATGTTCCTCGTTCAGGTTATAGGTTTTAACCAATTCATTCGGACTTTCTAATACAGAATGAGAAAAATTTGTCACCAGAAACTGTGTATGCTGTACAATAAAATCCTGGTGTAGGAAAATCCTAGTATTTCTTTTGTAATAATCTGCTCGGGTCTTCCCTAGCCTTTAGGACTTCCTTTAACCTTTACAGATGAGGTTAATGAAACCCCCATCCTGTGTCCAGGAACTAAGGAAAGGAGCTCAAATCAAGGTCAAACTTAGTAATAATACCTCTCTGATCATGTAATAATCTCAGTACCTGGATCCTATCTCCCTGCTCCACACCACCCGCCTTATCTCGGTTTCTGGTACTAAAGCCCAGGTCATCTGAGGGCTGGAGTTCTGATATGCCTCTTCAGGTTTACTCAAACAGAGACCCCGGTAAATCTCCAGGGCTGCTTCAAAAACTGCTGTCAAAACCACCAAGACTCGGAGCTCCACCAG
Source organism: Eschrichtius robustus (assembly GCF_028021215.1). NCBI lineage: Eukaryota > Metazoa > Chordata > Mammalia > Artiodactyla > Eschrichtiidae > Eschrichtius > Eschrichtius robustus. The sequence continues at coordinate 24,093,118 of NC_090844.1, read as the reverse complement.
GTGGTAGCTGATATACCTGGTGCCCACTGACCTTTCTACTACTGAGGCGTGATTATCATCCTACAAGGCAGAAGAAATCAGAGAGCATAGTGGGATTAGGGGGTCGGGTGGTAAAGTGATTTCCTTCAAAATTATCAGAATTATCAAGCATTAAACAGAAAAGTTGAACCAACACTGCTAATTTCTGTAAACAGTAGTACATAAAACAAGATCCATAGGGAGGGAAGAACTAAATCAGTTCTCAGGAGTAACTAAAGAGAAAGGCATACTCTGCTGAGGTTGTGAGGATTTTGCAAAGCACTTATATTCCAACTCACTGAGATCATGACTTGGTTGAGCTTTAGTAAACAACTACCCAGTTTCTCAGCAACCAAGAAACCAAGATGGCGTCCTCATAAACTAACCCTTAGTGCTCCGACACCAGTTCCCTCCACTTCAGTTGACTAGAACAGGCTAATAAATTACTTCCTTCCCCTACTGCTGACTAGAACAAGCTAATAAATTAATGAGAGAAAATGATTCTTATTACTTATTCTTGTACACATTGTACTCAAAAGATTTCCAGTCATAATAGTATGTGGGGGAAGATATAGGCAAGGTATTCAGAGGTTGGAGATGGCTTAATTACACTATGCTACATTCAAAAGATTTTTCAAGCACAAAAATTAAGTCCTTTTTAAGTCCTTTCTTGCTAAGTGACCAAACACTGAGGTCTTTTATTTATGACTTAAGTTTCTATTTAACGTTGACTTAACTAAAAATTCAACGTTCTTATTTTTAAAGTTTCTGGAATAGTTTCTGCTATTATAGATATACTTCATACAGTTGTTATTAAAAATAATTCACATACCATAAAATTCACCCTTTTGCATTAAATTTAATGATTTTTAGTACAGTCACAGAGTTGTGCAGCCATCACCACATCTTTGGAACGTTTTCATCGCCCCAAAAGGGAACTGTACCCATTCTCACTTACTGCTCATTCCTCCCTCTCCCTCTTCACTCACTCCCCTCCCCCAACCACTAATCTACTTTCAGTCTCTGAGAAAGTACCTATTCATACTGGATATTTCCTACAAACGGAATCATACAACACGAGGTCTTTTGTCACACTGGTTTCTTTTAATCAGAATGTTTCCAAGGTTCATCCACTGTTTATTGCTGAATAATATTCTACTGTACAAACATTCCACATTGCGTCTATCCTTTCATCAGTTGGACATTGGGTTGTTGTCACTTTTTTGGCTGCTATGAACACTGTGTACACGTTTTTGTGTGGATATATGTTTTCAATTCTCTAGGAGAAGAACTGCTGGAGCATATAGTAACTCTGTGTTAACTTTTTTGAAGGACTGTGAAACTGTTTTCTGAAGTAGCTATACCATTTCAATCCGACTATCAATGTATGAGGATCCCAATTTTTTCACATCCTCACCAACGCCTGTTATTATTGCCTGTCTTTGTCTTCGCCATCCTAGTAGGTGTGAAGTGGTGTCTCAACGTGGCTTCGATGTCCATTTCTCTATGCTTGTTAAATTTTAAAACATTTTGTAAAGAGGATTAAGAATAAAAGCCTTCTATTTTCAAACAGCATTTTGGTCACAAGGAAAGGAAGTAACCTGGGGACCACAAATCATTCAACATATAAAAGGGAATGAAGCTGAAAGAATTAACATTTACCTTTTAGAGTTAAAAAGAAGTTGGAAATATTAACTGTTCTCTGAAAATTATTGATAGACATGTCACTCCCATCAGAAACTCAGAGGAGGTAAATACATACTTCAGAGATATTCTGACGTCTCAGGGGACCAAAAAATATATTTACAGTTTTCTGAATACATTCAGCTTTCCCTTCTAAAGGCAGCATAAAACATTCAACAGAATTAGAAACAGACTCTACGCGAGGTATATGCAGAAGTTTCCCCAGGATTCTGAAAACAATTGTTACATTCAGTCAGAGCCTTAAAATGGCTCAATGACAGGCCAAATAGAAACACACACCTGGGTAACCTGTTACTATGGAGTGGATGGGGCTCATTCAGAGACAACAGTGTGGAGGGAAGTTAAGGGAAGAGCTGTATGTTATAGATAAAGAGAAGATGATTGAAGAAAAGGAAATGGGGGGGGGAATCAATCCCACAATTTCAAAAATTTCTCCTAACTCAATACTGTTTCTGAAAATGAATGAGTAGAATTTTTCTACCATTTATAAAATGTCACTGTACTGCAAGTGAAAACTTGTGATGCCCAAACATTTAAAAAAAAAAAAAAATTTGAATAAAAGAGCACAGAAGGGGGGAACTGGTGGCAAATTGGGTTAAGTTCTCTGATACTAAATATTGAGTACACAAAGCATGAAATTCACAGAATTTAGTATTACATTTTGGGGACCTCCTAACCTAGTAGTTTTCAACCACGGGTAGTGTTCCTCACTGCACCTGTCTCCCACCCCCACTATCCCACACACTCCTTAAGGATATTTGGAAATGTATGACAGCATTCAGTGGGCAGAAAATAATAAGGATGTTAAACTCCTACAATGGGCAGGATAGTCCCATACAGTATAAGAACTGCCTCATCCAAAGTGCCATACGCTCTCCAACATACATGAAGAAATGAACATGCAGAAAAGTCAAGTAATCTGCCTAAATTCCCAGTTAACTACTGGTAGAATAAAGATCGGAATTTAATTTTGATTCCTGTTGACTGTGTGCGTGTGTGTACATTACAGCTCTGTGAAGTTCCTTATATAACAAAGACGACATTATTTTCACATAATAATGGAGGTTGTTGTTCAGTTTCCACTATGCTAAAATTTAGATAGACGTGAGTTCCAACAGAAAATGAACAAGTGAGGAGAAGAATCCATCAGGCGTAAACCATATTTCATGCTTTTCCTAAATAAGGGCATTGCTTGCAGAAACATCAGTGCTGTTAATAAAACAGCTTGTGCTACTGGGTCATTGTCCATTGAGAAACTATCAGACCTATTACGCCTTGTTCTTTTTCTTAATCCAACTACCTCAGAGTGCTTGCCCTGGATTTACCTAGAATAATCTGATTTACTACTCACTCCTCCTCGCCTAAGCAGAGTCATTTGGAAAGAATGTGTCCCTCTCCATTGGTAACATATCTAGATCATACTTGAACAAAGAGACCCCTTTCCAAAGGGCTCTCTGGGCTTGTGTGGCTATGTGAGTTGGAGCTGGGCTATAAGGCCAGGTACAATTCCTGCTCCACTGACTAATTTAAAAGTCTTCCAATAAGTATTAGGTTTCTAGATGTCTTATAGCCCCTCGTTTTTAACCCCTTGAATTAAAAAAAAATCCGCAGAATTTTGTTTTTTTAAACCAGATGTTCCATAAAATACAATGAAACTTTATCTTGTTTGGAAATTTTTAGTGAAAGGAATATCCATGTCTAGCCTAAAATGTCTCCAGAGGCTTACCCTTGATTTGAAGCCTATGTAATTTCTCCTCCAATAATACTGTGGAACAAGCTCAGGTCTCTGAGTGTTATAATGGAATCAGCTTGGCCGTGATAGAGAAACTCATTCTCATTCCTCACTAGCCAACCTGAGCCTGGAATAAAAGAATTTTTATATTTCTTAGTGACTAGGCTACTTTTAAAATACACTTTATCCTTGGCTTCATTTTCATGTGAACAAACTGTAGAACTCAAATTCATACCCTCGCAACACTAAGCCACACTCTTAAGGTAAAACCTACAAAGTGGTTACCGTTAGGACAGATCTGACCCAACAACAAAATGAGGGAAACTTTGTTTCTGACCACCCCGCTCCCCTAATCCAGAAGGACTAGAAAAACAAAAAGAAAATGGTCTTGGTGGATCCCCTTCCAATTACTGGTGAAAGAAGCAAGAAAACAGGTTCTCCAGAAGTACCATCAGTGGCAGTGAATTATAGTGACAATTATAAAGGAGATACCCCACTCAAGGACACAACCAATTTTGGGTAGAACCTCCCCCCAAAAAAGAGGCTTAATATGTGGCAATTGTGTGGGCATTCATATCTACCTCCACTACCGAAACTGGGTATGTTTATTTAACCTTTTTCTGTGCCTCAGTTTCCTCATCTGTAAACTGGGAATAACACTCCATACCTCATAGAGTTGGATTGTAAGAAAAAATGGTTAGATTAATGCTGGCCTATGAAACACTCCTGTGGCCAGCTAAAGAGCTGTTCCTCCTAACATGGACTCATAGGGGTTTCTTCGCCTTTGGACTTTCTGGAAAGGTGCTTCTACCACTTGTAAAAGAGAAGGATGTGATTCATGCTCAACTATGAGATTTCCCCCAACTGCAGGAAGCGGGATACCTGAGCTGCTGTTTTGAGGAGATGGTGCTGTACAGGTTCAAAGAATTCTTTTATTCCACCTGGTTTCATTTCCCCCACAGGCAACGGATGTGTGTACTGCTTCTCTTGCCTATTTCTATTGGTTCTCACAGTCTGAGTAGCTCTTGGGAGACTGGCTGGTAACTCCAGAGATGGGATCCACTATGGAGGAGAATTAGGGAAAAGTACCTAATTCGGAGATATCAGGGTCTCCATATCTGGTGACTTGACCACTCACCATAGCTAAATTTCCTTCTTTTCCACTAAAGCACACTTTTTGTTAGGCAGCCATTCCCTGTGTACATAACCATGCCCGGGAAGAATCTGCTTTGCATAGGACAACTATAAAGTCATGACAGGGCCTTTGAAGAAGCTATAAACTCAATCTTTAACATGTCAAGAGAATCAGAGTCAAACGGAGTTTATTTTCCAAAGGGTCGAGAGGGCATGATCGTTTGAACTTCTGCCACTACGTTCTCAAACTGTCCTGGAAAAGGATGACTGAGAGAGCCGGGCCCTGGCAATGTTAGGAAGAGGATGTCTCCACTTCACGCAGAGTCAGTTACCCATTAAAGCAGTATTTTACAGTGACACTTTGAAATAGATAATATTACACGGAAAGAAACATAGGCCAGAGTGCACATAGTATTCTTTCATTCAAGAATCCTGACGTTAACGTTTTTACCCTGAGGGCTCTGAAGGTAAACAGGGGGTCAACTGTTCTGGTAGGGACAAAGGCATCTCTCGGAATCCTTAACCCACAAATGCCAAATGTGACTTGTACTGCCAGCAGTCTCTTTTATTGTCTAGTCCTCAAGCCTCTTTCTCTCCTACCTCATTGTTGGGACAGTGTGGTGTCCATAACCATGAGCATCTCCTGGGGTTAAAGGTAATAGCTGAATGACTGCCTTTTACTCCTGCTATCTGCTGAATGGAGGCACTCAAATAGCACTCACAATGAAAGCTTAAAAGAAAGCAGATTCTAGGCAATGGTTTTCACTGAAGTGTTTGAGAAGATCTTGAGGTGATATGGGGCAAACCTACAGACAAACTTTTGATGGTCCACATCTGCTTAATGTTGGTCTGTGACATCTAGTCTGATGTCTGTTGCCCCCCCCCCAAAACACCAGAGGAACCTCAGAATTTTGAGGTTAACTTATTTGAGAAATCAACAAAGAGGTTCTGCCTCAACCAAGTACTTCCCTGTACTTGTCCACAACCTTATGGATGGCTGTCACAGCAAAAATTTCAGGGATTAAAGAGACAGCCTAAAGAAATGTAAGAGATAAACCATGCTGTGCCAGCGTAAATGATTTCGAGGGTATGTAGTTCGTCTCTGTAAAGCCCAGATTGTGAGCTTAAATCAGCAAGTGTGGCACTGAAGAAAAAAGAAAACTGAACAATAAAACTAACAGAAGAAATCACACCCTATTCCTAGCCATAGTCTATATTTCTACACCAGCCAGTCTAGAAAATATACACAGTTGATCACATAGTATATTTGATGAAAAAGCAAGGGTGTTTATGTTCAAATTCCTATCAATTACAACTATTAAAAAAAAAAAAAAAAGCTTAAATCTCTTTTCCTAGTGATGGCCACACGTGTCGATACAGCTTGCGCAAATCACAAAACCCAGAATTAAAATGGGAAAGGATGTGTCTCTAAATGCTTACTAATTCAACATCCAATGTATCATTAATAGATGACTTAGTCCTTTAAAGATAAAAAGGTTACTGGTGTTGAGACCAGAGTTTAGTGGAGGTGTTAGCTCTTCAAGGCAAAGAATAATCATACTAATTACACGCTAATTTTCTAATTAATGAAAAGAAGGAAACCAACCTGCTTCTGCACCTAACACGTATTAGGTGCATGCCAGGAAAAATAAGACAGTGGATATATATGTGTTTGTGCGTTATTAAAGTACTTTCTGAACTCTGAGATACCCTGAATGATTAACACTGTGCAAAGTAAACAGTCTCAGAATTATAAAAACCAACTATTTCTGTGCCTATGTAGACAGGCATATGAAGAATAAGTCCTACTTGTGAGGTAGGCAGGCAAAGAGAATGTATTTAACACGCTGTTCTTTCAGGTTCACCTAAAGTGTGTGTTAGGTCATTTGAGCACCCACTGTAACTTTCTGTATATGCTTTAAGGATCATTCTGCAAAGTTTACTTTGAGTCTTTATTAGTGGCTGGTGTAGGAGAAAAAAGGAGGGAAGAGGGGAGAACAGTGCTGATATAAACAAACCCTATAACTGAAAAAAGACAGTTGCCTAAACGTTCCAAAATCATTTTGAAAACACTTCCATTTAAAGATCAGACACAGCGCTTCCCTGGTGGCGCAGTGGTTAAGAATCCACCTGCTAATTAATGCAGGGGACACAGGTTCAAGCCCTGGTCCAGGAAGATCCCACATGCCGTGAAGCAACTAAGCCCGTGCGCCACAACTACTGAACCCGCGCGCCTAGAGCCCGTGCGCCGAAACAAGAGAAGCCACTGCAATGAGAAGCCCATGCAACACAACGAAGAGTAGCCCCTGCTCGCTGCAACTAGAGAAAGCCTGTGCAGCTACGAAGACCCAACGCAGCCAAAAAAAAAAACACACACACACAAAAAAGACACATCCCACAACAGGCCCCAGGTATATTTTTACAGCCCTGTTTCTGCTTTCCAGTTTATCAGCAGTGAACATCCCTCATCCCAATAGGATCCAGAGGACTCTCCCACTCTGCGCGTGTATAACCATATTTAGGGTAATCTTAAAGTTAAATACTGAGAGGAGGCGAAACATGTACATCCTAGCTATTGAGTTTTAAGCTACACATCAGGATAATGACAAGTCTTTAGAGAGAAAAGGTTTCATTATATTTAAAGATTAAAAGTATTTTAAAAAGTCAACGATGTTATATCCTCAACTTTACTGAGGATAAAAATGAGTGCCATCTTTACCAATAAGTTACTTATTTGGTCCTCAAAGTCACTTATTAACACCACTACAGATAAATCGATCCATGGGTGGGAAATCTGTTCTCTGATGAATACAGCAAAAATACAGAAATTAAAAAAGGATGGTAGCATTTGCTCCTTAAACCTGTTTTTAAAAAAAACTCTTGCTTAGACCATCAAATGGCTTGTAAGCTCTTTCCAACCAAGAATCTGGGGCTTAAGCAAGAGTTGGTTGAAAAGAATGTAAACAGTGAAGTCCAAACTTCGGAAGTTCACTGCAAAGTACTTCCTGTGCTGCACAGGGATCCAAAATAAAGCGTCAAAACAGATCTCGCCTCCGAGCAACTTTAATCCGCACTCTTCCCCAGCTTTAATGCATCAACTCAAGGCCACTTACTGGTTATCTGACAAGGCAAAGGCTGAATTTCTCCCTCTCTAAAAGGCTGCCTAGACAAAAAAACTTTAAAGAATCTCACTGGCTGTTAAATAAATTAGTTTATACGGAATTGATGTGGGGTTCTTTGGTTTGCAATAGATTCAACTGGAACCGGAAATGGAGAAAGACATGCATGGTTCGCTTAATAGGATAAAAGGGAGATGAGAATGTGCTTGTTGGGCTCACAATATTTTGAAGACTTGAGAACATTAAGGACAACACTGTTACTCTGTTTCCCTAAAAAACTCCAAGGAAGGACTGATGAATCAACTTCATTAATCATACTATAATACAAATCGATGTATAAAAGTACTCTGAACCCAGGAGAATTTGGGATTCCACAGAAATTATTTTTAAATCAGTCTGTAGAAAAGGGGACCTAAGGAATTAAAACCAGTTCCTTGTGTAACTCATCATCACCATCAATTATCAGAATTTTTACCATTTACTGAGTTCTAGTGGCTTTAAAAATACCTATCTCATTTAATTTGATCCTCTCACCTTTTGTGATAGGTACTGTCAGAGTCTTAACGGGAGAAAACAACTTTGGATTAGTAAGTGGCAAAATCTGGATTTGAGCCAGGTCAGTCTGACTGACACCTTTATTTATTACACTGCCTTTGACCAGAAAGCCCCTCAGACATGATAAGTGGTTACCAAAAAGACACACTTTCCTTGCCCTCCTCTCAGCTGCAATTTAGAGATTCAGTACCTTTTCACAGGTATACATTTAATGTTATGCACAAATACAAAAAACCACCCTAATAAATCAAATACACACCACACTTTTAATATCAGTGAATTAGAATTCATTCTTAGGGTTGTGTTAAGTACGTTTTTAGAATTTGGTGAAAGGCCCCACAGATAAACCAAGAAGACAGAGTGGAGGTTGGCAAAAATCAACATCTTACCGTGGACTTTTCTAAGCCTATATAAAAGACTTTCCGTTTCTCCTTTATTCAGCATTCTAAGATGTGTAAAACAGGCAGATTCTCTTTCATAATGTGGCTGTTTGCTTTTTTCATTGAGGTGTATCTATGACCTGTAACTGTGAACAGTCTTTTTCCACCTTCTATTTAATTTTCCTTTATTTGCACATTACATTGGCCTTCTAAATGAACACCAAAATTCTATGGAAAATTATAGTGTAACAATCCCATTTACCGTCGCATCAAAAAAGAAAAAAATACCTCGGAATAAACCTACCTAAGGAGGCAAAAGACTTGTACTCAGAAAACTGTAAGATACTGGTGAAAGGAATCAAAGATGACACAAAAAGATGGATAGATATACCATGTTCTTGAATTGGAAGAATCAATATTGTCAAAATGACCATAGCACCCAAGGCACTCTACAGATTCAGTGTAATCCCTATCAAATTACCAATAGCATTTTCCACAAAATTAGAACAAAAAATTGTACAATTTGTATGGAAACACAAAAGACCCTGAATAGCCAAAGCAGTCTTAAGACAGAAAAATGGAGCTGGAGGAATCAGGCTCCCTGACTTCAGACTATAGTTACAAAGCTGCAGTAGTCAAAACAGTATGGGGCTGGCACAAAAATAGAAATATAGATCAATGGAACAGGATAGAAAGTCCAGAGATCAACCCATGCACCTATGGTCACCTAATCTATGACAAAGAAGGCAAGAATATACAATGGAGAAAAGACAGTCTCTTCAATAAGTGGTGCTGGGAAAACTGGACAGCTACACGTAAATGAATGAAATTAGAACATTCTCTGACACCACACACAAAAATAAACTCAAAATGGATTAAAGACCTAAATGTAAGACCAATACTATAAAATTCTTAGAGGAAAACATAGGCAGAACATTCTCTGACATAAACTGCAGCAAGGTCTTTTTTGATCCACCTCCTGGAGTAATGAAAATAAAAACAAAAATAAACAAATGGGACCTAATGAAACTTAAGAGCTTTTGCACAGCAAAGGAAACCATAAACAAAAGGAAAAGACAACCCACAGAATGGGAGAAAATATTTGCAAACGAAGCAACCAACAAGGGATTAACCTCCAAAATATACAAAGAGCTCATGCAGCTCAATATCAAAAAAACAAACACCCAATCAAAAAATGGGTGGAAGATCTAAATAGGTATTTCTCCAAAGAAGACATACTGATGGCCAAGAGGCACATGAAAAGATGCTCAACATCGCTAAGAATTAAAGAAATGAAAAACAAAACTACAATGAGGTATCACCTCACACTGGTCACATGGCCATCATCAAAAACGTCTACAAACAATAGATGCAGGAGAGGGTGTGGAGAAAAGGGAACCCTCCTACACTGTTGGTGGGAATGTACATTAGTACCAGCCACTATGGAGAACAGTATGGAGGTTCCTTAAAAAACTAAAAATAGAGCTACCATATGATCCAGCAATCCCACTCCTGGGCATATATCTGAAGAAAACCATAATTTGAAAAGATACACGTACCCCAATGTTCACTGCAGCACTATTTATAATACCCAAGACGAGGAGGCGACCTAAATATCCAGCAACGGAGGAGTGGATAAAGAAGATGTGGTACATACAGACAATGGAATATTACTCAGCCATTAAAAAGAATGAAATAATGCTGTTTGCAGCGACATGGATGGAACTAGAGATGGTCATACTGAGTGAAGTAAGTCAGACAAAGACAAATATCATTTGATATCGCTTATATGTGGAATCTTAAAAAATGGTACAAATGAACCTTTTTACAAAACAGAAAGAGAGTCACAGGTGTAGAGAACAAAGCTATAGTTACCAGGGGGGAGGGGGGAGGGATAAATTGGGAGATTGGGATTGACATGTACACACTACTATATATAAAATAGATAACTAATAAGGACCTACTGTACAGCACAGGAAACTCTACTCAATACTCTGTAATGGCCTATATGGGAAAAGAATCAAAAAAAGAGTGGATATATGTATATGTATAACTGATTCACTTTGCTTTACAGCAGAAACTAACACAACATTGTAAATCAACTATACTCCAATAAAAATTTAAAAATTATGCTATAATAATGTGTGAATTCTAATTTTTATTCCCACTTTTGAAAGTGCAGAAACGCTTTTATACTTCGCCTGTTTTTGCTCCTTTGTTATAAACTTTCTGCTTGAGTGAGTGAATTCTTTTCCATCTAAACTTATTTTCATTTCCCATAATACATTTCTAACTTTACTCTTTAAGTTCTGTGTATTTATTCATCCATTCACTTTTGAGTGATATCTTGTGTCAGGCAAATAAAGAATAAAATAGATTAAAATGGTTTACACTAGGAATTTTCTACCCAACTGTATTTTCCAGGGAAATTATCTGGATTTTTTAATTTTAAAACATTAATCTTTAGGGACTTCCCTGGTGGTCCAGTGGGTAAGACTCCATGCTCCCAATGCAGGGGGCCCAGGTTCGATCCCCTGTCAGGGAACCAGATCCTGCATGCCACAACTAAAGATCCTGCAAGCCACAACTAAAGATCCCATGTGCTGCAACGAAGACCCAGTGCAGCCAAATAAATAAATAAATAATTTTAAAAATAACTTGCCCACTATGGCTAGAAAACAAAAACTTACAGCCTTTTATGCAATGTCAGGGTTACTCAAGGTACCCCTTAATTTTTTCAAATTGTTTTCTGCTGAAATTTATCACTACATTTTTAGAAGAGAAATTCTAGTCTTAAAAATATAGTTCATGGGATGGTGCATTTTCTTGCACCGAGTAATGCGGTGTTGCTGCCAGGTGAGGAGGGCAGAGAGTTCTATGGTGAAGTGAGGGGAGGGATTCATGCAGGCGTCCGGGGGAGGTTGGTTCTGAACTATAAGGTGGGAAGTTGATGCTGGGTACTGCTACTCCCGGATCCCCAGCATGAAAGTTGTGATATCATCCTCGAACCATCAGCTTTGAAATTAAAAAACAACGGAGAAGACTCAAGAAACAGCCCAAAGAATTCTTCTAGAACCTTACAAGCACTTACTTCAGTTACCAGGTAAACAAGTGAAAACCAAACTTTCACAGGCGTTTAATCATTGGCTAAAAGTTCCAGAAGACAAGCTACAGATTATCACTGAAGTGACGGAAATGTTGCATAATGCCAGTTTACTCATCGATGATATTGAAGACAACTCAAAACTCCGACGTGGCTTTCCAGTGGCACACAGCATCTATGGAATTCCATCTGTCATCAATTCTGCCAATTACGTATATTTTCTTGGCTTAGCGAAAGTCTTAACCCTTGATCACCCAGATGCAGTAAAGCTTTTTACCGGCCAGCTTTTAGAACTCCATCAGGGACAAGGCCTAGATATCTATTGGAGGGATAATTACACTTCTCCCTCTGAAGAAGAATGTAAAGCAACGGTGCTGCAAAAGACAGGTGGACCATTTGGATTAGCACTAGGTCTCATGCAGTTGTTCTCTGATTACAAAGAAGACTTAAAGCCACTACTGAATACACTTGGGCTCTTTTTCCAAATCAGGGATGATTATGCTAATCTACACTCCAAAGAATATAGTGAAAATAAAAGCTTTTGTGAAGATCTAACAGAGGGAAAGTTCTCATTCCCTACTATTCATGCTATTTGCTTGAGGCTTGAAAGCACCCAGGTGCACAATATCTTGCGCCAGAGAACCGAAAACGTAGATCTTTAAAAATACTGTGCACATTATCTTTCTCTGAGAACGTAGGTTCTTTTGAATACACTCGGAATACTCTTTTTTTTTTTAAATATTTATTTATTTATTTGGTTGCGCTGGGTCTTAGTTGCGGCACATTGGCTCCGTAGTTGCGGCAGGTGGGCTCCTTAGTTGTGGCATGCATGTGGGATCTAGTTCCCCGACCAGGAATGGAACCTGGGCCCCCTGCATTGGGAGCGCTGAGTCCCAGCCACTGCGCCACCAGGGAAGTCCCCGGAATACTCTTAAAGAGCTTGAATCTAAAGCCTATAAACAAACTGATGCATGTGGTGGGAACCCTGAGCTAGTAGCTCTAGTAAAACACTTAAGTAAAATGTTCAAAGAGAATGAATAATATTAAGCCATTCTTGATTAGGCCTGATAGGTTAGTTGACTTTTTTTTTTTTTTTTTTTGGTCTTTTAGCCTATTACCTTTTTAAAAATTTGGACCAAGCTGTTAGTCTCCAAAAACTGAGTGATAGTGGTGATGTGACTGAGGTTGTTTCAATGTAGAATCCCTGTGTACAGATAATCATCATAGTACCAAGTTGAAGGAATCAAAAGGAGCCACATTTAAATAAGCCTAATCTGAAGGTCAGAATGTGCTGTGGTGGGATGTTGTGGCCAACTCTGCCATGCTTGTTCTGTTGATTCTGTCAATAAAGAAGACTTCAGCTTCGGCAGGGTGGGGAATATATATATATATATATATATATAGTTCATGGTTTATTTTTATAAATATTAGCCTTTTTAGACAGATTTTATTATTTTTAAGATTCTAGACTAGCCTAATGTTCACTAGAATTCTGTTTTATTTCTTATCCTCCTATTCCCATGTTTATAATGCATGAGATATATTTTCCATATCCTAGAAGGATTTACTCTATTTCCTTGCCTCTTCTTATTTTTACGTACAAAAAAAATCCTTGACTATTTGTGGTTTTCTCATTTTAAAAAATATTTCCATGTAATAAGTATTAAAGTCTACTGAAACAGCAGGAAAAGTTTGCATTTAATTATAAAGAAAGAAATGCTGTATATATGTGTAAGGAAATAAGAATAGAATAATTAACAAATGCCCTGTCAAGATAACCTATTCCACTTTAAGGGGGTTAAGTCCTACCCTACTCCCCAAGGCTTTAAAATGTTCTAATGCATTCTAATTACAGAGTAAGACAAAGGGTTTCAGCTTTGTGGACCAATAGTTCAAATCTGTGTAGATAATCAGAAACATAAAAGCCAATGCTGAAGGGAGATCCATAGCCACTTGTTATGATGATGGTTTGATCATTCACTAAGGAGTAAAAGAGTAGTTTTACAACAAAGACAGTGACTTAAGGCACCAAAATGTGCTGCACTGCAGAACAATCAGTAATGTACATGGCCTAGGGAGTCAAGATCTTTGGTTCTAAAACTAGCTTGGCTTCCTTACGGAAAGGAATCCTAGCAAATAACTCATTCTTTGCACTTCAGGTTCCATGAACACTAACTGTATTTTCTACTTTCATTTACAACAGGGGCAAATACCTTCTCAGCATTTCGAAATGCCTGAAGAACCATGGAGTAAGGGCAAGGTCAATACAAGATAGCATTTTAAAAAGAGAGTCTAGATAAGTTTAAAACAAGTAGATCCTTGAAAAAAGGCCACAATGCAAAGTCTGAGGGCAGTTTCACACAGCCATGTAATATGTGATGAACTATTTTACCTAGGGAAAAGCTGGGCAAACTTGAGATCTCCACATATACTTGTCATTAGAATACAGACCGGTTTACGTGTGAGTACCTGTGGTTCTTCCTGCCAATTTCCTTGGAGAAAGGATGACGCTAACACTTCCAGCTACTTTTCCTTCTTCAAACTTCCTTAGGATTTCTTTCACCAGCATTTTATTTCCTACTTTCCTATGTGAATGCTTAATAGATCTAAATAACCTACTTTTCTTCAGGCAAAGACTCTAATTGGGAATTCAGCAAATTCCTCACAGTCACCTTCATTTGCTCTTTCAGAACCACTTTTAATTTATGTGCTGCACCATCCTAGAGAGATTTTATAACAACTCCAAGTTGCAAGAAAGAGCAGAGCACAGCACTCCCTCCCCTGCAAAAAAGGGGCTATTTCAAAGTTCTTGGAGGGGGGCTAGCCGGATTTAAGCTGTTTGTCAAGCCCCAAAGTGCACAAAGTCGTTGAGAAAAAGAGGAGAGTCCATCAACCCTGCATTATGGCGGCTCTAGACTGACACAGGCACAGTCCCCAACCCAGTGACATTAAATGGCTGCTTTAAAACTGCAAGTCAAGAGTAAGCAGTTATAAACAGATTTAACAGATAAACACTAGATCAGACTCATGATCTCATCTGGCAGCCCTGCATATTTCCCATCCAAAAGTCCCAGCTGGGATCCCAGTAATTGGGTGTCTTCAACCACTTTGAGCTAAGAGAAATTTAGGGAGAAATTTTTAAAACTGATAAGAAACATATTGACATGGTGCCTGGTGAACAGGGAGCTGAGACAAGCCATCTGGATGCTTGTGTATGTGAAAAGTTTTGTTTAGTGGAAATAATTCATCTAACCCGCAAGCTGTACAAATATTACAATAAAACGTCCTGACTTGCACAAACTGTCAGAAGAACCTGTGCTATAGGAACCAGAGACTGTAGTCTAGACTTCTGTTTCTGTGTGGCCAATACCTGTTTCTCGAGTACCCTGGTATTCCTCTGTACTCAAGAGTTTGTACCAGGACTTTATGGCTACATCTTTTCACTGAGAAAGTATATTCATGGTATGGGTTCACATTTAGAACATTTGCAAGTGTTTTTGCTTGGTAATTTCCCTTTAAGGCTCTTGGAAGTAATACCCTTATTTCACAGATGAGAAACCTGGTATAGGAATAATAAATTTATTATATACAAGTGTTTTAAAACTCAGTAGTTGGAGAGCTCAAGCTATTCAACAAAACAAATTATGCACAAGGCTGAATCATTGTGATATAAATAACTACAGTGTTTACTTCAATGCCAGGAATTTATGGAGATGGAGGAAACTACATTTTTCTGATTATGTCAGTTTTTTCAACATGTGACACTACCAAGTAACTTTTCAGCATGCTTCTTACAAACTAAAGATTTTTTTAAAAATTCTTTTTACCTCACACTATTGAATAAATCTCCTCAGTAACCAAGAAATAATTTAGTACTATATATCCTCAAGACCTCTTCATTTTCTGCTTATTAAGATGACTGCCATCTTTTTCCTCTTCAAAACCAAACTGCTTTTTTCTCTTTAATTCAAAGTCTATTCAGACCTTAAGAAAACACCTTTCCTTCATGCCTGGCATAATGTATAAGAGAGAATACAAAGCCCAAGTCTTATCTTATTAAATCAATCATCCAAGGGTTGGGTTTTTCCCTCCTTTCTTTTATGAACAGGTAAACTATGTAAAGGTAACACAATTCTATTACATAGAACTGCCATCACAGAAAAGAAATGTTACTAATCCCCATTAAAAGAAACAATATTTTAAGTCATATGGGGTTTCAAGAGAAATCAAATCTACTACTGAAATTAGTCAAAAAGTATTTATCAAGAAACCAATGACCACTTCACACCTAGTAGGATTGCTATAATTTAAAACAACAAGTATTAGTGAACACAGGGAAAACTGGAATTCCCATACATTGCTGGTGGGAATGTAAAATGGTACAGCCAATATGGAAAAGTTTGGAGGCTCCTCAGAAAGCTAAAAACATAAATACCATATGACTCAGCAATTCCATTCCTAGCTTTATGCCCAAAGGAACTGAAAACCAGGGACTCACGCATATTTGTACACCAGTGTTCACTGAAGCATTATTCTCAACGGCCAAAAGGTGGAAACAACCCAAGTGTCCACCAATAGACGAATAGATGAACAAAATGTGGAATATCCATACAATGGAATATTATTCAGCCATAAAAAGGAACGATGTTTTGATATCTGCTACAACATGGATTAATCATGAAAACATCATGCTAAGTGAAAGAAGCCAGACACAAAAGGACAAATATTTCAATAGCTAAAATAGGCAAATTAATAGAGAGAGAATATAGATTAGAGGTTACCAGGGGCTAGAGGAAAGGAGCAATAGGGAGGTATTGCTTAATGGTTACAAAGTTTCTGTTTGGGATGATGAAAAAATAGAAATAGACAGTGGGGATGGTTGCACAACATGGTAAATGTATTAATGCCACTGAACTGTACACTTAAAAAAATCATTAAAATGTCAAATTGTTATATATATTTTATATATTCAAAAATAGCAACATACCCAAAATCATTGAATTAAATACCTTAAATGGGTGAGTTATAGCTCAATAAAGCTACTTATAAAAGAACCCAATAGACTTGAGGGTGCCATGATAATTGGAGATCACTAACATCAGTGAGTCTGGATTGAGAGTAAAGCAAATTATTGTGACAGCCTAAGCAATGTTTAGTTGTGAAGGCAATTTGTAGTAATGCACAGTTTGCAGCAGACTTCTTTAGTTCTGATAAATTTATAATAACGCCTATGATAAAACCTAGGCCAATAACAACTATTTAAAATTAGGGGAGGAGGGCTATCAATCAAAATGGCACATATACTCAACAGGCCACACGTAACCTTTTTAAATACTTTACACGAGTGAATCTCAAACACCAACGTAAGACAAAGCCTGTCACGGAAGTGTACACAAGCAGGAAGCACATCAGGCCTGCAGATCTCATGTGTTAACTACAGTCGTTCTTACTTGTGAAAACACGATTTCAGCTACACAACAATGGCACCACTGGGGTTTTCATAGTTGGCAGGAAGAGCCAGAGATGGTTTATTCCCACCTCTGCTCAGGGCCCTTACTGCCAGGCCTGCCTTGCTTCCTGTGTGTGTTTCTTCTTAAAATTTCCACAAATCAAATTTTTACTAAACCAGACTATAACTGTCAATATCACTGTACTTGATTTACATTCCAAAATTATAAACAAATCCTAAAAATAATTTGATAGTTTGGATTATCAGCTCCCCCTTCCATTAGCATGGAACATGGAAAACTGCTGGTATAGAAATTATAACTGTGTGTGAAGGGTAAAGGATAGGTTAGATATTTTGCTGTCGGGTTAAAGAATGGATGGGGTTTCTAGTCATGTGGATTAATGGGACCCCAGATAACCTGAAGGGAAGTCTGGGTTTGGGTTATTTTTAGCTTAATTTGAGAGTTTTTGCTATAAAACCAAAATATACTGTATTTACTTTAGAAGATTTAACGAACACCCTGATAAAAGTTCAGTGTTACCACTTAATTCAATCTGAGCATGTTTTTCCATAAAATTATCAAACTGACTAAAGCATACTCCAAAAATGGAAGAAAATAAATGGATTTAAACATCCTTTAAAGCCATTTTGGGACAAGACTTAATACTAATATCTGAACCAGACAGGAGCCAAGACAGGGCAACAATAAGAAGAGAAGCTCTAAACATGGACAAGTGGTTTTTAACACTGTGAACTGCTCCACATAGAGGAACCTACTGGATTGAGGCTTACGTTTCTCAATAGTGGAACAAAACAAAACATTACGACATGGAACTTTCCCCCAAAGGAATGTGAGGAAAAGCTTTTAAGAGAAGCTGGATGAATGACATGAGGAAAAAATTTTGTAATGCCTATGAGCATCGGATGTTTTTAATTCACCAAGTTAGAAAAAATGATCGTGAAAAGAGCATGTTGGGTCACAGAGATGTGTCAGTTTCATGATTAAATACATTATCCTGAATGGGCCCATTTTCTCTGCAGAGAGAAGAAACCCTGCCCCACGGTCATGTACCAAACTTTACTGCGGGCATTTGTCCTAGACAATGTGATTAAAATAGTCTGTCATTGCAGCAACATTCCATGGAACAAGCAAACAGCAAGAAGTTACATGAAGTAGACAGAACTAAGACACAGGAGGCTTCCTTCTAGCTGTAGCTCTAAACCTGTACTTTCTGACTGAGCCATCCATCCTCTCTGGCCTCAGTTCTGTTAACTGAAACAGGACAGTTTCTAAGGGACAAAAACCTCTAATACTTTTATATAAAAGTTAAAAATATCGAGAAAGAGATGACCCAGGACCTTAATAGATGCTCTAAACTCACAAGTCAACCTCTGAGCAGAAGAAAGCTCAGGTATAATACTCCACAGGTAAATCTTAAGAGTTACTCTTCTTCGGTCCACAGAATAGAGCAGAAAGAGACCTGTTTCACTTGGAGTTCTTCCCAAGTTATTAATATATGAGCAACAAACACTGAGCCTAAAACCAGACCTTAGGACAAGACAGCATAATGATCTGGGGCCAGCTGGCATAGGAATGGGCTTAAACACCTCTATCACAATGTTACTGCATGTCTCAATACCGGTTATGTGTAACGATACAACCCTCAGTACTAAGAAAAAGTGAAATGATGTTAGCTATACTCTGCCTAGTAAGGCAAGGAAACACAGTTTGACTATGACCATTTAAACATATAAAAAACTTCTGTTAAAAAAAATCAAGCTGTAAACAACCCACTGTAAAAACCTACTGTCTTTCAGACAGTGGGTCAGTGACGTATTTCTACACAGAGCAGAGACAATGAAAGGCAATGGAAAGCCCATTCTGTGAACTAGCTTCAGCTGCTGTTATTTCCTTTATAAGAACAAGAAAAAGAAGCTGGTGAAAACTTCAATTTGGAAGGACCCAGAATATTTCTGCATTTAGAAAGATGCCTCCTGGGGGAATGTAAATTGGTGCAGCCACTATGAAAAACAGTATGGAGGTTCCTCAAACAACTAAAAATAGAGTTGCCGGGCTTCCCTGGTGGCGCAGTGGTTGAGAGTCTGCCTGCCAATGCAGGGGACACGGGTTCGAGCCCTGGTCTGGGAAGATCCCACATGCCACGGAGCAACTGGGCCCGTGAGCCACAATTACTGAGCCTGCGCGTCTGGAGCCTGTGCTCTGCAACAAGAGAGGCCGCGATAGTGAGAGACCCGCGCACCGCGATGAAGAGTGGCCTCCGCTTGCCACAACTGGAGAAAGCCCGTGCACAGAAACGAAGACCCAAACACAGTCATTAATTAATTAATTAATTAATTAATTAAACAAAAAAAAAAATAGAGTTGCCATATGACCCAGCGCTCCCACTCCTGGGCATACATCAGGACAAAACCATAATTCAAAAAGATACATGTACCCCCATGTTCATAGAAGCACTATTCATAATAGTCAAGACATGGAAACAACCTCAATGTCCACTGACAGATGAATGGATAAAGAAGATGTGGTACACATATACAATGGAATAGTACTCAGCTATAAAAAAGAATGAAATAATGCCATTTGCAGCAACATGGGTGGACCTAGAGATTATCATACTAAGTGAAGTAAGTCAAACAGAGAAAGACAAATATCATATGATATTGCTTATAAGCAGAACCTAAAAAAAAATGAACCTACTTACAAAATGCTTACAAACCAAATACAGGTATCTCTATTCAATTATAGTTGACTATCTTTTATTATACCACAATGCAGAATGTCTTCTGGGAAAGCAGTATATGCAAGTTTTTAATCAATCAGAATAAAGACTACAACCTGTAAATTTGTTTGTTTGTTTAAGCCACATACCTTAAACAAAAACCTCATGTGTTAAGGAAAGCCAAGATTTTGATCTATTCTTGACTTAGGCTTAGCCACTGAGAGTATAATGATGGCCAAACTAAACTGTACACCACCATAGGATGTGACTGGGCTGAATAAAGACCCACATCATCAGGTATTTTGAACATTACAGTAAAAGCTAGAGAAGAGCAAAGTGTTATTTAATAGTTTGCACGTCTAACCACAATTTTAGGAAAAATCTCTTCAGAGGGCTAATTAATTAATCCCTTCCTGTTAGATCGAGCAGTCATATTCCTTCCATTTGATTTCCTGTCCAAAGAGGTTCTATTACTTCCTACCACCTCATAAGGAAACCCCCAAAGATTAACATCATTAGTACTTACATTCAAAGCATTCTTTGCAGCTTCTGCTTCTGAGCGACTGTCAAAACTGACAAAACCTACGGGCTAAGGAAAGAAAAAGAAGTATGAAGGGGATGTCTATTTTTCTGGGTCAAAGGTGATATCAAACTGAAGAGCTAAGATACAGAAATCACCACAGGCAATGGGTAGAAACAAGAAAGCCAGTCCAGAAGAATCATGACTCAGGGGCTTAGCCAAATTTCTAACATGAATCAAAGGGATTGTGAGGGTGGTTCTTCAAGGGCACAGCTGGAGATTTAGAGAATCATAAAAAAAAAATCTAGAAGGGGCTGGAAGGTGAGCAGCAGTGAACAAGGCAACAGAGGAAAACTTGGGTGGACAGGCTCTACTTTCCTAAATTGAATTCACTGTACCTCAGTTTCTTCATCTTTTAAAATGGAAAGAGAACCGAATCACCTTTTGGTACACTGTAAGTGCAAGGGATATAATGACACAATGATAAAAGCCCTGTATTCTCACTGCATGATCAAAATTATATCATGAACATTTTAATCTCAAATCCCAAGGGATGCCTTTAAAAAGCTGTGTGTTTAATTAGGTGTATAAACCATACTGTTCCAACTAAAGAGAGGGGTCACAATTCCTTTGGACTCAGTATCTTTCAGTCCAGAAGGATGGTTGCAACATAGCTTATTCTCTGATGAACCAGAGAATACCTTATTGGGAGATGAAAAGTGACCCAGACAGAGGATGCTGGTTGCTCAGCATTTAAAAAAAAAACCACATAGCTACAAATTTTCAAGACACTTGCAGAAACTATCAGGGTCATCGGTTACTACCTCCATTCTGTACGTTTTATGCTCCATTCTAGACCTGAGACTCTGCCTGCGGTTATTAAGGGTTTGAGAGACAGCCGGATTCTTCGTCATCAAATTCCCATACCGATCGTGAATGAAAAGTTTGCCTGTTTAACTTTATTAAAAACAAAAAGACAAACAAAAAAACACCCAGGAAAGAAATTGCAATAAAAGTGAATTTGGATAATAATCAATAATTTCTTTTGAATATATAGATCAATCCCAATATAACTATGCTGGATGCATTATATTTACCTTGCTTGAGGATAGTCTCAGACACTCTAGCTGCAGGCTATGGAATTAGGAATCACTTTCCTGTGCTAATTCCTAATCAATCTCACCCTTAACTTTACAGCAACAACAAAAAAAATAAAATCTTAATGGAAATAAAAAAAGAATGTCGAGCCCTAGTAACATTCCTGAAGAAAGCCAATCCAAACTTCTGTGGAAGTGATCATTTATGTGCAAGTCTGAAATTCTTACCTGCTTAGATGTGAGCTTTATAAGAGAACCCTCGTAGCCCTGAAAATAAAGAACCAAATTTAGACCAGAAATAAAGAGTAATAGGAGAAAAGAGCGATTGTAATAATAGCATCCTGCTCAAGTGAAAATGAGTCCTTTATGACTACTGACCAACTCTTCTCACAAATGCCTGTTAACTGGGAAAACAAATTTTATACACACATACATGCATGCCTGATGTATATGCCAATCTTTGCATACTTGGGCCTTAAAAGAAATCAAGCCCTGAAATTCATGCACTTATGTTTCTTATCTCTATATATTTTCATGAAATTCAGAAAAGAAACATAAGTGCATGAATTCATGAAAATATATAGAGAAAAGAAACATAAGTGCATGAATGGACTTATGCGTAGGAAAATGGCGTCTATGTCAACAGCAGGTCTTTTTCATTTTATGGAACTAGGAGAGGGAAGGGGATAAATTAAGTTAGGAAGGTCAGAGTATGTGATGACTTGGTCATATATTTGCTATAAAACAATAAAACATTAAGATCGTACTTGGTAGAACTTAATGAAAATTTCAAAACTTCCAGGAAAGGTTAAATA
This sequence comes from Eschrichtius robustus, assembly GCF_028021215.1. NCBI lineage: Eukaryota > Metazoa > Chordata > Mammalia > Artiodactyla > Eschrichtiidae > Eschrichtius > Eschrichtius robustus. The sequence goes on along the minus strand of NC_090844.1, from coordinate 24,070,751 downwards.
GGCAGTGATGCTAACATTTGTTGAGTTCTTTTGCTTATTTATTGCAGCCGTCAGTTTTCACATTGGTATTCTGATTGGGAGATGCGAAAATTCCCTGTTGGCTTTTTACTCCAGCTCATCCTCAAGGAAGATGGAAACATTCCTTTCACTCCCTCCCTTAAGCCCTCCTGGCTCCCCAGGATAAGGATAACAAAGTCTGTTTATTTCTGAAAATAATCAATGACTGTTAGCTTGCACTGATGGATGACACAAGAGGGGGAAAAAACAACACTTGACATGATTGACCACCGCACGTATCGGTGCAGAGACAGATTTGCAGACGAGGGTCAGACTCCGGGGACTTTAATTAAAAGAGGGTTGGTAGGAATGTACCAGGGTCCTGACTTCAGCGTTTGGGTTTCTGGGCAGGATGTTGGGATTGATTCATCCTCCTATTTTCCCAGCAGAGAACTATGTTACTAATTAGCTACTGTAAACATTTTACCTCAAAGGCCTTGAGCTCTTCTAGCCAGAGAGGTCGTGATTCACAGCCCTGCCTCTTCCTTTTTCAAGGTGCTCTCACTCTCTGAAAAACCTGAAGGTTTAAACACCCTGAAGGCCTCAGAGGCAAAGGACAAATGGATGTTTCACTCAAGTAAAAGACCACTAGTAGGGATATACTGTCCTCTCAAGTCACAAAAAGAGAAGTAGTATCAAATAATAGTTCAGATGAGGGATGATTGCTTGGGTTTGAATCCTGGCCGTGCCATTTATTATGTGTGTAAACTTGAGCAAAATGTATTCAACTGCTCCAAGTTTCATTTCCCTTATTTGAAAAAAATGAGGCTAACCCACTTTAAATGACTGTGATGAGAATTAAATGAGATAATTCTTAAGGGGCTCGCTGGCTAAATCTCTCTGTATGTATACAAAAACATAACTATTTTGTCCTTTACGAGGATCAGTTAGCTTTAAAAAGTCCTCATCCTACAAAAGAGACAGACAGTAAAAACTACAACCCTGCAGAAGAAACTCGGGAAATTCTATAAAGCTGGCACTCTCCCCACAATACCTTCTCTTTCTTTCCCACTTCCTCTAGCTAACCTCATGGCTAACCTTTCTGCTTCCCTCTGTGATGTCATCATTATTGTTGCATTAAAAGGAGAGCTGTCAGAATGGAGTTATGTCCATTATTACACGGTGCCTTTGGGGCACATAAACTAGACTGTTTTATCTTTGCTGGTTTTAACTGGCTGCCCGCTCAACCATCCTTCTCGTTCTACTACCCAACTGTTCTCAGCTGTCACATCCTACTCTCTCCCCCTAAGAAGCGAGATACTGTACCTCAACCTGTCTTGCCTCTGTGGCTGGGGTCCTGCTTCAAATCTTTAACCAGCAATCAAGATGGCCCATCACGTGATCGTAAGTGTGGCCCTGGCCAGGCACTGTTGCTGACATGTCCTCAGCTGACGTGACCAGCCCAGACACAGGCCCTGAATCTGTCATGACTTCCAGGTTCACTCCTTGAGAGGCAAGGCCTTCAGCCCACATCATGCCCAGTCCCAGCTGCCTCCTATCCTCCAAAGGCTAACCTTCAAGGTTTCTCCTTGGAGCATGGTTATTTCAGCTTTAGTTCAATCTCCTGTTAAATTTTCAATCCCAGCTACATTAATTATCTCTAAAGTAGTTCTACCTTGACAGTCACAATGGACAGACAACTTGCATTAAATATTTCACTAAGCAACAGGAAAGATTTCCCTCAGCTCACACCAAGCAATTCTTTAAAATTCTGTTTTACTGTTTTTGCAACTTTGGACATTTTGCCCATGGAAAAAATAATGGTGTTAGGTTCCCAGTCTAGTTCATAAAAGCCTACTTAACCTATTATGTCTCCAAAGAACAGTACTAACAGCAGTATTTCAACTGATAAGGAACCTCCTAGGGATAGGGCTTGACTTTTACTGCATATGAAATATAAATACAGAATAAGTCATGGATAATATTTTTGGTGATCTGTACTCAGAAGAACACCCCTAATTGGCAAGAGGATAAACAGGGAGGACACTGAAGCTGTTCTGTAGAACAGAAACAGACGCATGTCCACGTCAGTAAGAGACTTCTCCAGATTAGCTACTGGGAGGACAAAAGGCGGTTTCAGTCTTTCCAAAGTGAAAACGTATATTAGGACTGAGTTGTCAAATCTCCTTTACTCACTAACCTTTTAAAAAACAGTGCTTTCACAAACATTTCATTTCTTTCTCCAAAAAGCCCCATGAAGCTTATACACACACACTCTTTGTCTCCTTTTACAATTTCTGAAAGATAGAAGAGGTACCTTAAATGGTCTGAAAAGCAGATACAGCTCCCGAGGTTTGATATCCAGAGGGAGACCACTGACAAAGAGAGTCCGGACCTGGAAGATAAATACAAGAAGTGATCAAGGGAGTGGACAGTCACAGAATAGCCTACCTGAGACCCCCAAAACACATTTCTTCAAATATTCCTCGACTCCTACCTAATTCGTGCTCTTTCCATGACGCAATGATTACTCTAATGTTAAGATGCCATTAAGCCAACTCTTGAGTAGCTCTGTGTGAATTATCAGCGTGAATCACTTCTAGCTGATTTAAATTTACAAACTGACTTCTCCTTTCCTAGCCATCGCCTGGTTCTAAAACTGTGAGGGGAAAAGAGGGTCCACGATTAAAACATTAGCTTAAGGAAAACAAAAATGCCATGAGGACAGTAAATCTACCACTCCCCTCAGCTCTAATCAAATGAACGCAGAATGTGGTTCAAAAATACAACTGAACCAATTTTTTTCTCCTACTTGTCTTGTCATTGCTTCCCTCATTGGCATTGATAATTACAGTAATTTTAATAAATGTAGAAGTTCATTAAACAATTGAAATGCATCTAAATAGTAGCCAAATGCATAACCCTGTGTCTGTTCAGTTCTGAAACAGCAGGACAGACTTGGCTGTACCGTAAGGCCTACGGTACAAAATACGTTACTTAATGTGTGCTAAAATACAGAACACAGATGACATTTCCAGCTGGGAGGATCAGAGTAAACGTGTGGGCATCGGAACGGAAACTTCAAGGATAGGTGGCATTTTACCACATAGATATAAAAAGGTGAGGTGGGGAAGAGGCACAGGCAGAAAAAAAGCATTAACCAAGGCAATGAAGAGGGGGCTGATAGCACAGTGTATTCTGGGAGAAGGGGGAGCCAAAAGTGAACAGGTAGCGGAGAATCAAACCAACGGGGGGTATCACGTCATCGGCTCAGGAATATGGTCTTGATTCAACAGGCAAGGAGTAAACACTGAATCATCATCACCATCACGTTTTGTTTCTACTTATTTTAGTGAGTCTTTAGTCAGACCCACCCCCCAGCTTTGAGATACATTTGACACATAATATTAAGTTTCAAATGTACTTTTTGATCTAATAAACTTTCATGTACATTTCAAAATGATTACCACTACAGCATTAGCTAACACCTCTATCATACCGCAAAATTACCATTTCTCTTTTTGTGATGAGAACATGTAAGACCTCCTCTCAGCGACTTTCAAGTACACCTATAATACAGTACCTTAAATATACTCACAATACTGTGCATTAGATTTCCCCCAACTTGCTCAGCTTCTAACTGGAAGTCTGTATCCTTAGATCAACATCTGCCCATTTTCCTCACCCTCCAGATCCAGGGAACTAATTATCCTACTCTGTTTTTATGAGTTCGGGTTCACCCCCATGTTTTCTATTCCTCTTCTCTACTCAAGCTGATACAACATGATCGAGTTCCTCATTAGAAATCACGTTACTACTCAAAGGAAGAAAAAAAAAAATCAACGCTCAGTTGTAAACCATGTATAATTACGGAAGATTTTTCCTCGGTGAGAAATACGGAGTATATTTTCTAGACTCCTAACACTTTCCATTGATTCTGGCTTGAAGAAGCACAAATTAGCAAGCAAGACCCTTTGGTTGATCCAGCACAGTATATGGTAAAACGTCATGCCATTTGCATGTAGGTGTACAATAAACACTACGATCAAGTAAACAGCCCCAGAATCATGACTGCCTTTTTATTATTTGCTTCTTTGTATTTTAGACAGCTTTGTTGAGGTATAATTGACACATAAACTGTACATCTTGCTTTACAATAAGTTTTGACATATGTATAACCTGTGAAACCATCACAGCAGTCAAGATAATGAACATATCCATCACCCCCCAAAAAGTTTCCTTATCTCATGCTCCTTTCATCTTCTTTCTACCTTGTCCTACTATCCTCATCCCCAGGCAATCACTCATCTGCCTTCTGTCACTACAGATTAGTATGTATGTTCTAAAGTTTCATATAAATGGAGCCATAAAGTAGGTATCCTTTTTCGTCTGACCTCTTTCACTTTAGCATAATTATTTTGAGATTCATCCACGGTGCTGCATGTAACAATAGTCTATTTTTATTTCTGAGTCGTATTCTGTGGTATGAACACATCACAGTTCATTTACCCATTCACTTGTTTATGAGACATCGGGGTTATCTCTCGTTTTTGGCTTTTACAAATAAAATGACTATGAACGTTCATGTATTGATTTGTACAGGTCTTTGTGTGGACATATGTTTTCTTTCTTCTCGGATAAATAGCTGAAAATGGAATAGCTGGATGATATGGTAGGTATATGCTTAAACTTTAAAAAAAACTGCCCTTCAATTCCTTGTTTTATAGCCTAGAACATGATAAATGTTCTGTGTGTATGTAAAATAAATGTATATTCTGTTGCTGTTGGGTACAGTGTTTTATAAATTTCAATTAAGGTAAAGTTTGTTGTTCAGTATACCATTTGCCACCCCCTTCTCTCTCAACTTTGCCAGTGATAAACACTCTTTCCAAAGAACTTTCTTTATCAAAGCTGCTAAGGCTGAATTACTGACAACTGCCGAAGACATACACAAGGGAATGCTGCTATCCTGTGTGCCCTCTCTGCTATCCACATCCCTCTTCCCACATTCCAGAAAGTGAACACCATGTGTTCTACTTGGCTGCTCCGGCCACGACAACCTGGACAGAGAGGGAATCCCAGCTTCCACTCATTCAGAGTCTGTTGAGTGCCCATTGTATCTGGCACTATGCCAGGTGCTGAACAGATTACAGAGAGCTCCATGGACATAATGATAAGCAGATCCTGTGTTTTAATCACTGTAGTACCATTTGTCAAGCAGGGAAGCTTAGCCATGTGACAGGTATCAATTAGGATCTGGGGCGTTAACTCAGGAAATTAACTACCATTTATAGCACTATTCTAAAGAAAAAGGCTTTAGAAACTTGCAAGTCAAACAATTTATCAAAAAAAAAAAAAAAAAAAACCCACTAGAAATCTGGGAGTTAAACGAAAGATTACTTGATATAAATTAAGGTTCATCTACATCCATAAAATGTATTATGCAACCAATAAAAATTATGTTCAAGGAAAAAGTACATTCAGTTTTATTCTATAAAACTAAAAGCCAACACATGCATGTATATGGAAAGGGGGAAAAAGGAAAGGGGGAAAAATACGCTGTAGGATATATATGCCAAAAGGTTTCTATCTACATTACTTAGTCCTGAATGGTGGAATAACAACTGATTTTTCTTTTTTTTTTGGCTGTGCCGTGTGGCACGCGGGATCTTGGTTCCCCGACCAGGGATTGAACCCACGCCCCCTGCAATGCAAGCACAGAGTCTTAACCTCTGGACCTCCAGGGAAGTCCTAATAAGTGTTTCTGAGGTTTTTTAATAGCTTATTTATATTTTCTATCTTTCTATAATAAGCATGTTTTAGAGACTATAAATGTATTGTTAGGTTGAGAACAGCCTACATTTTTTATTACTTTATTTAGGAAAACATAAATAATGCCAATATTTGTATCAATAAAAATTGTGAAGTTTATAGAGAAAACTTTTTCATATATTTCAGAAGTAGAAGGGCTTCCCTGGTGGCACAGTGGTTGAGAGTCTGCCTGCCGATGCAGGGGACATGGGGTCAAGCCCTGGTCTGGGAAGATCCCACATGCCGCGGAGCACCTGGGCCCGTGAGCCACAATTACTGAGCCTGCCGTCTGGAGCCTGTGCTCCGCAACAAGAGAGGCCACGATAGTGAGAGGCCCACGCACCGTGATGAAGAGTGGCCCCCGCTCGCCACAACTAGAGAAAGCCCTCACACAGAAACGAAGACCCAACACAGCCATAAATAAATAAATAAATAAAAATAAAAATAAAAAGTTTAAAAATAAATAAAATAAAATAAAAGAAAGAAATTTAAATTTTAAAAAATGTGCTTAAACCAAAAAAAGTCAACCTATTTATTAAAAAAAAAAAGTAGAAGATTCTTATCTCAGTATCTCAACAAAAAAACTGTTAAACATAAAAAAAAAAAACACAAAAAAACCACAAAATAAAAACTGAACTGATAGGCCTAAATTTGCCTCTCGCCCATGGATTAAAAAGAGACTCAAGGCCACTCTGTTTTGTTCATCAAATTAGAGGCAACTAAGATGTCTGGCACTTTATTTACAAATGGACACGAATTACATTTCCTAGAATCCAGTGAAGCCCATTATTGTCTCAGAAACCTGTCAAGACATCTTATCTCAATGAAGAGCTATTCTCTCCTCTGACAGAACAGATAGACTGACTAGGAGAAATAACTCTTAAATACTTACATTATGAAGTTATGAGGACAACTAAAGGTCTCTTAAATCCAAATGCTTGGAATCTATGTGTTCTGAATCCTTTCTAGACCTCCTCAGACTGGGAAACTTCATTAAGTTTTAAAAAAAAAAAATCACAGATAATGAATGGGAAAAAAAACTCTTCCTGAATATCTAATTCATGCTTTTCTATGGTAACTGGGACCTAAAATCACGGGGATGTTTTAAAACATTTTAGTTTCCCTACTCTTCTCACCACCACTCATTTTATCTGAGCCATTAAATAGTGAAGCACTTCTGGGTTTGCCTTTGCTATGTCTATGGAATTCGCAAAGGTTAGACATGATTTTTTTTTTTTTTTTTGGCCGTGCCGTGCGGCATGGGGGATCTTAGTTCCCCAACCAGGGATCAAACCCGTGCCCCTGGCAGTGGAAGCATGGAGTCCTAACCACTGGAACACCAGGGAAGTCCCTAGACATGATTCTTTTTTTTTTTTTTTTTGAGAATCGATTGTTTAATCCACATTGATTGATAGTAAATCAGATAGATGAGAGGAAAAAGGCAATCTAATTCTGAATTTAATTGGCCATTCGGTTTAGTCAAATACCATGTGACTGCACGTGTGGACATGTAAAAGACATCTGCTCTGTCTGCTGGATTCCCTGATTGCCAGCAGTGCCAGGCAACAGCCTCTGCCTGAGGGCAGAAATACGTGCAAAGAGCCCCAAGTATATGCCCACCAACAGTGCAGGAGGGTTCCCTTTCCTAGACATGATTCTTGCTTGCAGGGAGCTTACTGTCACTGAAGGAATATGCAGCTTTCTGTGACAAGAGAAAGCTGAGCTCATTCACAGAGTAAACAATTAGAACCCAAACAATGAGATAAAAGTTTGAGACATGTAAGATCCATGATCAAATACTCAGAAAAAAGCGCCCCAAAACAAATGAATGATGCCAAATGAACTTTGTCGCAGGTCAATCGTTTTCCAGGGCAACCCTTAATTTAACAGCACTGTCTATGGACACAGATGTGCCTGGCACTCTGCCTTCAGCATTGCAGATGTTTACTTTATCAGACACATGGGGAAACACATTTCTTAGTCAAGGACACAACATGCCTCATAGAAGTTCAAGATGTGAAGCTGCTGACAGCTCTGTCCCAAAGGGACGCTAATGGATTCTGTGGATGTACCTCCAACTTCATTTCTACCCCAACAGGATTGAAAGAATAAATGCTAGGAGAAATCGTCCTGTGCGGGTCAGGAAGAGTGAAGGCCTTCTTGGCTCAGCCATTATCAACCATTCCTGCAGAGGCCACAGTTACATTTTGGATAACACCAGCTGTTGTATTCTTAAATGGCACTGCCAGCTCCCACGGGGAAAGACAAGCCACATTTCAGTGACTGACTTCTAAACTCTAATTCAGTAAGTAAAGTCACTGTGTCAGTCTTGGGCTTTCCTGGACAGAAAGGCCAAAACAGGCCCTGAAATAGAAACGCCCTCCCTTTAACAAAGAACACGCATGATCTTGTAGGTAATCTAGACATTAAAATAAAAACCAATAGACAAATGCTTATTAATTTCAGTATATAGTAGAGAATAATCATGCACACTTTTCAGCAAGCGGCCACATCCAGTAAACACACAGTGTCCCAAGACTATGGGCATTTTCTGTGGACATTTTAATCGTTTATAAAAAGGTCTTAGACATCATCTCTAGCTGCTATGAGCTGACCTCTTGAGGATCCTCTTAAATTCTAGGTTTGGGAAAGGCAACTTCACATTTTCTAATGACTCATGAATAACTGTATAATCATTTATTTGAAATATCCTAAAACCCATGGGGGTGCTTCTATGATCATCTATCCTCTGCAAACTTTCTCTCCACCTATCCACATTCTCACACATACAAATGTAGACTCCAAAAGCAGCCTTCAAACGTGTTGTTTGATTAAATCATTCTGTTGGTGTAACTAACTGTTTTTTGAAACATGCAAGTGGATTCCCAGGTAAGATCTTGCAGTGGGCATTTTAGAGGGTGAAAGTGCTTTTCTACGTAGTGTGTGGCACAGTCCTAAGCACACACTATAAAATTTTCCCTTGATTTTAGAAATCTACAGAGTAACACTGTATTCATGGGAAACAGTAAGTATTGGCTTGTCAACGCCTCTGGTGATGACACGGCAAACAAAATGAGGTGATCATACTTCCCAGTCACAAGCGTATCAGTACAGTTACAACATCAAATGGTAAACACTCATGTGACAAAAAGGCAGAAAAAATTAACGTTGTAAGAGACAGAAATTTAGATGAAAAAAAGAAATGAGACCAAAAAACAAGGGAGAAAAATGAAAAACAGACGAAATTGCATAAAAATCGCAGACATAAAATGTCATAAACGGACCACAGAAAATTCAGCACTGTGCACCTATTAACAAGGAGAGAACAATCAGTACATGGGAAACAGTAAAAATCACTCACATTTCTACTAATGATGACTGAAACGTACTTTTGTTTGCTTAAATAAGTCCAATTTCAAAGGTAAATGAGTAATTCACAAAAAGTTTGAGAAAATGCTCAAACTCTTGCACATTTAAAATGGTGAGTAGATATCCTTATGTACTGATATAGAACAAGGTTTCTGATTATTAAGTAAAAAAGCAAACCCCAGAAATTGCCCATAATCCCACTAATTCTTTCAGTGTTTTTAAGTACATGCTCAGGTATAAAAAAAAAAAAAAAAAAAAAAAGGTACTAAAAGAATATATACCACATTAACTATTAAGTTAATAGTGGGGAGGGAAGGTGGGATTACAAAGAACTTTCATTTTATATGTTTATACCCTCTGGCATTTAAATATTTATCAGCATAAACGATTTCTTAAAAAAAAAAAAAGAACAAACACAAGCCCAAAAAGATCTCCTTTCTTTGAAAATATAAACCTTGGGTCCTTCCCATCCACTTTTGTCCTTAGAAATTCTCATCTTCTGCCTGTCTTTGCTCCATAGGGACAAACTTGATCTAGTAGAAATATACATTTACGTAACTTGCTTCACATTTCAATTCTGACCATCAGTGAGTGTTTCTTTGTACTTACTCTAAAAATAAAATCTAACCCAAAAAAGGGCACCAGTGCCTCTAAGGTAAAGCCCTAGGAGCGGGAGCCTCCAGCCTAGCTTCAGTCAAAGGGGCGTTCTTGCTTTGTGATAACCTACTTCTCACTAGGACAAGAACAGAGGAATCACTCACTTTCCAACATCCAAGAAGTGCCTTATCTCTTCTGAGACCATGAAATAAACGTGGTTCAGGGGCAGAGAAGTTAAAAGGAGCTCCACGTATGTGTGGCAGTATAAGTCCCATAGAGCTGGGTTGTTTAAACACACGAGGCTGGGGCAGGGGATCTGTGTGTTCCAGAGCCCTGTAAGTTTTACACTCTGGTTAAATAATAATAATAATAATAATAATAATAATGCTTCCCTGGTGGCGCAGTGGTTGAGAATCTGCCTGCCAATGCAGGGGACACGGGTTCGAGCCCTGGTCTGGGAAGATCCCACATGCCGCGGAGTGACTAGGCCCGTGAGCCACAATTGCTGAGCCTGCGCATCTGGAGCCTGTGCTCCGCAACAAGAGAGGCCGCGATAGTGAGAGGCCCGCCCACCAAGATGAAGAGTGGCCCCCACTTGCCACAACTAGAGAAAGCCCTCGCACAGAAACGAAGACCCAACACAGCCATAAATACATAAATAAAATTTTTTTTAAAAGCAAATAATTAAAAATAATAATAATAAATTATTTTATTCTTTTTATATAAAGTGTAAGTGGATTTAGTTCTTTGCTTATTCTATAAGCATCAGCTGAAAACCCAAATTGCAAGACTGAAATGAACCACGCTGAGGACTGCTGGTCCTCTCAGTTCCAAAGAAGGTTTTGCTGGCCTGCTATGATTTCCCATTCGTATCTTCTTTTTTTTTTTTAAATACATTTATTTATTTTGTTTATTTATTTTTGGCTGCGTTGGGTCTTCGTTGCTGTGCGTGAGCTTTCTCTAGTTGCGGTGAGCGGGATCTACTCTTCGTTGCGGTGCGCGGGCTTCTCATTGCAGTGGCTTCTCTTGTTGCGGAGCACGGGCTCTAGGCGCGCAGGCTTCAGTAGTTGTGGCGCACGGGCTTAGTCACTCTGCGGCATGTGGGATCTTCCCGGACCAGGGCTCGAACCCGTGTCCCCTGCATTAGGGGGCGGATTCTTAACCACTGCGCCACCATGGAAGTCCTTCCATTCGTATCTTGCCACCACAGAAATGGATTACCACAATCACTAAAATGGCCTGCCAGGTATTTAATTCTGGTTGCAGCTCAGCAGAAACTGACCAGCCTTTGGTCAAGCTCCAGTTTCTTCGTGGCATTGGCTTCAAGATGGAACAGGTGGTCAGGTTCCTTCTTCCTGACAATGGCCACCTACTGGACTTAAAGACTTGCTCCTTTTCTAGCCCTGAGAAAGTATGTTTTGGTTCAGGAGGCCAGGTTGCTACAGACACCAAGGACTGACTAACCATAGGATAAAAGGGTCACTATGCTGTTGTTATGGACTCCCAGTTTTGTTTTAGCTTTAAATGGGTAATTGTTCTATCCTTTCAAAAGAAAAAAGCCACATAATTACCCACAATGCACGCCTCCCTAGTTTTGAGGGATCCACTAGTGTTTGCCCCGAGTGCTATTCAGTTGGCTATCCTATCTGTATAACCAAATTGATAGCTTTATTTAGGGCCCATGGGAACCAGGGTCCCTTTGCCAAGGTGATCAGAAAGTTTCCACTAAGTTATGAGGGAAAGGAGGAAGACTCATGGGAGAACATATTGAAGAAAGAGAAACACCACGTTTCATCAACTCGTATGTACAGGGCTCAGAAAATGGACAGGGAACTGGGCCACAAGTTAGCACTAGGTACACCATGCTTCTACTTTCATTCTGGAGGAGCTTATCCCCGTCCAACCCAATATCAATTTATAATCAGTTGGTCTCAAACTCTCACCTTGATAGGACTTCTTAAAACCAAAGTCTAATCTAGGCCATTCCTCACATCTGTTATATTTTTAAAAGGATAAGACAAATCAAGAATTTCTAGGGTTTGAAACTGCCCAAGTATAGGCAGATGTGTCTGTACACGTAAGCGCTTAACCTCATTAAGATATTTTCTTAGTGCTGTCAGACACAAAGAGAGGTGGGTACCAGGGGCAAATTAGGAATTCAGGGTCTGAATTAGCCTGGATAGGAAACGAGATATATATGTCTGTGTGTGTGTGTGTGTGTGTGTGTGTGCAAGTGAGAACTTAACCACATTATTAAGAAATTCACTGAGTGCTGTCAAACACAATATATGGTGGTCAAGTCCTTCGAGTTCAACAAGAAGTTCCTTATCAAGGCAGGAAGCTTTACCCTTTAACACCCCACCATGGCTTCTTTAAGTTCCTTTAGTCAATTTTTTGATGGCTTATTCTGTTTTAACACTGGTTAACCCATGGAATCGTACACTCTTTATCCAATTACACTGCACTGCTTACATTGTTAAAACATGAAGATTTTTAATTGGATACGTTATCCAGTACATTATAAACAGAAGTTTGCGTTCTGATGCCTGAAAGTGCAGTTACCCTTAGGGTTTTTTAATCCTATAGTGTACCCTAAAATTGTATGTCAAAAAGATCCCTTGGGCTACCCATAATACAGACTATTCCATGGCCTAACAAAATGAAATATAAGCCAACAATATACAGAGATATTATCAAAATTCTAAGACCTCTCTCTCTTTCGGCATAGTTTGGGTGACTATGATTGTCATTTTACAAAACAGATCTCTTGGGGAAAAAAATTTTTTTTTACTTCATTTTACTTCTCCCAAACTACAGAGGAAAACTATCCCAGATAGCACAGGGTTCTTCATAGTCACTTAAAGTACTGGAAAAAATTAGCAGGGGCAAGATTATGGTCCTAACACTGCCCAGGGGTCTAATGCATTTATTGCTTTTGATATCAGTAGTGGACAAACTCCATCTGAGGAACTTGATCCCACTGTCAACTTCAGCTCACAATGCATTCTAAATAACCACCCACAATGCACCATAGTTCTAACAACTACAGAAGGTGTGAGAACTGCAAAACTAAAAGGCTATGGGAAAAATGTTTGCTTCCCAATGTTTAGTCATGGGAAACTACCCAATATACACCTTGAAATTCTTTGCTGCTAGGTCAGTACACCTTCAAAATCAAAGTTCTTCCCCATACAACAGTGGTGAGCATCCCAGTACTTAGCAGTAGATGCTAAGTATCTACAGAATGAACTAAATGAGTGAATCTAAGTATTAAGTCACAGTACTAGGAGTGAGGCATAAAAGAGCCAAGTAACCCATAAATACCCAGATGTGGATGAGTATGAAGAAGTGAAGCCACTGTGACTTTTTAATGTGTACTCAAGAGATGAAGTACTCAAGGCAGTAAAGCATATGTAGTAAAAACAAAATGAAACCAAAAAAAAAAAAAAAAAAGACAAAGAAAGAGTCACATGGAGCCAGGCTGCTGAGATTTAAACCCTACTTCTCCAACTAGCTATGCACCTTGGACCAGTCACTTAACTTCTCCATTCACAAGTTTCCTCATCTGGAAAACCGAGACAATACTGGTAACCCAGGTGTGGCGGTTTTAAATTATGTCCACAAAATCTTTGACACTCCTCCATTCATAACGTAGAACTTAGTTCCTTTCCCCTTCAGCACGGGCTTCACTTAGTGACTCACTTCTAATGAACAGAACATGGTCGAAGTGACTCACTTCTACTGAACAGAATATGGCCGAAGTGACAGTGTGTGACTTCTAGCAACTGGGTGAAAAAAGGCACTGTGACTTCTACAGTAGAAAACTCTCTTGAATCATTCACTATGGGTGAAGCCAGGTACCATGTCATGAGGATATCCAAGAAGCTCTGTGGGGAGGGCTACATGATGATGGACCAAAAGCTACACAAGCAAGTCGTCTTGGAAGCAGATTTTCCAGCCCTAACCAAGTCTTCAGATGACTGCAGCCCCAGCTAAAAATGTCTTGAGGTTTATCAATTTTGTTTATCTTTTCAAAGAACCAGCTTTTAGTTTCACTGAACTTTTCTATTGTTTTCTTTGTTTCTGTTTCACTTATTTCTGCTCCGATTTTTATGATTTCTTTCCTTCCACTAACTTTGGGTTTTGTTTGTTTTTCTTTCTCTTGTTGCTCTAGGTGTAAGGTTAGGTTGGGAAGAGGGCTCAAATCAATAAAATGAGAAACGAAAAAGGAGAAGTTACAACAGACAACAGACACCACAGAAATACAAAGGATTATAAGAGACTACTACAAGCAACTATATGCCAATAAAGTGAACTACCTAGAAGAAATGGACGAATTCTTAGAAAGGTACAATCTCCCAAGACTGAACCAGGAAGAACTACAGAATATGAACAGACCAATCACAAATACTAAAATTGAAACTGTGATTTAAAAACTTCCAACAAAAGTCCAGGACCAGATGGCTTCACAGGTGAATTCTATCAAACATTTAGAAAAGAGTTAACACCTATCCTTCTGGAACTCTTCCAAAAACTTGCAGAGGAAGGAACACTCCCAAACTCATTCTATGAGGCCACCATCACCCTGATACCAAAACCAGACAAAGATACCACAAAAAAAGAAAATTACAGGCCAACATCACTGATGAACACAGACCCAAAAATCCTCAACAAAATACTAGCAAACCGAATCCAACAGTACTTTAAAAGAAGCATACACCACAGTCAAGTAGGATTTATCCCAGTGGTGCAAGGATTTTTCATTGTCTGCAAATCAATCAGTGGGATACACCACATCAACAAATTGAAGAATAAAAACCATATGATCATCTCAATAGATGCAGAAAAGGCTTTTGACAAAATTCAACACCCATTTATGATAAAAACTCTCCAGAAAGTGGGCATAGAGGGAACATACCTCAACATAATAAAGGCCATATGTGACAAACCCACAGCTAACATCATGCTCAATGGTGAAAAGCTGAAAGTATTTCCTCTAAGATCAGGAACAAGATAAGGATGTCCACTCTTGCCACTTTTATTCAACATAGTTTTGCAAGTCCTAGCCATGGCACTCAGAAAAGAAAAAGAAATAAAAGGAACCCAAATTGGAAAAGAAGAAGTAAAACTGTCATTGTTTGCAGATGACATGATACTATACATAGAAAATTCTAAACATGCTACCAGAAAACTACTAGAGCTCATCAATGAATTCGGTAAAGTTGCAGGATACAAAATTAATACACAGAAATCTACTGCATTTTTATACACTAACAATGAAAGTTCAGAAAGAGAAATTAAAGAAACAATTCCCTTTACCAGCACATCAAAAAGAATAAAATACCTAGGAATAAATTTACCTAAGGAGGCAAAAGACCTGTACACTGAAAACTATAAGATGCTGATGAAAGAAATAGAAGATGACACAAACAGATGGAAAGATATACCATGTTCTTGGATTCGAAGAATCAATATTGTCAAAATGACTATACTACCCAAGGCAATCTACAAAGTAAATGCAATCCCTATCAAATTACTAATGGCATATTTTTTTTAACAGAACTAGAACAAAAAAAATCTTAAAATTTGTAATGGAGATATAGAAGACCCCGATTAGGCAAAGCAATCTTGAGAAAGAAAAACGGAGCTGGAGGAATCAGGCTCCCTGACTTCAGACTGTACTACAAAGCTACATTCATCAAAAGCACAAAAACTGACATATAGATCAGTGGAACAGGATAGAAAGCCCAGAAATAAACCTATGCACATAGGGTCAATTAATCTACAACAAAGGAGGCAAGACTATACAATGGAGAAAGGACAGTCTCTTCAATAAATGGTGCTGGGAAAACTAGACAGCTACATGTAAAAGAATGAAATTAGAACATTCTTTAACAGCATACACAAAAATAAACTCAAAATGGATTAAAGACCTAAATGTAAGACCAGATCCTATAAAACTCTCAGAAGAAAACATAGGGAGAACACTCTTTGACATAAATCACAACAAAATCTTTTTTGATCTGTCTCCTAGGGTAATGGAAATAAAGACAAAAATAAACAGATGGGACCTAATTAAACTCAAAAGCTTTTGCACAGCAAAGGAAACCATAAACAAAATGAAAAGACAATCCACAGAATGGGAGAAAATATTTGCAAAGGATGGGACTGACAAGGGATTAATATGCAAAATTTGCAAACAGCTCATGCAGCTCAATATCAAAAAACAAACAAAAAAACAACCCAATCAAAAAATGGGCAGAAGGCCTAAACAGACATTTCTCCAAAGAAGACATACAGATGGCCAGGAGGCACGTGAAAAGATGCTCAACATCGCTAAGTATTAGAGAAATGCAAATCAAAACTACAATGAGATATCACCTCACACCAGTCAGAATGGCCATCGTCAAAAAGTCTACAAACAATAAATGCATGAGACGTGGAGAAAAGGGAACCCTCCTACACTGTTGGTGGGAACGTAAATTGGTACAACCACTATGGAAACAGTATGGAGGTTCCTTAAAAAACTAAAAAAAGAGCTACCATATGATCCAGCAATCCCACTCCACAGTATATATCCATAGAAAACCATGGTTCAAAAGGATACATGCACCCCGATGTTCACTGTTCGCTGTTTATGATCACCAAGACATGGAGGCAACCTAAATGTCCATCGACTGATGAATGGATAAAGAAGATGTGGTATATATATACAATGGAATATTACTCAGCCATTAAAAAGAATGAAATAATGCCATTTGCAGCAACATGGATGGACCTGGAGATTATCACACTAAGCGAAGTAAGTCAGAGAAAGACAAATATCATATGATATCGCTTCTATGCAGAACCTAAAAAAAAAATGATACAAATGAACTTACAAAACAAACTCACAGACTTAGAGAATGAACTTATGGTTACCAGGGGGAAAGGGTGGTGGTGGTGGGGAGTAGATTGGGAGTTTGGGACATGTACACACTAGTATATTTAAAATAGATAACCGACAAGGACCTACTGTACAGCACAGGGAAAAAAAAAATGTTTCCAGTCCACTCTCATGAGAGATCCTGAACTAGATGCACCTAGCTAAGCATCCTAAATTCCTGACCCTTAGAAACTGAAATAATAAATGTTCATTCTTTAAGCTGCTAAATTTGGGGGTAATTCTTTACACAGAGTTGTCACAATGATTAAATAAGCTAACAGATGTAAACTACTTAGAGTTCAGTGCCTGGTTCACAGTAAGGGCTCAGAAAATGTTACCTATATTAATTAAGGGGGCTTACAACAATCAAAAAGGAAATGTATCTTCATGCTCCAAAGGCAACTCTAAGAGAGGCTGCAACTGACAGTACTATCACACAACTGTTATACACGGGCTTAAAGTGGACAAGAGAGAAAATAAAAATATGTTTACAGAGCAAAAAGAACTAACAAGTTAAACTAGAAGTACTGTCCAAATTATGAACCCCAATAGTGTGGCTCAAAGTCCCTTCACTACTCTCTTTCTCCTCTTTAGAAGGCCATGAGTACACCCCATTCTGACCAGCAGCCCAGCCTCCTGCTATTAATGCATCCTCCTAGACTCCTTTTCTCCTTCCTTTCTTTCTTGTTTAACTTTCATCACATCAGGAAGTTCTCTTTTCATTCTATTTCTGAGATTTAAAAAAATATCAAGTCTGATAGGTTCAAGCATTCCTATCAAAGAAAAGTAGTAAGGAAAAGGAAAACTAATAAGGAAAAAGAATGTTAACAAATTGTGAAGTGGTATTAGGCAAATCATCGGTCTCTAAAATCTTTAAACTTGGACATAGTAACACCTGCCTTCTTCCTACTTACTTTAAT
The DNA here is from genome assembly GCF_028021215.1 of Eschrichtius robustus. Lineage (NCBI taxonomy): Eukaryota > Metazoa > Chordata > Mammalia > Artiodactyla > Eschrichtiidae > Eschrichtius > Eschrichtius robustus. The sequence goes on along the minus strand of NC_090844.1, from coordinate 24,053,132 downwards.
GGTAAAATTAAAAGTAGGAGCTAACTTCTTGATTAAGTATTAATATTCAAAGTATATTAGAAGTACATTTTATTCAATTTCATAACATCTGATCTATTTAATTACTACTTTTTATTGGAGGTAATATTTTAGCTACCTTATACATTGATTAATGTCCATAATTCATTAAATTATCCATTTGATTAATATTCCTATCAGACTGTATCATCTCATATGACATAAAAATAATGACAATACTGTGCTGGTGAGGATGTGGGGAAACCGAATCTCTCACTCACACTGCTGGTGGGAATGTAAAAAGGTACAACCACTTTAGAAAATATTATCGTTTGGCAAGTTCTTTCCCAACTAAAGGTGCAATTACCATATAACCTAGTAATTGCATTCTTGGGCAATTATCCCAGAGAAAAACTTATGTTCACACAAAAAAACCTGTACACAAGCATTCATAGATGCTTTATTCATAATAGCCAAGAACTGGAAATAAGCCAGATGTCGTTCAATGGGGGAATGGTTAAACAAACTGTGGTATACCAGTATCCATGGAATACCACTCAGCAATAAAAAACTGTTAACACAAATAAGTTGGATGAAACTCAAGGGAATTATGTTTAGTAAAAAAAAACCAAAAAACACACACACACACAAAACAACCCAGCAATTCCTAAAGGTTATGTACTACACAAATCCCATTCATTTAACATTCCTGAAATGACAAAATTCTAGAGATGGAAAACAGATGAGTCTGTGGAAGTCAGAGACAAAGAGGGAGTGAGGGGTGAGGAGGAAGGTGTATATTATAAAGGCAATTACAGGGATCCGTGTGGTGATGGGACTATTCCGTATCTTAACCGTGGTGGTGGATACACAAACATACACGTGGGATAAAACTGCACAGAACAAAACACGTACATGTAAAACTGGGGAAATCTAAATAAAATGTGTGGATTGTATCACTGTCAATTTCTTGGTTGTGATATGGTGCTATAGTTTGGTAAGATGTTATCATTAGGGACAACCGGGCAAAGGGCACACAGGATCTCTCTGTATTACTTCTTAGAACTGTATGTGAACCTACAATTACCTAAAAGTAAGTTTAAACAAATTTAAGTGTATATTTTTTAAAACTTTGACATAAATAATTATATAAACATTAGTCAAGAGACTTAACATCAGTTGGTAAAACTAGCCAGTGAAACTCTATGGTTACGGATTCACATGCATTTCTATTTTAAAGTACTATCAGAAGAAGACTGGTCTTTTTCCTATTAAATTTTTAACTGATAAGATTCCGTATTGTATCATTGTTGCTTTTGTTGTGGTCATCCATGTACAATGCTTGGTGTCAGTCTATTTATCTCTTGTAAAAATAAAATACAGTGTGTGTGTGTGTGTGTGAAAAAAAAAAAAAAAAAAGATTCCGTATTGTAAAAGACATTAGAATGAAACAAATGTGACTTTTTTTAAAAAGAGTGTATTTTACTCAATTTATAATTTTCCTGATTTGTTCAATCACTACCTTTTATTGTACTACATATCTTAGTTATATTCTATTTTAGTATCCATACCTCATCTAAAATTCATCTCATGATATAGAAAATAAAAATAGCAAATACATAAATTTAAAATATTTTAAACTACTACCAGGTGAAAAACTTGGGAGGGTCACAGAGACTTCCACAGAGCACAGATATATATATATATTATATGCAGGCTATATTTTGTATTAACAGGGATTTACGTGAACTTACTAAGAACCACCCACTTTTCTAAACCTATTTCTACACGAGAATTTTGGCCAATATTTGTTTGCATTTAAAATGCCACATGACTGAAATACAAATTTTTAAAATACAATCTATTTTAGGTTGGCTACCTCCTCTAATTTATAAACTAGTTAGTTTATTGCAAAGCCCAGAGCTTATAATGTGTTCTTCCAGTAAAAGAGCAAACTTCAATGTTCAAGTTTGGATCACCTCCTAGCTTTTCCAATGGTAGGAATTTTCAATTCCAGAATACATTCAATATACTTAGGCTATGACTTATAATCTCCCAGCCTACTACAGGAACTACCTCTCTAGTGATACATATTTGTCTGATTTGATAACCACCTATAATCATATCTATTTCCCATTTGTGCAGTCATTTCAATCAAGTCAATATTAAGCTTATATATTACTTATGTGTATGTATAATTATGTAAAGGGATGCCGGTCTCAGAACACTTGGCATGACTTACAAGCAGGACTGTATGTGTTGGCTGCAAGTACTGAAAGATATAACAAATGTCAGAAGAGAAACGATGAGGTTTGAGGTTGAGAAATAACTGAGATTAATAAAAGTATAATATATGCTTTCCAAATGGATCTAAAATGTTTCAAAGTTTATTAGATATTTTATCTGGGTTCTCACAGCACTGTAACTTTTCAATTTCTATAATGGAAGGAAAAGACCACTAAACTGAGCCAAGTAATTTAAGTCACATTTCTGCTTCAGAACTAGCTGTTGAGGGCTTGGGCATGAACTCTCTGAGCCTCAGTTTGCTTATTTATAAAACGAAGGTGTGGTATAGTTCATCTCCAGGTTCCATCCCAACTCCAAAGGTATAGTGAAAGGAAAAGAAAGGCTTTTGGTGAAAGCATACTGGGGTCAAAGGACATCAGTCAAGAAGACCTAGTTCTTGCCATTGAGAACCTCTCAATCAAGCCCTTGGAATATACATTTTATTGTTTTTACAAGTATATTTTTTAAATTGTGTGTTTTTATTTACAGTAATAAAGGAGAATGTCATCTCAAGCCACAAATTTAAAGAATTCAGCAGAATTGTTAGCACAAAACAAGGTAAATGGGCTCCAGAGTTACTGATAGATCAAAGAATCTGATGAACTGACAGCAAAACAGTCATGACTGAATCTATCTGAATTGGTTTTTTCCCTCCTGAGAAAGAGTGACTTAGTAGAGCACAGGGTTTAAGCCCACAAACTCTGCAGGCAGACTGCCTGAACTTGAACCCCAGCTGACACACCTATTAGCTAAATGGTCTTGGACAACATAGTAACTAATTGGAGCCTCAGTTTCCTCCCTGGTAAAATGGGGGATAGAATAAAACCTATTCCATAGGGTTGCGAAGAAGACTAAATACGTGAATATCTGTAAAGCATATAGAAAAGCACCTGGCACACAGTAAGCATTCTATAAGTTTTTGTTAAATAAGTAAATATAACCCTTCAACTGCTATCAGGTAATACTTTTTGCTGGCGGGGCAAAATGAACACTAAAGAATGAAATTATTCAAGTCCAAAACTTAGGACTTCATTTAGACAAAGATACTTTGAAAAATTACCCATAAAACAGGTTTTCAACAATAGCTATTAAGGAAAAAACATGACCACTGAACAAACTGCACACACCACTTAAGACACAAATATTCCATTATTAATACTGAATCTCCAGAGTGAAATGCTGTTGCTTGCACTACCTCCACTCGCTTTCAGGAACTTCTTAGAGTTCCTTTTCAAGGTTTAACATGTGAATGAAAATATGCATTTATAATATGACATATTTGTAAAGAACACGAAACAGTACTCTTTCCAGAAACCAGCTCTCTATTTTCCATTTTGTGAATTTCAAACAGCTCAGGCAGGTTCCAAAACTGTTCTTCTCCAATTGAGGACGAATTCTCAAAATTGTCAGAACCTGGGGGCATGTGAAGGATCTTTCCTAGTGGACATGACTTGACCTGTCAGTGATCTCCCTGGAACCTGGTGTGCCAGCCGGGCTCTGGGCAGGACACAGGCTGAAATACGCGCAGCCAAAACCGTTTTCACCGTGCCAGAGTATGTGTTCTAATAAGACCAAATAAAGGTACGAGCAACTTTCCAGATTGTGCTGTCCTGTGGTGCCAAAACTTCTCACTCATTCTTCCAAATGGCCACATCTCAGCCATTAAAGGATAACTTATTTGGAACCTCGTGAAAGACACTCCTAATGTATACATTCTATACAACAGAATATAAAACATCATCAGAAAACTAAAAAACATTGAGCTACAATATGCCAATGACTTAAAACCTTTTTAGTGTAGTTAACACTACATATCACATGCAATACACTTTTTTGCTAAGTGAAATGTGTCCCAGGTACTAGGAAACCAGGGAACCTCACCCCTTTAACACTACCCAAGCGTAAACAGTGCTTAGACAATTGGTTCGTAACTCTCAGATGACCCTGTAAGGCTGGCACAAGCACCATTTTTTTTTTCTCCAAATGTCTTAATCTGTGCTACAGTGTCCCATTCATCAGAACATAATAAAATTTAAAACTATCAGAAATTTTAAATTTTATTTGCAATGCCATCTTATGGCTCAAAGATGTTAAAAACAGAATATCAGATACACATACACATGCACACACATTTGATTTTGGAAATGAATAAAGACACAAACAAAATTACTGTTTTCTAACCTCACAATCAGCACTGCTAATAACATGCATCAGTTTCTTCCAACTACATGAAAACAAACTTCCCAAGCCTCTGGCCTTCAAATATTCATAATTATGATTCCTTCCTTTTCTGCAACATTTCTTCCCTGGGCTCTACTAAGTCAGTCTTAACATCCATCATACCCTGCTTGCTCCTGACTAAAAGCCTCTTCTTCTTTTACAATTATTCTTTACTTGGGTAGAAGGCTCACTTCTGGACTTAGAAGCCCAAATCAATCAAGTAAGTCTCCTTCCTTCTCCAAAGCAGTAGCATTCCGTGCCTGCTTCATTATTTCCTTCCTTCTTCGCTGAACTCCTGTTGCACTGTTTGTAACAAGGTCATATGTCTTATTCTGTCTCTATTTGTTTCACAGGCTTTAGTTAAGTCCTTTCCAATTAAACTATAAATTCCTTGAGAGCAGGCACCTTACCTTATTCACCTATCACTACAGTCTTGAATTAGGGATCTAAATTTCCTAAGGTTAGGGATCAAAGTTTCCTTCTGGATCTGACATTTACAGATGACACACTCACTTGGGGAAAACCACAACTGGATAGTATTTAAATTATTTCATAGAAATGGTCAGGATCCTAACTGTAAGAGAAGACGACTCCCTTTCTATCTATCCATCAAAAACAATTAATAATTTAAACCCGTGAAGTGATTTATAAAGTATAAGAATTTGAGATCCCAAATTAAGTAACATTATCTAATAGTGGATTTACACAAACCAATAAATTCAGTGACTTCTAAGAGAGTACCATTAAGTATCTGATAATTTATCTTTGTTTTAATGCTCAAGGCCCAGAATTACTCTAATCCTAAATTAGAGGTCAACACAATTTGTGCCTTTCCAAGAGGAAAGAACTAGCTTTCTTCTGCAAAATTCAGAAAGGATAGCACATGAACTATTTAATTACAAGAAAAAGAAAGCATAAGTCATTTCTCTAAATAATATAGTAATAATAACAAAAGTTTATCTGAGGTTAAAGCACATTCAAGAGTTAAAAGCAAAGGAGTTCTGAGATAAGACACGACAAATCACATGTCTAAGCAAGCCTCAGGCACACACATCTACCCCTCAAGTATTTTATGGTGTTTCGTCATTTCACCATCTTAGATCTTCAAAACACTTGCCATTTTTAAAACATTTTCAAAGGAACATAAGTAGTATGAAATAACATTAATTTTTAAGTCCTTGAAAAACAGTATTATGCAGTACTTAGTTACACATATTTCAGTTCTAAACTGGCAATCCCAAGCTGCCTCTTTACTGGTCTTGGGGCAATGTATGTTCAAGAAAACATAAGGGACAACAAAAAATATAATCAGAAAGGTAATCTGCTGAGGGAAAGATCAGATAATTCAGTGTTTCTCAGATATGCCTGATTACAAAGATGCCCAGGGTGTCTTAAAAAAATAGGTTGCTAGGATTCTCCCCCAGAAATTGATTCAGTTGATCTGGAATGAGGCTTAGGTGTCTGAACTTTTAAGAAGCAACACAGATGATTTTCCTGTTCAGACACATTTGGGAAACACTGATGTAACAAGTTACTACATCCACAGAAAGGTTTTCTAGTTTTAAAAGAACATACAAAGCAATATTCAATTATGCTTACTCCCACTGAGATGAGGTTGTGGCCTTGAAAGCTCCTCACTGCCAAGGGCCTTGGGGGCTGTTGGGAAGACTTCACTTGATCTGGGAGCAGAGGCCTTTGAGCCAGGCCCAGAGTGAATCTCACACACGCAGAGAATTAGACCCTTTCATATGAGAAACAGATCTGTGATTATACTTTATGAGGTACTTCTGCATTTATTTAGGAGGAGATCACTAAGTCTGTGCTTAAACTGGTGACACAGTGAACTCTCACTATAATTCTTTATTGAAAATAATAGAATAATTCTGAGACACTCCCTAAAATTTCTGAAAAGCCGAAAGTTGTGGCTGTTTTGTTTTAGAAAAGGAGAATATCTGAGAAGCAGATCGACGAACCAATAGGCAATGATTAATTACTGAGAGCTTACTACTTGTAAGGAGTTGTAAAGCAGTGTGCTCCAACTTGAGTGTGCCTATTATCTCATAGGAATTTATTAAAATGTAGATTCTGATTCAGTTGACCTACGGTAGGGCCTGAGATTCTGCATTTCCAACTAGTTGCCTGGTCCACAGAACATACTAAAAAGGTTCTACAGGAACGACTGCCCAAACTTTAATGAGCATAAGGTTCACAGGGAGGACATGACGGTTATGTAAAATGAAGATTCTTGGTCTCCATTCCTGGATATTCTGATTAATTAAGGCTGGGCCTCTGGAATGTGCGTTTTTAAATAGGGTCCCAAATGATACTGATACAGGCAGCCCACAGAACACACACTGAGAAGTACTGCTACAGAGGTCACAAAGATGAATAAAGTTTGGTATGTCTTTCTGAGGAATTTACAGGGTATGGGAAAGAAGACTTTCTGTGCCAGGTAGCCATACTTCAAAGCAGTATGAGATACTCGGTAAGAACAGTATTCACAATTTGCTCTGAAGTTCGTAGGTATTGATATTTTAGAAAGGAAAAGGTTTTGAAGTTTTGACTAGCTAACAGAAACTATTAAGAATAGTTTTTAGACAAATAGCATAAGTATACCTCATATGACATAAACAAATGTCAGGAATCAGCTCCCCCAAGTCTCTGATAAGAAATGGCTTGACAGATGTAAAATAGATAGCTAGTGGGAAGCAGCCGCATAGCACAGGGAGATCAGCTCGGTGCTTTGTGACCACCTAGAGGGGTGGGATAGGGAGGGTGGGACGGAGGCTCAAGAGGGAGGAAATATGGGGATATACGTATACTTATAGCTGATTCACTTTGTTGTACAACAGAAACTAACACAACACTGTAAAGCAATTATACTCCAATAAAAATATTTAAAAAAAAAAAAGAAAGAAAGCAATGGTTTGATGCTGAAGCAAGTTGTCCCGGTATACGATCCTTAAAAGAAAATACTACAAACATCTCATTGATGGTCAGGAATTTGAGGCCTAAGAATCACTTGGTACTCTTCCCCACCACCCAGGCATCATTACAGAGGTCAAAGATGATAGAACGACAGGTACTAAGCCAAAAGAAATGAAAGAAGGACCAATCCTATACACTACAAGAAAAAAAATTCTTATGGGAGGGGCAGTAGAGGCGGAGAGAGCTAATCAATCTGGATGCAGTGATCTGTTCATCTAGTGTCTGAACAAATGCCAGTGTGGAATATCTAATTCCAACCTAATGATTCTTCACCTCTCCTCCTCTAACATCTAACATTTTAAAATTATGGTTTGGATGCCTTCTCTCTGAGTGGTAATGCCCGGTACAACCAGCTCTGCACATCTACATGATTACTCATTCCTTCCTGCTTTCCTGTAGGCTGGACTCATTGGACCTGGGTTTCTTGGCCACCTCTGAATAGAGATAAAAGGCCGCTGGGATGCCCATATTTTTCATGATAACTAAGCAAAGATGACTGTAAAATATATTTCTGATTACTGCCTTCCTCTTATTGAAGTTCAACTGATGCTGAACTTAGTATAATACTACTTGTACTGATGATCTCTTAGAAACAGGAATGCAGCCTCGTTGAGGGAGCCCACAGGGGAGGAAGGCAGAGGGATATGGAGGAAAAAGCACTTCAGGGAATTGAGTCCTATATTCTAGTACTAAACACCTTTAACCACTGCTTCGTCCCTAAAAATTGTTTTCTAGGGATGTGCCATCTTTCTGAGGATGCTTGAAATAATACTGTAACTAAAATAATGATGGAGAGGAAACCTGGAAGCAACCACTTTATAGTGGTTCCAGGCCAATATCAATTCCTGAATCAACACTGCACCTAGCTGTCGACTACTCTGCATTCCCTAGAAGATGGGAACAATTTGTACAGTTAATTTGATTTTTAAAAACAAATGGGCTAAATGTCCCCATAAATAAAATCAGCCCCCAGCTGCACAAAGATCTCCAGTTTCTCACTTGTTCTCCATTCTTATCAGTATATCCATCACTAACAGACTGTTTCTTGCTGGAAAACATCAGTAAAATGACAGTCTTCCCTGAGAAAAGGCACTAATCCCATTCATACTTCTAGAGATCCTGAAATAATGGGAGCTACTTCCAAAGAGAAAACTGTTTGGGGGTCGGGGGAGATAATCCGTATCTATCAAAATCTCAACTTAGTTTCTGTACAAAGCCTTCTTGCTTTGCTTGACAACCTTCACGTGACCTATATTAAAACACCCACTAAATAATGAAAGACAGCTCAGTCTTGCCTAATCAACAAAGCCCCATGAGTACAGACCCTGTGTCAATAGCTGCAGTAATACCTGATATACATCATTTTATACAAGAAGTTTATTAGATATTAGCTTAGGGAGGTATGAAAATGAAATCTTCTGAGGCTTAGGGTACTGGGATGGCAGTTTTGAATCTAAAGACCTCAAAAGCCCAGGCCAGTGAAATGCGCTGGTCTGCCTACTTCTGCTACAGAGCAGGTTATGAAAAACAAAAGGACTCCTATATTGCAGCACCCAGGGCCTGTTCAAGACCCCAGGACTGGAACATTTCAGGGTGTGCAAATGACTAAATATTCTACCTCCAGGGCTTTTAAAGCAGTCTACTTTTAAAACAGATATTAAAATGCTGGCTTGTCACCATGCTCACTGTGTGTTTTCTACTCATTTCAATATATGTGGTAGGATTTTTACTAAAGAAATACACCTGCCTTTCATCAGTGAGTATCATAAATTGCTAAGGAAAAATCATTTTACTCCAAAGTTTCTCTACTATTAAAGAATGTTTTCTTAAACTGAAGGAAAACCTAACTTTTATAGCTTTCAGTCAATGGGAAACCCAATAAAACCAAAAATGACCAATAAATTAATAGCTACGTTCACCCATGTTGCTACAGGAGACTATGCCAGCTTTTAGAATGCCAGTTATTTTTTCACAGTCATGCTGCTCTGGAAATCTTATGCAGCATTTTATGTGATGACTTCTTCCCCCCTCAAGTGTCATGAGTTCCAAGGCAGGAACTGAGACTGAAAGCCTGAGCTGGTTGGAGGGAAACTATCAAAAGTTGCTATTTGTTCGCCATTTGGAGTTCCCAGCCAACACCACAGGTATGGGCATGGTGTTCTGCTCACGTCCTTCCAGCCCCTACCTGAAGTGACCTCCCATGGTGTCTGTCCTACCCTCCTCCTCAAAGTCTAGTTCTGGGTATAAGGAATAAAAGCAAACAAATCAGGTTGTAACTATCCAGAGTTTCCATCAGACTGAAAGGAAGTCGACTTGATAGACTTTCCAAAGTAGTCCATCTCCAAGCCCATTTCATGCTGAACGGCTTAATTATTAATTCTTAGGAGCTAGCATGCAAGTGATTAAATATTCTACCTCCAGGGCTTTTAAAGCCATCGACTTTTAAACAAATATTAGAATGTTGGCTAGTCATTGTGCTTCTTGATTGTAAAGTGACTAAACATAGCAATCTAAAGTTTCGTCATCTTAATCCATTCTCCCACCCCTCATTTTAAGAGGAGAGTTATTTGAGAGAAGGAAACTATGCATTAATTTATTTTGATGTGGCAACCTGCCTTCCATCTGTGTCCCTTGTAATACCTCCATTTGTTTAAAAGAAAGATAAACTGTTCTTTAAAAAGGCTTGGAGCCCTGCTTCTAACAGGACATCCTAGTTGACTTGGAGTATAACTAAATGTAAAATGTAATTTTTCACGATTTTCTGTTGAAACTAAACTCTGCCCATAAAACCGTAGACTCTGGTCCTGAAGGAGCGCTTTCCAAAACAATGGAAAAGTACTCTGAAAGACAAAATGCCTAAGAGACTATCAGAGGGGCAGAAACCCCGTAGAATCTGGTCTCCAGCCTGAGCACTGATGTTGCTGCAGTCAATCTCCCTGAGGCCCGGTCTCTCCCTGTGTGAGACGCGGTGACAGTGCTGGCATCTGTCTCCTCCTGAGAGGAGGTGGTATGTGAGGAGGACAGGCTTCGTGACCTGCGAAGAACTAAAGGCGGAGGGAAAAGGGGGACATGATTTAGGTTGCTTCAGGATATGAAAATATGAGACTAAGTCAGAAGAGGAGGATCATGTTAGAGAATCCTAGTATTTTAACTAAAAATCCAAGTTTACAAATGCTATGAAGTTTTTTTGTCTGTCACATTTTCCTTTCTCTTACTTTCTTTTCTTTCATTCAATGAGGCTCAGCAAAGCATTTAAGGAATAGATACCAGAGTGGCAAACTGTTCAAAAGTCTGAGAATGTGGAGTTGGCACTGATCTAAATGCTGTTTCCCCCGTAAAAGGTAACTATCATTCTTCTCCAGCGTTCCTAGCTGAGTGAACAAATATGCCAAACCCCCAGATTTCTAATCCTGACTTCAACTCCAGGGGCAGGGCAGGCTTGATAACAGAATAGAGAGAAAAGCTGCTCCAGTGAATATGGCCTCACAAATGAATTGGATAAAGAGAAGAAATAAAGGGTACACAGAGTTGTATAATACTTACAAAATACTGCCAAGCATTTTACCACATGCAGTATTTAATCCCAACTCCAACCAGATCAACTAGGTCCTATTTCTGTCTCCATTTTATAGATGAGAAAACTGAGGCTCAGAAAGCTTAAGTAACTTGTAATAAAACTACAAAGTGATAGAGCCAAGACCTGATTCTCCTGAGTCCAAGATCTCTAATCCATTATACCCATTTCTACCCACTGTTCTATGTACTTTTCCAAATTCTTACCAATTTCTACCAGTCACCCTTTCTTTTTCATGCACCGCTGCTTCCATTTCAAAAAAATTCTATACTTGATAGATAAGGTGTCTTGAATTTGAGAGGCAACACGGTAAAGATGGGAAAGAATGGAAAGGGAGCTGGTTTTAAGACTAGTACTGAAAACAGTGGTAGAGCTAATCCTCATGCCAATGGTAAAAGGGGCACAGGGGCCAAACACCAGGAGGGCACCACGTCACAAGTATCCTGCCATCTTCCACCAAGAACGTCACGCTGAACATTTTTAAAAAACGTGCAAGTGACTTCACACATCCTTAATGTTACAGCATTAAAATAACGTGAAAAATACCAACTCTTCTAATACTTTACTGACATACAAGCTAATCCATTAAATTCTAATATTCTAATTAACACGAATTATGCAAAAATGATCCAGAACTAGAAAACAGATTTTTTAATGTTTCATTCTGAATTTAACAATGGACACTATAGTTGTAAACCATCTCAATTTTTGTTTGTTTGCTTTTCATGCCTACACCCTCTTACTTCTAACAGCGTATGTATTCTCAGAGAAAATCCAGGAACACTGAAAGACCAGGCTATAGATTTCTGAGGCAAGAACAAAACGAACTAAGAGGCTTTATAAGTCTCCTGTTTTGATCAGGGAACTATCCATAATTAATCAACTAACAAAAAAATGTAATCACAAATGAAGTATGTGACAGCTATATTAACAGCATTGTTTAAAAATTCCCCAAATAGATTAACAGATACACACTACTGTATATAAAATAAACAACAAGGACCTATATATAACACAGGGTACTATATTCAATATCTTGTAAAAACCTATAATGGAAAAGAATCTGAAAAAGAATATATACGTATAACTGAATCACTTTGCTATACATCTGAAACTAACACTGTAAATCAACTATACTCTAATTTAAAATTTTAATTAAAAAAAATCCCCAGGGCTTCCCTGGTGGCGCAGTGGTTGAGAGTCTGCCTGCCAGTGCAGGGGACATGGGTTCGAGCCCTGGTCTGGGAGGATCCCACATGCCGCGGGGCGGCTGGGCCCGTGAGCCACAATTGCTGAGTCTGCGCGTCTGGAGCCTGTGCTCCGCAACAAGAGAGGCCGCGATAGTGAGGGGCCCGCGCACCGCGATGAGGAGTGGCCCCCGCTTGCCGCGACTGGAGAGGGCCCTCGCGCAGAGGCGAAGACCCAACACAGCCATAAATAAATAAATAAATAAATAAATTAAAAAAATCCCCAAATAAATGCTAAATAACATTTTTTTAAGCGAGGTAGATCTACATTGCTGATACAGAAAGATGTCGAAGATACAAAAACATGATGCAGGTGCAATTTTGTATACTGACAAAATAAAGCTCGAAAAGTATTTATTTCAAAGCCAGTTAGATGAAGCACTTTTACTTTCCAATCTTTACTGAATTTAGTTTTTAAACCACGTGCTTTTTTTTTTTTTTAAATAACAATTTGTCCTTACAAAGTCTTTCCTAAATTAAGAATTAGGAGATCCTTCCTCTACACGTGAAGATTTGTAAGGAAATATTTTTCAGGGATACCCAAGACTGGTGATTTATAGATCCCAATGGCTGTATAACAGAGGTGGGTCTTTTTTTTTTTTTTTTGGGCTTCGCTGTGCGGGGGATCTTACTTCCCTGACCAGGGATAGAACCCCGTGCCCTCTGGACCTCCAGGGAATACCCGGGTCTTTTTTTTCTTTTGGTAAATACTGATAATGATGAGTATCCAATGTTAACAAAACACTGCACTTAATATTACACACTTTAGTAGCAATGGTCAGTTTTCTACAGTACCTATTCTTCCCATTTTACAAAGTAATATATTTTTTAAATTTATTTATTTTTGGCTGCGTTGGGTCTTCGTTGCTGCGCTTGGGCTTTCTCTGGTTGCGGCGATTGGGGGCTACTCTTCGTTGCGGTGCTCGGGCTTCTCACTGCACTGGCTTCTCTTGTTGCGGTTCACAGGCTCCAGAGCTCAGGCTTCAGTAGTTGCGGCTCACGGGCTCTAGAGCGCAGGTTCAGTAGGTGTGGCGCACGCGCTTAGTTGCTCTGCGACATGTGGAATCTTCCCACACCAGGGCTCGAACTCGTGTCCCCTGCATTGGCAGGCGGATTTTTTTTATATTTTTATATTTATTTTTCTTATTGATTGATTGATTGATTGATTGCTGGCTGGCTGCGTTGGGTCTTCGTTTCTGTGCGAGGGCTCTCTCCAGTTGCGGCAAGCGGGGGCCACTCTTCATCGCGGTGCGCGGGCCTCTCATTATCGTGGCCTCTCTTGTTGCGGAGCACAGGCTCCAGACGCGCAGGCTCAGTAGTTGTAGCTCACGGGCCCAGGTGCTCCGCGGCATGTGGGATCTTCCCAGACCAGGGCTCGAACCCGTGTCCCCTGCATTGGCAGGCAGACTCTCAACCACTGCGCCACCAGGGAAGCCCGGCAGGCGGATTCTTAACCACTGCGCCACCAGGCAAGTCTCAAAGTAATATATTTTAGCTCGGTACACGATTTGCCAAACTCCCTTGCTGGTTAAGGTTATATTTCTAAGGTCTGCGCATGGTGTGGGCAGAAGCAATGCCTGCAAGTTCTAAGCTGTGCCCATAAAGGGAGCATATCGTCACTCTTTTCCGTTGCATAGAAGATATGATGGTGAGAACTGGAGCAGCCATCTTAGACCATAAGATAAAACCTATCTGTTGAAGATGGTAGAGCAACAAAATAGAGTCCCTGATGAATATGCATCAACCATACAGACCATGGACCACTTTTCAGGTTTTCATGTGAGAGAAATAAATGTCTATTATGTTCAAGCCATGTTACTTTGTTTTTCGTTGCTGCAGTCAATGTCATACTGCATGCATGTGTGCATACACACGCATATACTTATGCTATAAATATCTCATGTTAAAAACAAACTTATTAAACTAAAAACTAAAAAATAATCTCCCCGTGTTAAATCTTAAGATAGAAAACAGAAGCAGAAGAACCTAAGATATCTTGGTTTCTTGCTTAACCTCCTTGGTTTTTGAGCAGCAAGTTTGAAACAGAACAGCCTCAGCTTTAATGATTGCTGGCCTTGATTCCTACTTGTTAAAGGAGTAAAATATAAGATTTAAAATACTGTGAGACTACTAAAAATAAAACATACCAAGTGACCTAATGCACCTCACAGATTAACCACAAAAAAGAGAAAGGTGAACTAGAAGGAATCATCAAACACAAACTATAAAATCATCTTTAAAATTAATATCCCACCTCACTATGATGTGAAGCAGCAACAGAGATAAATTTATACAAAGAAACAAGGCTTACTTCAAGGTGATTTCTGCCCGTTTAGATCTAACTTTCCAAGTTACTTTTAATGTGCCACATTGGTATGTCTTAAGGAGGCAATGAAATCAGTTAACAAAATCCTCACACAAATATATTTATAGACAGACTAAAGATAACTGATAAACGTTAGAGAAAAAGAAAAATCTAAAAACCCCAATATCAGCTTCACTTCTATAGAGAATCAGTTATTTTTAGGAACTAATGAACTACTGACTTATAAATGAGTAAAAATGAAATTAGTAGTTCTTCAGAGAATAGATATACTTCAGCAAATTAATCTAAAAATTATTCTCCTGAAGTGCTTAAATACCTATGTATATAGTTACTTTTGTCAATATGTCTGTTTCTTACAGACACAAGGATAGTAACATTTCCTCTAAAATTTTAAATTTGCCCTTCATAGAGTACATAGTTTCTGCTTACAGTATCTGTCTTATCTTTTCAAAAGCATACATTATTTTTTCAAACATTCCACATTCTCATTTTGGTCAGGCTGACTGGCAAATATATGTACTAAGTGAAAAGAGGATGAAAATCTAGACGTCTACTTATTTTCTACTATAAGCGTCAAGAGATTTTTCAATGGATTTTAACAGAATAAGACGTACCAGACCGCTAGACTTTCAGGCCAATTGTAATACTAACCATTGAGTTCATATGAGACAACTAACCCCACAGTCCTAAGCTCAGGAGGCTCCCTTCTTTGTAAAAGAAGACTAAAATCTTAGGAACACTTAAGTTACTTAAAATTTAAGATTTTTCTACATCAGATATTCTAGAAATGATTCACTGGCAGCAAACCAGAGCAAAAGATTAAGATTTACAGGGTGGCTTTCTGTTCTTAATGTGTGCTTAAGAGTAGAGGCAAATGAAAGCAGAAGTCACACACAAAAGAAAATATTTCAGAAATTTGAAATATTTGAAAGAGATGTTCTTTAAAAAAAATTGTTCAAGGAGGAGCCAACTGGTAGGCAAGACAAGATGGCAGTTAAGAAGAACATGGCTATGACCCAGCAATCCCACTCCTGGGCATATACCTGGAGAAAACCATAATTCAAAAATATACATGCACTCCAGGGCTTCCCTGGTGGCGCAGTGGTTGAGAATCTGCCTGCCAATGCAGGGGACACGGGTTCGAGCCCTAGTCCGGGAAGATCCCACATGCCGCGGAACAACTAAGCCAGTGAGCCACAGCTACTGAGCCTGCGCGCCTAGAGCCTGTGCTCCGCAACAGGAGAGGGCACGACAATGAGAAGCCCGCACACCGCGACGAAGAGTAGCCCCCGCTCGCTGCAACTAGAGAAAGCCCGCGCACAGAAACGAGGACCCAGCGCAGCCAAAAATAGATGGATAAATGGATAAATTTATTGAAAAAAGATATATATATATATAGATATATATATATATATATATACAGGCACTCCAATGTTCATTGCAGCACTATTTACAATAACCAGGACATGGAAGCAACCTAAATGTCCATCAACAGAGGAATGGATAAAGAAGATGTGGTACATACATACAATGGAATATTAGTTGGCAATAAAAAGGAACGAAATAGTGCCATTTGCGGAGAAGTGGATAGACCTAGAGACTGTCATACAGAGTGAAGTAAGTCAGAAAGAGAAAAACAAATATCGTATAATATCGCTTATATGTGGAATCTAGAAAAATGGGTACAAAGGGAGACACAGGTGTAGAGAACAAACTTATGGATACCAAGGGGGGAAGGTGGGAGTGGGATGAATTGGGAGATTGGGATTGGCATATATACACTACTATGTATAAGACAGATAACTAATGAGAACCTACTGTAGAGCACAGGGAACTCTACTCAATGCTCTGTGGTGACCTATACAGGAAGGAAACCTAAAAAAGAGGGGATATATGTATACATATAGCTGATTCACTTTGCTGTACAGCAGAAACTAACACAACATTGTAAAGCAACTATACTCCAATAAAAATTTAAAAAAAAAAAGAAGAAGAACATGGCATGTTTCTGCTCTGTCTCGTCCTCCATCTTTCTTATTCTTTTACAACTGGAAAAAGGGGTAGACCTGAAACCCAAATGAAATAGTAACATGTGAAAAATACATGTCATTACGTGACCCCCACCATATTCACTTTAAACCACAATGATTTAACTATTCTTATAGTGATAAGCCAAAGGTCATAAAGTATAGAAAGAACTCAGTTCTGCATATAACTAACATTAATATGGTGCTTACAAATGGCTCTGTAGGGATCCACAAACCCTAATCCAATTCCAAAACCTAAAAGCTCAGAAAGCCTAAAGTTGTGTACAATGGGGGGAGAAGGGTCGTATATGTAAATGCATTGGGTGGCAAAACATGACCTGAAATGACTAGTTTTCATTTCTCCCACTTAGTGTAACTATTTGTTTCACTGGGGAAATAGTAGTCTCCTTAATTACTAGGCTCTACCTTAGACCTCACTGGGGGTATTGTGTTTAGTGGGTTATACACTGTGTTATTTTTTTTTTTTAACATTAATCCATTCATTTTATATTTAAGTTCACGAGTCACATCCACATTATGCCCCTAGTAAAAACTCTGAAAGGCCACAGCAAAAAGCAGGAAAGGATCACCTCCATAGGGGTGTCTGTCTATGGGCCCATGTTTGCTTTCCAACCCCCAAAAGAAACACCTGACCCAGCACCCTCTGGGAAAATCAGCCTTTGATTCAAAGAGATGCTTGTTCAGTGATGATTATTACAGCCCTAGCCATACCATCAGCCCCCGGGGAAGTCTATAACCGAGGCAGGCAGCCAGGAGGAGAGAACCTTCCTCTCACCAGGAATTAACTAGCTCCAAGCAAGAGATGGGTGACTTGGTGCCACAGGGGGAAAGATAATTTAGCCGCTGTGTTCATGATGAGCATTCCCATTCACTCGCGGAAGCCCTTCAGTGTCACGGGTGCCTGGAACCAAATGTAATCCTCCCAGGCTGTAGCTGGGATGGCAGGTCGGCCACGGGATAGGGTCACAGCCAATCTGTGGCCCAGGCTGGGCACTCTGTAGTTGAGCTTGGGTCAAAACCAGTCTTCTCCACAGTCGCGGTGACCCTGTGCCATGACGATGGTGCCCATGAGTGGAGGAACCTGCAGCTCGCTGAAGGCATCAGCCATGAAAATGGCTCAGAAGAGGCGGCACAAACAAGCTGCTGTGATCAGGCTCGGGTCCACGCTGTTGGGGACCAAGCGGGACAAGTCAAGTTCGTAGAACTCCTCGGGACTGAGGGCATTGCCCCCAAGGAGGATCAGCCATCGTGGTACTAGTGTCCGGGCAAGAGACCCTCCAGGTGGCTGAGGACGCTCTCCAGTTCTGCCAGGGTTTGCTGGCATTTCCTGCTGCTCGCCTCAGCAGTGGCCCGAGGTTTCTTCTTCACCACATCCTCTGCCAGAGACCACGGCCAGGGGCTGCACTTCCAGCTCCGGGGCCGCCATCACGACCTCCTCCCCACTCTCCGTGTGGTTTGAATCTGTGTTACCTTTTAAAATCTAAAAGATTTTGAAGCACATCTGGTCCCAAGGATTTCAGAGAAGGAAGTGTGGACCTGTATCAACTCAATCACCCTTATCACAACCCTCTGAGATAGGAGTTAATTTGCAAACGAGGTTAACTAAGGGTTAAGGAACCTACCCAAGGTCAAAAAAGTTGGTAAGTGTTAAAGCTGAGATTTCAATTAAAGCAGCTCAGAGCCTGGACTCTTAACATTATGCTATGCAGTCTTGTCTTTTCTCTTTTACAGCATCCAGATGAATGAGGTTTTGGATTTTCTAGTCATAATTACCAAAGTTATTCATGCAGGACACAAAAAAATCTTAAAAACCATATTGAGTCTTCAGGAAAAGAACAATAAGTACTGCATTTTAGGAAAAAGACTGGGTCTATATTTATGCCTGTATTTCATAAACCACACTCACACAGCGCATTGCTCCAGATTAGCGTTGTGGGTACAGGGCAGAGCTCGAATGGGCTCTGTCACAGCCATCCTCGGTTATCGAGGAGCCATTGCCAGTGGGTGTGGAGGAAGTTGTCTAAGCACACGCTTTTTTCAATCGCCCCTACTGTCACAAGTGGATGTTTCAGGGGACATTAATATCGACACCATGATTAAAGAAAAATTATTATGGGGGGTTAAAAAAAAAAAAGGTCACGATTAAGAGTCATCGCATCGGGCTTCCCTGGTGGCGCAGTGGCTGAGAATCTGCCTGCCAATGCAGGGGACACGGGTTCGAGTCCTGGTCTGGGAAGATCCCACATGCCGCGGAGCAACTGGGCCCGTGAGCCACAACTACTGAGCCTGCGCGTCTGGAGCCTGTGCTCCGCAACAAGAGAGGCCGCGACAGTGAGAGGCCCGCGCACCGCGATGAAGAGTGGCCCCCCCTTGCCACAACTACAGAAAGCCCTCGCACAGAAACGAAGACCCAACACAGCCAAAAATAAATAAACAAATAAATTTAAGAAAAAAAAAAAAGAGAAGAGCCTCTTATAAAAATAAAAAAAAAAAAAAGAGTCATCGCATCAGTGGTGACAGCTAATGGCCAAGGTGTTTAGCCTTTCCCTGGAAACCTTAATTCAGTTACTAGTATCATCCCCAAAGCCATCCTGACCTTCCCTCTTCTCTCCGCAGGAAACTTAATAGGCCTCTTACTTGGTGCCCTCCCACTCTTGACAGCAGGCTCGGGCTCAGGCCCAGCCGGTGCCCTCGGCCTCCCTACCAAGATGGCATCCGGCAGGGTGTCCCGCCACCGTAAGTGCGGCTGCACACCGGACACAGCTTCCGGCTGTGGGGACTGCTCTCCGGTGCCGCGTGCATCAGTCGAAGGAAGAGAAAGGCAGGCGGCGTTCCGAGGGCTTAAGGGGCACCATCTTTAGCAAAACAGGAAGACTTCAGGGAAGACAGCAGGAGTAGGGAGAATGTAATTCAGATGAGAAGGCTGTGACCGGGCCGGGAGGGTTTACAGAAACAAGATAAATGACTGGCCGGGAGGGTTTACAGAAACAAGATAAAGTGCCACCAACACCGCATTTGGGAGCTGCCAGAGTCAGAGGAAGTGAGAAGAGGGAAGAAAACCTTCAAGGGACACAGGAGTGCTACAGAACGAAGGGCAAAAGGGAAAAAAGCGATGAGGACCTGGAAGTGCAGAGAATGAGAAAACGGAGTGTGAAGAATCTCAAGTGTTTTATTTCATTTTTTGGCTTAATTATGCCTATATCACCAGAGGGAACATTTGGCATACTAAAGGTCCAAAAAAGTATGGTTCAAAATTAAGTCACTTCTTGCTCTTAGTTCAGTAATTTCCCATATTTTTCTATCCAAGTTACTTCTTTCTCTAATATGTGTAGCCTATAGGAGGCTGATCATGTTGTTTCTGATATGATTGTTAAGAGGATATACGAATAAATAAACACTACAGTGGGAAAACTCCCAAAACATTAGATTTTTTTTCTATTTTTGGAGGGTTCATTTTATCCACATTTAACAGCAAGGAAACAATCTTGATACTACCTAGCGTCTGTAACAGAAAAAGGACAGAAACTAGGCATTATGATGGAAAAAGTGAAACACTGGGGAGTTGACGAGATCCACCACCTTATCCATCTTTCTAGACTGTTCGGTCTCTGGAACATTTCCATTAATGGGCAAGAAACATCCTAGTGCACTATGTACACCTGTTATTTGTAAACTCTATGACATGAATCATGCTTTCCCCACAATCTGGTCTACTGAACTTGACTTTTTTTCTATCAGCCTAATACCTGTGCCAAGTTTGAGGTCTGCAATTTTAGCTACACAATGTTCCACTGCTTTTTCTACCCTGGTTAAAAATTTCCCTACTGGCTTTGCTGAAAATCAAGAAGAAACAATATACCAGACCTATTAAAAGCAAGTTAAAGAACAATTTAAAACCCCAGCTTTTTAGACTACACCGGAATCTCCTATTTGTGTACACTCAGGCACTCAAAAATTATTTGATCATTATGGTTAGTGTGAAAATTTGATAATTACTATAGAAAACAAAACAAAGTAACAAGTGCTGCCGAAAATGTGAAGAAATTGGAACGCTTCTTCACCGTTAGTGGGAATGCAAATTGGTGTAGCTGCTATGGAAAACAGTATGTCAGTTCCTCAAAAAATTACACATAGAATTACCATATGATTCAACTATCCCACCTCGGGGTATATATCCAAAAGAATTGAAAACAGGATCTTGTAAAGATATTTGCACACCCATGTTCATAGCAGCATAATCCACAATATATCCAGGAGGTGGAAACCATCCAAATGCCCATCAACAAATGAGTGAACAAACAAAACAAACTGTGGTCTATACATACAATGGAATACTATTCAGCTTTAAAAAGGAAGGAAATTCTGTCACGTGCTACAACATGGATGAACCTGAGGACATTATGCTCAGTGAAATAAGCCAGTCACAAAAAGACATACTGTATGACTCCACTTATACAGGATTACCTAAAGTAGACAAATACACAGAAACAGAAAGTAGAATGGTGGCTGCCAGGGGCTGGAGGAAGGGGGGAAATGGGGAGTTGTTTAACAGTTACAAAGTTTCAGCTTTGTAAGAAAAAAAGTTCTGGAGATCTGTTGCATAACATGTGAATATACTTAACATTATTGAACTGTACATTTTTAAATGGTTAAGACGGCAAATTGTGTGTTTTAACCACAATTAAAAAAAATTTTTTTAATTATATAAAAGAAGAAACAATTAGCAAGAGAGAAGCAAATTGAAGATTACCTCTACAGAAGAACTTTTTTCTTGTAACTTTCAGAATGTCAAAAGATTTCTAACGACATTCCTTTTTTGAGACGTTCACTGCAAGTCAGCCTATTTAAGGTTCTCTTAGGTCCTATTATAAAAGGTTCCTTGTAAACCATGAATGTGCCTCTACATCATTATGGTATCCTGAGAAAGGACCCTCAAAGGAGAAGATTTTGCTTTATGAATTATCAAAATTACTTTTAACTTCTTAGAAATTGCCGGTTCATGACTCCTCCGACTCAGCTGTAAGATTCGACAAGAAACATAGAAGAAAGAACACATCCTTTCCTTCTGGCTTTAGGATTAAAGTGATTTACTTTTAACTTACACACCCATAAAGTTTATCCTCCAAACATTATTTAACATTAGTGACTGATCACAGCTCACATTAACTTCATCTAAAATTAGGTCAAAAATAACCACGAGTATTACAGTATCAGAGTATGTTTGACACTTCCAAGTAAATTCAGATATTCCCCCTCTGCAAACAGACATTTCAAATAAGACCGTATCTTTCTATTTCTAGCTCTGTATATAAATACAAACTTGACATAAACAGTGGCACATCTAGGCTATTTAATAATATATATCATTAATACAAAGGGAAAGAAAAACATAAAAAGGTAGAGTAGTAGCGCATCTGTACTTGAAATGCTTCTCCCTTCACCACCACCCCCCAATGTGTGTTAGGATAAAGAAGTAAATAATTTAATTCCAACTCCAGAAGTAAATGGTAATTCTTAATCCTCTGTGAAAGGTAATCAGCTACACCTTTTTTTCTTCAGCCGCACCATGTGGCTTGTGGGATCTTAGTTCCCCAACCCGGGCCCTTGGCAGTGAGTGCAGAGTCCTAACCACTGGACTGCCAGGGAATTCCAGTTACACCTTTGCTTGAATAAGTGTTTCCTCTACCAAGTCACTTAGAAGTTTCAGGTAAAATGGCATTCTTGGCTGCTATCGTCTTCCCTACCCCTTGCAATAATGACCACCATCAACTTCTGGTTCCACATACTGTCAGTCTACTTCACTGCACAGGTAGGACAGATGGGGCAAATCTACTTAGTTATACTCTGTACCTGATAAAGGTTATAATGACCACCCTAAAACTTGGGAAGAAGAAGAGTAAGACTAGCAGCTGGCTCCGAAATTTTACAATTATTTAGAGAACCCTGCTGATTAGTTTTTATTTTACTAAAAGCCACTAGGCTATTTATCAGCAAGGGAAGAGGAAGATGGGAATGAATACTAAGCAAATAAATATCTAAAATTGTGCTCTAAGACAAACTTCCATAATAGATAAATCATTTCCTAAGTAAAAACAACAGTTTTGTTTTGTTTTTTTTTTTTAAAGCACTCAGAGTTCAACACAAAATTCTTCTGAAGTGAACTTGCTTATCCAAGTGGCAGGCTTTGATAAGATCAATTTTAACATTTGACCTATATAATCCCAACAACTCCAGGTCAAACTGCTACACGTATCATGATGAAGAGTATAAACATATAAAGGTTCATTATTTATTCAATTCAACTGTTCTCACTTATTCAAATGTTCAAGAAACATTAAATCCCATGAGCAAGGATCTCTGCTAGTACAAAATCCAATCGTATGAATTCAACACAATGAATCCATCTTTCTTTTGAAAACAGAAACACAAGCAAACCATAACTGCATGAAAAAAATGTAAGGGCACCAGCAAGCTGTGGCAACCACATACCCCAGCCTTGGAGAAGCAGAGAAGCAGGATGACATGTGCTGAGAAAGCTAATGTATTCCTAAGTGACAGTAATGTTAGATAAAGGAATGTAATGGTGTCAACATGTTCTGCATAGAAGGGCTATACTCAGAGCACAAAACCCCAACTGAAGACTTCCCAGAGAAGAGCAATCAGGTCAGAAAATCAACTGGAAACTATGGCATATAAAAATGGTTGAACAAAGTAGAGATGTTTATCCTGAAGGGAAAAATACAAGGCTCAGGAGAAATTTGACAGCAAATTTAAAATATTTACAGCTGCCCTGTACAAGGAGTTGGTTAATTATGTTGTCATCCAACTAGGCAGGAATAGTACTGAGCATGGAAGTCACAGTTCTAGGAGTGCAGAACCACTGAAACTGTCCCTAGTAAATGGGCTACCTTGGAGAATAGAAAGCTCCTGGCAGCAGGGAATGTTTAAAGTGTTCAGAAAAGTGAAAAGAAAACCTGGAGTAATTACTTTTCCGAACATCTAAACATCTTCTGGTGCCAGGAGCTTTCTATTCTCCAAGGTAGTCTGTTTCACTATGAACAATTATTTTCTTCAAAAGAAAAATGGGGATAATTATTGGAAATAACTAAATTCCAAATAAGGACTTAAGGAAATGTCAGAAAAATTGTTGCTCCTTCCCTGTATTTATCCATATTCCAAATGTTTTTTCTATCTTGAATCAATATATTGCTGACTTAATCTAACCAAAGATTGTTCTTCTCCCAGTCACCAACTTACCTTTGAAACCTCTTCAAGATTATTCCGGATACAGAGTCTTCCCTAACTCATCACTCCACCACCACAAACACACAACCACACACAGACTGTGCACACATCCCCATTGGCTGCTGTCTCTTTAATCTGTGTATATCATCAACACAGTACTCATTGTCCCATAAGGATTATTGACATGAACAGAGTTCCAAGTTACAGCAAAGACTGTGAATTTAGGAAGTCATGTACCATAAAGTACTAGTACTACTCAATTAGAAAGGTCTATGAAATTTATGAAAGAATTAAGTAAATCAAAAAGCGATGCACCTTATATCCAGAGAAAACCATAATTCGAAAAGATACACGTGCCCTGCAGATACACGTTCACTGCAGCAGTATTTACAATAGCCAAGACATGGAAGCAACCTACATGTCCATCGACAGATGAATGGAAAGAGAAGATGTGGTACACACACACACACACACACACACGAATACTACTCAGCCATAAAAAAGAATGAAAAAATGCCATTTGCAGCAACATGGATGGATCTAGAGATTATACTAAGTGAAGTTACTCAGACAGAGATAGACAGATATCATATGGTATCACTTATATGTGGAATCTAAAAAATTGATACAAATTAACTTATTTAAAAAATGACTTACAGACATAGAAAACAAACTTATGGTTACCATAGGGGAAGGGGGGGGGGATGGATAAATTAGGAATTTGGGAGTAACATATACACGCTATTATATATAAAACAGATAAACAAGGACCTACTATATAGCACAGGGAACTATACTCAATATTTTGTAATAACCTACATGGGAAAAGAATCTGAAAAAGAATACGTGTGCGTATATAATTATATGTATAAAACAATCACTGTGCTGTATACCTGAAGCTAACAGAACATTGTACATTGACGATACTTCAATAAAAAAATTATTTTTAGAAAGCAATGCACCTAAAAAGACAGCCAGTGAGCATGTGTTCTAACTTGGCGCCTTCACAGGGAGTTAGCAACCACTTGGATGGTACGGATATGTGTCTTCTTTGGACCTGTGTCCTTCAGAAACATGTTTTAGGATCTTCTTCATTTTCAGCCTTGCTTAGATTGTAAATTCCTTAAGGACAGAGAGGTCTTCCTTTCCCTGTCCCACAAAAGCCCTCCTTAGGAGCTGGTTAAATGAAATTCCATAAACTGCTCACAAATAGAAAGCCTACACTTGGAGAACTAAATTGTGTGATATTGTGTGTGTGTGTGTGTGTGTGAGATGAGGGAGTAATTATTATTATTATTTTTGAAAATCTGGTAGAATGAAACACAAAGTTCTTTTTTTCTGTTCTTAGTGGACAGAAGAGACCACTGATAGTAACTCCCTTACCTTCAACTCTCAGGTAGTAATCCCTGATACACCTAATTTCCTAAGAGTTGTGGAAACCAGAAACTCCCAGAGTTCTATTACTGGGTTTAATAACAATCACAGAATTTCAGAGTTAGAAGGTAACTTAGAGACCATCCAATGTAGCTCCCTCATTTCACTGCTTAGAAAAGTGAAGTGACTTGATGATGCAGGACTCTATAGACAGTTTTTTCCCTTTTCCTTTTTAAACCACAAACAAAATATGGGCTCACTCACCTCACAGAAGTCACTGCATTGGTTTAGGACCACCTGAGACTCATGACTGCTCAGTTACTTTATTCTTGAAGTAACCCACACTTGGAAGTCATCTCTTAAGATACCATGGGTACAATGACAAGTCTTATGTATACAATGGCAAAAATCAGAACACGGGAGTTCTAGGTCAAGTTGATAATTATAATAATAATGACTCAATTATAATAAGAACAGCTATCATTTCATAAACTCCGGCTATACTTAGTTGATTCAATCCTATGCATACAATATCTCATGTAATCACCCCAATGATCCTGCTACGGCAGATAGAATCACCCCCGATTTACCCATGAGGCTCATTCTGCCCAAAGACAGTACCTCAAAGTGCAGAGTCTGGATTTAAACGCAGGCCTGTCTGACTTCAAAGCCTGTGCACTCTCTGCTGTGCCACTTTTCAGTACTGTCTTGCAGTTCCCTCAGAGCTATTTCAGTTCTCTAGGACGTTTCCAAGTGTTCGGAAAGGCATACACAATAAAAAGTGGTCTGGTTCACTGCAACAAGCAAGGGCTTAGAAGCCAGGCCCACCAGGCTTAAGAGTGCTGACACCATCACTCACTGGCTCTGAATAACCAGGGCACATAGAATAGAGAAGTATTATGAGAAGCTTAACAGGGCAAATTTTAAGAAGTGAAGTCTTACTGAATTAAAGTTATTCATAAATCATCGCCCTTAAAATTCACAGGATTGGATGGAACCTGATAAATCACTCCAAACAATGTATGACAACCCTAGAAAGAAAAAACTCACCCCTCCCCCCAAAAAAAAGATATTTTAAAATCCAAACATAAGAGAACTCTGTATTTTGCCTCCCTTGTGGGTGTTTATTTTGTTTCACAATTAAGTGGCCATTGGAAGAATAAGTTTTTTCAAAGTTCTGGAAAGTCATCTTAAATTAGGCCCCCGGAAAGAAATGGAATCTCTTTTAGTAATGACTCTTGTT
This sequence comes from Eschrichtius robustus, assembly GCF_028021215.1. Classification (NCBI taxonomy): domain Eukaryota; kingdom Metazoa; phylum Chordata; class Mammalia; order Artiodactyla; family Eschrichtiidae; genus Eschrichtius; species Eschrichtius robustus. The sequence goes on along the minus strand of NC_090844.1, from coordinate 24,026,584 downwards.
TTCTTTGAAAGTTCATGTTTGGGTCAGCCAAGTTTTAAACGGTAAAATTATATTGCTGGGTTGTTATTCAAGTTTGGGGGTTGGGTGGGGATGAGGCCGCTAGCTATTTGGATCACTGTAGGACAGCTTATCTGGTTTCTATACTGAAAGAAGGGTCTATTCTTAGGCAAAAGACATCATCATTTTAGAGGAGCAGAAGCTTGCACTGAATTTCTATTGAACAATCCGCATGGGAAGACTCCAGAAAAGTCTCTCTCTCTCCAAATAAAAGCTGTCTTCAGAGCTTGTGTGATTTTTCTTGAGTCAATGGAATGTCCAAGCTAAAGGGTTCTTCTTTTGTTGTTTTCCTATGTTGCAATATAGCCAGATAGAAAACAATTGTGTAAGGATTTTTTCCCCCATTTATTTATTCTTTGCCTTGTTGTAACAAGAAGAAAGCCACGAATAGTAACAAATAACTGAAACTACCGCTAAGTTACGAATGAGCCAGAAGCTGTACTTGGTTTTATTACAATAGCTATAACCCTGAACTTAAACTGTTAGTCATATGACTAATATGCAAACCACACTCTCACGCTCTATTAATGAAGCCTATCTGATTTTAATATTACCATCTGCTTTTAATGTAACTACCTTCATGGACGTAGTCTTCGCAGTCATAGGAGCAAAGGAAGTGGTGTGGCTGATAGGAATGCAAAACAGGTAAGCGATTCCAGTTAAGGCAATACTCCTCAATGGATAAAAAACATTTCACTCCAAGGAGGGTTTAAGTAGCCCTTGGCACCAACATCCTCAAGGGACATCAAAAGAAGTCATGGGCACCTCTGTGGTCAGAACTGTCAACAGCAGATCAGAGGTCCTGGTGAAGATTTCTTGCTTAAGGGTAAAAATTAATAATAATAATAATAATAATGCAAATGAGATGCAGGGCTAACTTGTCTACAGTTTTTCATCTAACCAAAGACTCAGGACACCTCATCAAAGGGGTGAAAAATCATTACTTTTTGACCAGAGAGTCAGTTTCAACAACTATAGGCTAATCTGTCAAATTAAAGATGGGTTCTAAAGAAAAGTGATCTTTGGGACGTTAAATAAAAAATTTTAAAACTCTTTTCTTGACAATAGAACTGTATGATCAGTAATACGTATACTGATAAGCACCCTTATTGAATGAGAGAAGAGAGATGAGAGATGAGATGAATGGAGTAGGCCTTGCTCATTTTAAAACCACTTTCACTTATATATTAAAAGTAAATCACAGGGGCTTCCCTGGTGGCACAGTGGATAAGACTCCACGCTCCCAATGCAGGGGGCCCGGGTTCCATCCCTGGTCAGGGAACTAGATCCCAAATGCATGCCACAGCTGAGGAGCCTGAGAGCTGCAACTAAGACCCGGTGCAACGGAAAAAAAAAAAGTGTTCATTAAAAAAAGTAAATCATACCCACAAATAATTACTTATCCTCCCACACTGTCATCATCTGCTTTACTTCTCATCATTTTCACTAAGAAAATGGCCTTGTTTTTATTTGTCTTTAAATTTCAGCAGCTTGCAGAGTGCCAAGCACATGGTAGACACTTAATATATCTTTTTGGAGTAAGTGAACTATAAGAGATAGGTATTTTTAAAATTCATAGCACTTTCACCCATATCTCAAGAAAAGTAAATGAAGATGAGGCAGAGGCTATAATTTTGGCCTTTAGGAGAAACTACTACATAGGGTGTTAGTACATGTCTCTCAAAGATATCCATATATTCTCAGACATGTATAAAAGGATTGTTGCACGATTATTCTACCTTCTCCAATTAGTAACTGAGATAGCTACCAAGAACTCAAACACCAGTCTCTTCCTATAACACTTAAATACCACTAATTTTTTAAATGCTGTCATTTTGTAGCAGGAGGTATTATGGTGATAGAACCGTTTTGTATTTTGACTGTGTCATACATACCTACATATGTGATAAAATTTAGAAAACTAAATATAAACACACAACAAGTATAACTGGTAAAATCTGAATAAGGTCAGTGGATTAGAGCAATGTCAGTTCCTTGGTTGAGATATTAGATTTTATACTACAGTTATGCAAGATGTATCACTGGGAGAAACTAGGTGTAGGGTACGTGGGGATCTCTCTGTATTATTTCTCACAACTGCATGTGAATCTACATAACAGTACATCATGGGCCTTGGAATAACCCTTAGGAGGCAACAGTATCAGGCTGCAATCTCAGCATTCATTAATAGAAAAGGAATATCCAGAATACCAATTTAACAATTGCAGTGAATTAATCGGTCCTTATTAAACTACATCTTGAATACAGTGTCTCCCGGAAAACCAGGAAAAAAACCCCCAAAACACACAAAACTTAAATCCATTAGTCAATGAAAAGTACCGCTTTGTTGCTTGTGTTGGGTACCAGAACACATCAGTGGCATTACTGTAAGGGACAAGAATTAGGTCTTGCACCACTAATATGTGTATGGTAAATTATCCAACTGCTGTGTGTCCTGCTGGGCTGAGGTTGAACAGAGTCTCTCTATCTGCTCTTACCTTTATTGACCAAAAAATAAAAGAAAATATGGATTTCTGGTGCTTGGGAAATGTGAGGTGGTTTAAGAGTGGGAGAAAATGCTGCGTGTGTGGATGGGAATCATTCTGTGTTTTTGTTGTGGTAGTGGTTGTTTCTTTGTTTTTAATTCATTACTTTAAGCTCTATTCAAATAAACTATTTTTTAAAAATGCTGTCATTATTGCATTTCTGTTTGTTGATATGACATACTTTGTAATGTACTTTGGGGGAATGGGTCAAAAGTTATTCAACAACTCACCAAAAGATTAGTTCTCTTTATAAGATCTGAAAAATGTGCCAAACAAGTGCATTTCAGGGATATACACCATGAAGCCTCTTCTTTGTTTTCGCCTCTCAAATACCTTATTCCACGTAAAGCAGAAAATCAAGGCATGCAACGTGTTGTTTCTTATAGAAATACTACAGGTATAGAGCAATAAGTATGATTCTCTCCTGTACTGCCAACAGTGGCAAAGGTACTTGTGCGATTTCATATTTTTTAAATTTGCCAAGTTTATGTGTAGATTATATAACCAAACAGTTGCAAACAAAAATATTGTTCTATGAATCAAGTTACTAGGGATAGGGCATTTAATTTACAAATTACTGTGATTCAATTTCTTCTAAAAGCACTTTCCCCTCCCCCTCTTTCACTTTAAAAATAGTTTAAAATTCACAAATTGACCTACATTTTGAAAAAGGAAACAATAGCAAGTGTATACCACTTTTTAAAGCATGGAAACCTGGAGATAATAGTGCCATTTATTGGGCTGCTGAGCTTAGAAACTATGTAGACACCAAGAAGCCAAAACATGAAGGAAAATAACTGCAAGAAATTAATGAAAGGGATCTTGCTGGGTAACCTGAGGCCCCAATTGCTAAGGATGTACTGAGACCTACTATAATTGATTAAACTTTGACTACAAAATAAGATTCTAAACTTTTTATATTTCACTACAAAAACTGGGGGACATGTATATCAATCACTGGGTGATGTGGTTAAGGCTTGCAACACTGTCATTAGCTTAATTGCTTTGCTTTTTTAAAAGGGAAAACTAAATACCCTTCCAGGAGGCCTGGATTTCACAGCTTTTAATTCAGGCATAATTTAGTTTTGAAAGCACAGAGAAGGTACTGCCTGGGGAGTCCAGGAAGGCTTTCTAGAAGCAAGCTGCGTGCTTGAAGGCAGAAAGGCGGTCCTGCACAGAGAGCGTGGGCACTCCAGCAGCCCCTCACCCCGAGCCAGCCTCATGGCCATCCATGTGACTCCACAGTGAGGACTGATGGCATAGACCCATCCCACATCCAGACACAATGTTATATGGCAAATCAAGCCACTTTTTTGGACCTCAGTTTCCTTCCTTGTGAAAGGAGAAAAGCCTAGACTAGCAATGTTCCTTCCAGTTCTGAAACAGGATTTTTACATTTATGACTTTAGCATGATGTCTCCATCCTGCCTACAAATAAAACACACACAGGAAAAAAACTCCAATGATATTTTTTTCTCACCACCTTTGACCTGTCTTAGAAGCAGAAGCAAATGCTTTTGTGATTAAGTGTTACTTATGAATTCCCACAGGGCTGAATGTTACTGGTGGGGCTAAACATGGTGGTGACCCCCTCCATTTCCCAAAGCTTACTAGGGCTGCTTGAAAGTGATGTGAAAAACACAAGGTTGTGAACACATTTAAACTATACATTAAAAGTGTGCATTTCCGTAAAAAAAAAAAAGTCTTATATTCCCACAGTATCTACTTTTTTTTTAAATTTTTATTTTATATTGGAGTATAGTTGATTAACAATGATGTGTTAGTTATAGGTGTACAGCAAAGTCACTCAGTTATACCCATACAAGTATCCATTCTTTTTCAAATTCTTTTCCCATTTAGGTTATTACAGAATATTGAGCCAAGTTCCCTGTGCTATACAGTAGGTCCTTGTTGGTTATCTGTTTAAAATGTAGTAGTGTGTACATGTCAATCCCAAACTCCCAGTCTATCCCTCCCTCCCCCACTTTCCCCCTGGTAAACATAAGTTCGTTCTCTAAAGTCTCCCACAGTACCTACTTCTAAGTGCTTTAAAGCCCTTTCATAGATCACAGTTAACATAACACAAAGAGATGGATGGTAGACTGAAAGTACAGTGTCCTACCAAGCCTCTTGGGGTGCCCTACAAATGTTAGATTGATTTGTTTGATCTGTGCTGGTATTTAAACTTGGACAATACAGAATAGACTAAATTTCTTGAAATAATGTTATCTCCAATTATGGCTGGATTACTTAGAGTTTTTCATTCACTCAATAATATTACTGCTTAGGGCTTCCCTGGTGGCGCAGTGGTTGAGAATCTGCCTGCTAATGCAGGGGACACAGGTTCGAGCCCTGGTCTGGGAAGATCCCACATGCCGCGGAGCAACTGGGCCCGTGAGCCACAACTACTGAGCCTGCGCGTCTGGAGCCTGTGCTCCGCAACAAGAGAGGCCATGATAGTGAGAGGCCTGCGCACCGTGATGAAGAGTGGCCCCCGCTTGCCGCAACTAGAGAAAGCCCTCGCACAGAAATGAAGACCCAACACAGCCAAAAATAAATAAATTAATTAATTAAAAAAAAAAAAACCACGAGTGATCGAACATGAACATTAAAAAAAATAATAATATTACTGCTTAATGTTATGATTAATCATGTTTAGCACTTGCTGACTATTGTGTGCCAGACACAATACACATTGATTCACGCCTCTCTGTCCACCCTCCCCCAGAAGCCTACAGATGCGGAAACAGAGGCACAAAGAGACGGAAGTCATTTCCTCACAAGGTCACAAAGTCAGAATCTGAATTCCGGCATCCTAACCCCACAGCCTACCTGTTTAGACGCTGGATGGCAAACACACCTAGCACCTAACACCGTTCGGGGTGATCAAGATGATTAAGACAAGTGCTTGGTTTACAGGCAGTGGAGTCTGCCAAACATATAAAAAATAATTACAACATGATATGTGTGCGCTGTAACCCAGGCCTTTAAAAATTGCTGTGGCAACACAGTGGAGAGAGGGGCCTGCTGGGGGAGTTCAGCAAGACTTCCACTTGAGCTGGGCCCTGAAAGATGAGCACGCATTCCTGGGGTGCAGGAAGGATGGGAGGGCATTCCAGGTGGAGAACAGCATGTGCCAAGGTACATAAAGGTGAGTGAGTGCAGGGAATCCGGTGTGGCGTGAGGGGACAGAGGGCACGGCAGGAACGGGGAAAGTTTCCAGGTTCGCTCACTGGACCCCTTTCTGCCTCAGTTCCTACTGGGCTAATAGTGGCTAGAAAGCAGGGTCCACTTGACAGTTGTCTCCTACAGGGATAGTATCTGGTGGAGTCTGAAGGAATGCTTTTTCTTCCCTTCTGAGATTCACTTCCCAGAGTCAGGAAGACTTTAAAAAGCAAATGGTCCTGGGGTGCAAGCAAGAATATATGTGTGATAAACTAACCAGTTAGCTGAATTTTAGAGCCAGGAAGGCAGAAGATGGCACACATAAGGGGAGGGGCGGTAAGTGGCTCCCATGATGAATTTCTGTATACGGTCTGTGGCACTTAAGGGTTATGAACAAAGGGGTGTGTGTGTGTGTGTCTGTGTGTTTTCTGGGGAGAGTACCCACAGGTTTCACCAGATTCTCAAAGGGATCAATGACCCCCAAAAATCAACAATCACTGCTTTCAAGCAGGCCAGACCTCCCTGCAACTTATAACACCTGGGGCAACCCTAAGACACCGTAAGTTAAAAAAGAAAATCAGTGCAAGCAAAATGAGAAAGTACCCCTGCCTCTTGGGCCTTACTTGAAACGCTGACAAACACTTTAGCTTAAGGCTCTGTTCAAAAGGCCTTTAAGATCTGAGATAGTTATGTTTGCCTAACTTTATTCAGGTCCTATTATGCAAGCCTGCCACCTATTCAGGACCCCAAATGTTCATGATTTACCGATAAGGTGAAAACTCTCCAATCTGTAATCTAATTCTCCTAAGAAAACCTGCTCTCTAAACGGTGAAGAAATCCAAGAAGCTGGATTCACAGGCCAGGTACTTAATTAACTTCTCTAAACTAATATTTAAAAGAAAACTTAAAAATAAACCACACCTCAGTGAGACTTGCTCTTAATTTTCTACCACAAGATTAAAAGGATGACTTCCCCCTGAGGAATAATAATCACCAAGGAATCTGAACACAAGCTTATTTGCAGACTGGCGACTGGGTCCCTTGGTGGAACGTGAACATTGCTAACCCAGCATCTGTCACCATGGTCACATCTTACATCACCAGCACTTCAACGTGTCACAATTCTTCCATTGTCAGCATTTATTCTCTTTCTGTTCAGCTCCATGCTGCTTTCTTGAAAGCAGTGCACAGGCCAAGGGAATAGAAGCAACTTTTCATGAAAGACACAGAAAGAGAGACACGCCTTTGGGCACTCAGATGCTGGGCAGCAAGGAGCAGAGTGGTGGTTAAGAAGAGCGGTGCTGGAGTCAACAGCTGCCTGGGTTCGATGCCAGCCTTCTCACGAAGCTGTGCAAGCTCAGGCAAGTTACCTGCCCTCTCTGTGGTTTCTTCACCTATAAAATGGGGATCATAGTTGCATTTCCTCATAGGATTGTTATGAGAACTCAGTAAGTTAACGTTCATAAGACGTTTAGAACAGCGTCTGGCAACTAGTGTTTGATGAATACACTAAATCTTAGCAAAATTCCTTGGTTAAGGAAACTAGCTGTTTCAACAAAACCGAGAAAGAAAAGCCATGTTTGGTAGCATGCCAATATCCAGGTTAACATGCCCACTGTTCACTGTGAAATAAAACACCAAAATAACCACTACAAGTGCAAATACTTTAAGTCTCCATGAAACAAAAACTATTTGTAAAAAGAAACAGATTTAAAAATCGGAAAATCAACCTAAGTTAAAGAGACATTTATTGAGCTGCTACCACACGTTAATCACTGCGCTAGATGTGGGTGATAAAGAAATTAAAATTACTCTACATATACGTCTTTAAATCCCAGGAGCAGACTACTGAGAGAGTAGGATTCATGCTTTCATCCACTGCAATATATTGAGGAGCAAGCCTTAACTTTTGAAGGAAAACAAATTTCTACCCAAGTAATAATAGCGTTATTATTTAATAACGGGCTAACGCTCTTGTTGGGTATGTATGTTTTCTCCAGAAACATACTGCAGGAGGAGTGTCAAAAATTTTGGAAACAACCATGTTTCCAGAGACAGAGAGTACGATGATGTAACTGTTACTGTAGCATTAATTGCTCTTTTACCTTAAAGTTTACTAAGAATTAAAAATAAGATCCTTTCTAGGACAAGCTCTGTGCCAGACACTCTGCCACATGTTTTACACACAAGATCACCTTACAGTTCCATGAAGTAGATATTACCATCATTTTCTTGAAAATAGATGAAGAAACTATGGTTTAGAAAGGTTAAAGGTCACCCAGCCAACAGGAGAAACACACCATGAACCTAGTTATGTATCTAACCTAACTGCACCCGAAGTGATTTTTAATTAAATTTTCTGTGTCACAAAAGCTGGGCTTATTGGCTGATTTCTCCATAACCTGTCCTCATCCCACTTCTCAATGATAACCCCCTTCCAAATAAATAATAATAATAATAGCAGCTTTGTACTTGTTGAGCACATATTCACATTCTAATGAGGCATGCTCTCTATTACTATTGCTACAATTTGTATTATGCAACCCTATGGGGCAGATTTTGTTATTCCCAATTTACAAGGAAGACACAGCCTCAGAGAAATCAAGTAACTTGCCCAAGGTAACACAGCTAATAAGTGAGGAGGCCAGGATAAGAAACCAACCAGGATTCAAAACCTACACTGGCCCACTCCAAATCTCAAGGCACTCTGAAGAAGTGGAAAGCTCATCTAAATTTTCTGAATGTAGACCCAGAGTAAACCTCTCCACCAGGATGCCCTTCTTCTCAACTGCCCCATGAGGCTGGTCTCTGAAAAGCGAAGATATTCTTCCAGGAAGTTCCCACCCCTCGACCCAATGGACTCCGCAGATTCTTTGGTCCCAATGAGCACCCGTGGGCCTGAGCTAGAAGCAGAAATGAAGAACTAAAAAGAGAAGAAAGAAAAAGAGGGAAAGAGAGTAAAGAAGAAATGGAAGGGAAGTGGCTGTTTCCCAGCAATAGATTTTCCCTGGGCCCCTTGGAGCTCCGCCCACACTGGAAAACAAGCAGAGTGAGTCTAACTCAGACCTCTCCAGGCTTCCCCTTCCAGACCCTTCCTCACTCCGTCCTCCGAGGTAGCTAGGCAACCAGACCCTACATACACAAAGAGGAAAGCCCTGCCACACAGGTCTCCCAACAAAAGCAGAACTGGTGACTTATAAACACCCGCAAGGTGACGGAAACACAGAACAAAAAGATAAGGGACAAACAGTACAGATGTTTGAGAGTCTGGATCTCTAGTCCGGGTAAGAATTTTAAAAGCCCTGGTAAGACACCGGTGGACAGAAAGTTGGAGGGCTCGGCTGGGACACCAGATAGCAAAGCCCATGGCGATTCAGTTCAAGAGCAAAGAGACTGGAAGTGAGGTTGAACAGCTCTGATATTAACACAGCAATGAAGGTCTGGGGCACCGACACTGTAATATACATTTATTTCAACTTCTCTGAGGCCTTTGGGCCAGGGTCCTGGTTCTCAGCCCTACTTTGGATAGTGGAAATCAATGGATGCACGAATGCAGTCAAATGATTCCCTATTTAACGAGTTCCTCTATCATAAAAAGTAGACACACAGTAATTGAAAATGGGATTTTGTTTCAGTAAAACACATCCATTCAATACCTCTAAGAATGTGATCTTTAAGAAGGTGCATTTTTGATGTATTTCTTCTGTAACTTCTTGTGTGTTAGCTTACATAATAAAAAATTATGGCAATGAGCCCAAGTGGAAGGATTTCCAAAACCTACCCTCAGATGTCTAAATGTGTCAGAAACATACATTTGGGTTTCTCTTGTACATTAAGCTCCTACAAAAGGAAAGTGCCATGGAACTCTCATGCCTCAACAAAGCCCAGGTTTGTGTATAAAATAACAGTAGATAATCCGACACATCCCAGCCCAAATGCTACTGCTTCTAAGCAGCTTTCCTCAATATCCTACCCAGTGATTACTCTTATCTGTTACAGCAATTCACCTTTTCTAACCTCGGTTTCCTACTTTCCACCTAGTAGCCCACAAGCCACCTGAGGGCACTGCAATGCTTGGCACAGAGTAGGTACATAGAAAACTTCTAAAAATCATCTATTGATGTTGTACTTTCAAATTTAAGAATACTAAATATAGTATTTGCATATGACATTTGTACTTTAAAGAGTTTTTAATGGGAAAGACATATATGCGCACACCAACGACAAAAACACTGTAGAGGATTCATGAAAACATTGCCAGAAAGAGGAAGCCAAGTAATGCCTACATTTGCTTGAAGAAATTTTACTTCAAAAATGATTACTGCAGATGTGCCTGTCCAGAACTAAAGTTAAATTAGCCTGGTAGCTGCTGCCTGGTGATAATTCTCTTAGTGCCAGGAAGTTGGTCAGTATGTGATTAAACATGATTCTGCTCTTAGCCCCACCCTAGATGCTATCAGTTCCTTAAACAGGTTCTGCAGCTGACCAGCCACACTCAAAAACAACAAAAAAACAAATCGTGCCAAATTTTCACACAAGTAACTACAAATTCTAAACACCCCCTTCCCATCCGTGCACCTTTTACTCGTCTTTACAGCTCAGCACACATTTAAAGCACAGGGGGGAATAAATTAAAATCGGCCATTCTCGTGACTCACAACAGATCAATATTTTAAATTTTTAACTTACAATGTCAATAAAATACTAACCAGCCTGTCAATTGATTCCAAGTTTCTAAACCATTCCTACCTCCTGTTCCTAGATATGCCCCAGGACTCTCCTCACCTTCCACCACCACCCTTCACCCCTATTCAGCCACGTCCACTGGGAAGAACACCAGAACATGAAACACACATGGACTTGGCTGACTTGTATGAGTATCTTCCTTTTCTAACCCCTATTCAAGCTTTGTGAAATGTCCAGCAAGTAGATTCTTTGAGTGCATATTTTCCTTAAAATACTCTTTTTTAAATGACAAAACAAGAACTCCCCAAATGGAGTTTTGCTGAAAGTTAGAACAGCACGCAATCAGTTCAAAAACTGAGAAATACTTTTAGACTTCATGAAAAAATGTCCCTAGCTAGCGCTATGACTTTTAGCTGGTCATTTCACCTTTCTGGACTTCAGTGTCCCATTTAGTGATTTGTCTCTTTCAACTAAAATGTTGCACTCTTTAAAAATTTTTTAAAACCATTTTGAAATGGATTTTGATATCTGGTGAGGAAAGTCCCCCTTCATAGTTCTTCTTTTTCAAAACTTTCCTGGCTGCCCATACATTTATAAGTCCAACTGAACTTTAGAACCAGTTTGTCAAATTCTTTTAAAATTACTTAGAAATTTTTATTGGAACTATATTTAATTTAGAAATTAATTTGGAGGAAACTAGTAACTTTATGATACCCATTCAGGAATATAGTCTTATCTCCATTTATTCAGGTTTTTATGTCCTTTAGAATACAGTATTCTTCAGGTAGTTCTTTCAAATTTGTCTTTATTGTTGCCAAGAATGTATTTTTTTTAATTTTGTTTTCTAGTTTGATTAGTACTGCTTTCCTATGCTGGTAGGTTAAAAAAAAAAAGCCTTGCGATTTTGTGTTTATCTTGTCTGGCCAACTTATTGAAGTTTGTTATTCTAGACTTTGTTTCAAATAATAACAGTTTGGGCCTATCCTTAAAAGACAAGCAAAAAACTAGGGGAAATATTTCCAAAATACTTTAGAAAGTACATAGATGAAGCAATGTTTATGATATATAAAGAGTGCCTAGAAATCAATACCTTAATAAGAAAAATTAAGAATATAAATACAGTAGTCCCCCCATTATCTGCAGGGGATATGTTCTGTGCCCCCCAGTGGATGCCTGAAACCATGGATAACACTATGTATTTTCTTCCTATCCTAACTGGTGGGTTACATGTACAACATGGATATACTAGACAAAGGAATGATTCACATTCTGGGCAGGACAGAGTGGGATGGCACAAGATTTCATCACACCACTCAAAACAGTGTGCGATTTAAAACTGATGAGTTGTTTATTTCTGGAATTTTCCATTTAATATTTGGTCCACAGTTGACCGTAACAAACCACAGAAAGCGAAACCATGGATAACAGAGGACTACTAACCAAGTTGTTTAAAAGCTGATAACCAGTGAACATATGAAAATGTTCAACTTCGTTAATAAAAAATACAAATTAAAATGATGAAATGCCTTTTTCCCAGCCAATGATTGCAAAGAAAGAAAGACAATTATCTGATGTTAGAAAGGAGGTGAAGAAATGAACAGCATATTAATAAGTCTTTTTAGAGGGAAATTCAGCATTATCTATCAAAAAGTTAAGTGCACATAACCTTTTCTTCCAGAAATTCCAATTCTAGGAATCTCTACATTATACTCGTGTTCCAGAGTTAAAGAGTAAATTTTTAAATGGCATATGGGGAAAAAAATCCTTAAATATCCCTTAAATTGTCCAAGTGTATGTAATTCATTAATTCAAACATGCCTAATAGTATACATAAATATAGATTTATTTACCGAGGTACATATATCATAAACAACACATAGACAAAATAAAATTTTACATTTTTAATTACGTAAGAGCATATTATGATTGAGTTCTAAGTTAAATGCATAAAATGCAACTTTATTACTGTTAGAAATACCAGCACACCTGTGTCCGAAGATGTATACATAAAGATGTTTCCTGCAGTAGCATTAGTAACAGCAAAAAATACTGAAAAATAACTCAAATGTCAGCAGGAAGTGGTAAGACATATTATTGTGCATCCTTACAACAGATATTACATAACTATTAAAAAGAATGAGGTACGGCTACACATTCTGATATACAAGATCTAAGATTTATTGTCAGGTTAAAATAAAGAGAGGGAGTAAATCATATGTATTGCATGTAAGAAAACATTTTTATCTGCATCTAAGTGCACAGAAAGATGTTTATTATACCATTAACTGTGATTACACTTTTGGAACAGAATGGGGTGGGAGATCGAAGGGAAAATTCCATTTTTACTGCATGTACTTCTGTATTTTTACATTGAAAAAAAAAATCACAAGCCTTATTACTTTGTACTTTTTTTTAACAACGGAAAAATGAGGGAACATGGTATTTATGGTCCTTTGCAACTCTCCAAAAGTTTATGAAAAACAGGTTTTCTGAGGCGTCTCCATGTTGATTTCAGTCACTGATAATGTCAGTTATCTGGTACTGGGTAGTAGTGATGATTCCCTGGGAGGTGCAGACAGTGAGAAAGAAAACAGAGAAGGCATCCAACAATTCCAAACATTCTGTAAACGCTTAAATATCCAGTCAATGTGATCTATTCTGTTTCTATATGAAAGTAAACCATCTGCACGTTTCAACAAACTTTTCAGAAATCACAAACACCACCAAAAGACTTTATTGTATTCTGAGATTAGGCAACAAGATGTATCTGTCTCTTTGAAGCACAAGCTTCCCCCATGAAAAGAAAAAATATATGAAAAACATCAAGGCGGTAGAATGAGGGTCAAAAAGTGGATCTGTAGGACTGAGGAGTGAAGAACATTCTATTTCCTAGGGATTAACATTTACACAAACATTGACTTCACTAATGGAGGGCCGTTTCTACCCTTTATCATTTTGTTTAGTTTATCTGGCCAGTATGATGCAAAACAAACCCAAGATGAAGCAGGGGACATGGCTACTATATATGCAACTCTTCTAACTCATAAGTCACTAGTATAATCCAGAAACAACACTCTATGTCCTGGCTCCACAGGGATTTCCCAACTCTGAAAATCCCAAATTGTGATGGAATGTCACAAAAGGGATTTATTGTATTACATTAAAATTTAGCCCTATCCACAGTCATTTTAAGTATAAAGCTAATACAAAACCAAACTGACAGACCTCAGACACACTTAATTTTTGATGAAGAAATCAGATGTCCCTCCCTCTGCACAATGTGCTTCCCACATAGTCCTTCCAAGGAGTCACCATCCTTCAAAGCCCTGCAGAAATGCAAGCTGTAGTACTACTTACTGCATGCCTTCCACATGCACTGTGCTAGGCACAGAATGTACTAGTCCTGCCATCTAGCACACAAAGTAGTGAACTGCATGATCCTGGCCCAGGTTTTCCCAAAGACAGAGCCATTACAGCCTTCCAGGGGAGCCCAGTCCCAGGTGTATCTTGACCCCTTCCCCATTCTCCTTGGAGCATGTTGCCAGAACCTAGCATTTGCCGTGGTAGATATTCAATAAAAATGCTTACTGAATAAATGGATGAGACGGTGAATTACTACAGAAGTGAATGCAGCTCAGTATGATTAAAAGCAGAATCTGCAGGAGACAGTGTCACAGATGAGACTATCTGGTGAGGGGATATGATCAAAGGTTTTAAGCAGGAGAATGGCAGAGCATATTTCCATTTTTTGAAAGGTAACCCTGGCTGTCCCGAAGATCGAGAACTGTGGAGAGGCAAGGCTGGAGACAGAAAGGTGTTTCACAAAGCTGGCCCAGCAGCGCAGAAAGTTTTGATGGTGGCCCTACTCTGATGGTAGCAGGGAAGATGGAGAGAAGGCAACAGATTTAAGAGATACATGGGAGGATGAATTGCTGGATTTGGCAATAGACTAGTTAGGGAGGGAGAGGGAAGAGTTGGGCACCCCGGTAAAGGGTGACTCAGATGTGGAATACAGGGGAGCAAGTTTGGGGGTGAGGATAATGAAATCAGTTACTGGATATGTTAAGTTTAAGGTTTTTGAGAGCCATTCAACTAGAGGTGGTGTGGACACTTGGATATTTGAATCTGGAGCTTAGGACAGAAGTCTGGCACAAAGGACATCACCCATGGGAGAGCAGGATAATGAGAAATGAATACACAGGACAGAGGGCTAAGGAATACTATCGCTTAAGAACCAAACCAAGGAAAAAAGATGAAAAGGAGAATGCAGGAGTGAGGTCAGAGGTGCGAAGCGGGGGAAGAGGCGGGGGAGTCCACGGTATCATGAAAGCCAAGGAAAGAAACTGTCAAGAAAGGGAAAAATCCAAAATATAAAATGTGTCAGTAGTGGGATAAGTGGTTTTTGTTTCCTTCCTTATACTTTTCTGTATTTTCCTAGGATCCTTGATAAATATGTACTTTGTTATTCACCAGAAAACTTCAACTGTGTAACGTGTCTAACTGTTATGATATCCCCATAAATTAAAGAGCCACAAATAGTCTTCTATCCTCAGGGCATGTGTTTTGAATTCATTCTCTGGGTCTGGTGATCTATCTGCTCCAGCTTCATGACCAGTGACACACATGGCCCAGCCTCCCGGCCAGGGTCTGGAATCCCAACAGAGCAGAGCTGGCTGGCCTATACACAGATGGTCCAGTGACCCTGGGGTCATAAGCGTACTGTTCAAATCAAATGGCTAACCAGCAACAGACCCAGCCTACTGTGTCCCACTTCCCACCACTAAGGCCAAAGTTCCCCAACTCTGCACCATTTCCTATAAACAAGATAGCCTATAAACATTCACACAGATACAGGAGGTTCAAGGCTCACCAAAAATATTTGTTCATTGCCTCTAAAAAGGACTTATGTTTATTTACAAGGTACTGCCCTGGCAAGCAGAAGTGTATCATTAATGAAAATGATGGTAATCCACCGAGCCAGCATAGATAGTTACCAATGACTCATACCTATTGTTCTGATGATACTTTAAAAAAAAAAAAAAAAAGAGAGGAGGTTTTAACCAAGATACTTCTAGAGGTCAACAAGGATATAAGAAATAATATTCTAACCTTCTACCCTTCTCTTGACCCCAAAACAAAGTTTTGGCATATTTACACCATTCACCTTAATAGCACCCTCTTGGAGTAGGCTCTTTACTTTATAAATTAACAAACTCAAAATATAGGAGTTATTTTACTTGACATAAAGGGATCCAGAGAGAGATGACAGCTCTTCTTCCAGAGAGAGACATAGGGGTCAATTAGAACAGCATGGTCTACTTTCAAAAGGGAATGGGCTCCAGACCCAAACTTGGGCTTCAGCTGACTCACTGCTCAAGGGAGAGTGTTGAACAAAAGCACTTCCTGGGTCCCTTCCAGCTCCAAAAAGCTCTGATAAGCATAAATGGGTATGTTATAACACTGACAGCCAGAGAGAGAGGGAAGATCTTTAAAACAGGATCTCAAACATGTAAGTTTCCATGTTTACATACCACTGTTTGAAAAGCAGTCTCTGTTTCAGGAAAGAAAAATGAACAAACGTTTGTAGTCATCTAGATTGAATATCTGTGCATTTTCATTCATTGATTTAAAACTAAGGAGCACTATTGGAATGCTGTATCTGCTATTTCTTTTTTAAATACAGCATCTTACAAAAAGAATGCATTTACTTCAAAATAATTCTTGGGACGAGTAGCCTTTCCTTTCCAAAAAAAGAAAATTTAAAAACTCTGCCTGGATTATTTTGTTCAGATGGATTTTACTATACTTGGTTTTCATAGGGAAAGAATCATGGACATGGGGTGCTAAAAATAGATGCAATAAAGCTGAGGGGAAAGTACTTGAGAGACTGACACTAACAATTAGCGCAAAAAAAAAAAAAAAAAGTGGTATCACCAGCATTAAAATAAGAAATCTGAGCCCATCCTGGGAACACTGTCACGGACTGCCACAGCCATCTAGCTTCACAGGCTGGCCCAGCTCCCCAGCAGAAGTCCCTCGGCCCAGGGGACAGCCTTATAAGGCAACTATGCCCAGAAAGGAGATAAGGACACCAGGCACTTAACATTTCCAGAGGCCTCTACAAATGTTAACTCGTTAATACTCACGGTGCTCTGGTAGAGCCATGCCACTACCATTTCCAAAAGACACTGGGGAGGCAAGACACCTGACATCACGTGTAATTATGGCCAAGTGGGTAAGGAGCTGGCAGCCCTTGTTGGGCGCCTGGTTCAGGGCGTGACATGCCTCAGTTTTATCAGAAACGGAGTAAACGCTTTCCTACTCATGAACAGCAAGGGGGAGGAAAATTTCTCAACTCTGACAGTAAGTGAGGAACGGCCTCCACCCTCCCTGCTCTTTCTCCCCCAGATTCCAGCCCTTGGAATAATTAAGACTCCAAGTTGAACAGCCTAGGAAAGGAGCAAGACGCAGGCGAGGGTCTGGAGGGGAGACATGGCACACAGGAGGATGTGAGGAGACGTGTTCTCTCCAAGTTGGTTTCTAGTCTCCAAGCGGACACTTCATACACATCCTTTCACCTTCAGGAATAAACTCGGCCACTGTGATTACAGTGCCAGTAAGAAATAAGACAGCAACCTATACCTTTGGAGAGGATTAAGTGGCCTCATTCTGTTCTTAAAAGTTAAGAAAAGTTCAATGCAATAATTATCAAATAATGTTTACTGAGAATCTACACTGTGTGACAGCTTGTGGCCAGGTGAAAATGTAAAATCGCAGTAAATTATATATATATATGTTTAAAAGTCACCTAAAATATAAGCTCTGCTAGAATCTTAAGTCTCCACAAAGGCCAAGGCTCTTTAGCCTTGTTCGCTGATTTACCCTAAACTCTCCATTTGTTGAACGAATTGTCTTTAAAACTAACAAGCAAATGAGCTCGAGGTCCAAATACAAACGTGTAGATATTCATGAAAGGACAGAAGTAAAAATACTAGGTAGCACATTCAGTGTGCTAAGTCAGAGCCTGACTTAATAGTTCTATGAGGGGGAAGCCACTTAGGCTAATACTAGGAAAGCCCAGAGGGTAAGCCTGGGGGGGAAATGTAAATGCATGGAGAGGAGGAAAGAAGACATTCTAGGCACAAGCAGGTCAGGAACCTGGAGGTGGAATCATCTTTGTAAGAACAGGGCGCCCAAAAAGTGGCAACAACTCAAATGTCCAACAACTGATGAACAGATAAACAAAACACAGTACATGCATACAATGGGAATATTATTCAGCCATAAAAAGGAACAAAGTACCAATTCATGCTACGACATGGATGAACCTTGAAAACTGTATGCTAAGGGAAGTAAGCCAGACACAAAAGGCCACATTTTGTACTATTCCATTTGTATGAAATGTCCCTAATAGGCAAATGCATGAAGACAAGAAGATTAGTATAGTTGCCAAGGGCTGGGAGGAGGCGTTGAAGAACACAGGTTTTATTTTGTGGGGGAGAGAGGGGGCTAGCAAAAAGTGTTCTAAAAATTAAGAGTTGTGATGCTTGCACAACTCTAAATATGCCCCCAAAAAGACTGAATTGTATGCTTTAGAAGGGTGAATTGTAAGTTTTGTGAATTATACCTCCATAAAGTTATTAAAAAAGAAAGAACAGGACACCACCACCACCCGACTAGACGCTGGGACAGAGGTAAAGGAGAGAGAGTGCACACGCGCAGACAGCAGACGCCAAGTCTGGAAGTGCAGGGAAGAGCCTGATCACAGGGAGCTTTAAATGTCAGCGACAGAAATCTGCATCTTACCCACTAACTACAACCAAAAAATGGTGGTGGACAGTGCCCTCCAGTTTTCAGAGTACTTTCCTAGACGTCAGATCCTTTCACCAAGGAGCCTCCAAATGTTTCCAGGTGCTAGTTGATTTATGGGGAGTAACACCTTTGGAAGAGGTACCTCATCTGCCCTTTGTGTGAATGGACTACGAGTGAGAGAAAGCCAGTTGGGGCTCTGAGGGTCTAACTTAGAGTCCAGACAGGTAAGACGGTGAAGGTGGGACAGATTCCAGATTTTCTGAAACGAGAGACGCTATATGTAACTGGGTGACTCACATCCTTGAAAAGAAGTTGCCACATTACTCACCACTGGGGACTTAGGCAGGTACCATATCTCAAATTTCTCTACGAAGGCAGGATCCTAAGGGGTACTGGGCCCCAAAGATCTCTTGATCTCCTTGGAATAAATTTCTCGAAAGAAACAGTACTCCAGACTGACAGTGACACTTAGTATAAGACGACAGATTCTGAACTAACTGTGCAGGTCAAATCCAGACTTTGCAATTCATCAGCTGTGACCTAGACCAAGTTATTCACCTCTCAGCTCCTCACCTGTGCAATAGGAATAATGATGGTTGGTACCTACCTGATATAGCGTCATGAGGACTAAAAGAGTTAACATACACGAAATGATGTGAACGGCGCCTAGAACAAACTAAACAAGGCCCCCTCGTTACCCATCAACTATGCTTTTCCTTCACAGCACTTATCACAGTTTATAATTTTATATTTACAGGTGCTTTTATTTAATATACACTTCCCCGCTACACTGCAAGTTCCAGGAAGGTCAAGGACAATGTCTGCTTGCTGCCCACTGTATCACTAGGGCCTAATACATTAGGAGTTTAATAACTCTGGAATGACTACATCACCTGGGAATTATATATTCTGTTTCTAAGGCTGAGAGCCACCATGACTGATCAACAGCCGGGCTACTGCAGAATGAAGACGAAAAGAAACAAATGCAGTCAAGGAGTAAAGGGCTCCATCCAGGAAGCTGAGGGGAAGAATCAAAGAGGAAAATGTTTTATTTTTCCAGTATGCTAACCTGATTGGCGAGTGTGGCTCTGCAAGACTAGTTTTAAAAAAAAAAAAAAAAAGAAGAAGAAGAAAAAGCTTAGCATACCGACATTGCGTTCTGCAGGTGCTACCTCTGTCGCCTATGGAACAGGCCTGGTTGGGGAACCAAGGACAACTGATAAAAATTCTTTAAAATATCCTCAAATCTCTACCATTACTCATTCACTCATTCAAAATTAACAGCCAGATAAGCTCCAGAAATTATCTAAGCATTTTAGTGCCTACAAGCAATACTCAAAATAACTAGGAGATGTCTTGAAGGGGGGGTTAAAAAAGTCAATATAGGAAACTTCCCTGGTGGCGTAGTGGTTAAAAATCCGCCTGCCAATGCAGGGGACATGGGTTCCAGCCCTGGTCCGGGAAGATCCCACATGCCACGGAGCAATTAAGCCCGTTGCTCCGCAACAAGAGAAGCCAACTAACAACTACTGAGCCTGTGCTCTAGAGCCCGTGAGCCACAACTACTGAGCCCACGAGCCACAACTACTGAAGCCCGCGCGCCTAGAGCCCGTGCTCCGCAACAAGAGAAGCCACCACAATAAGAAGCCCGTGCACCACAACGAAGAGTGGCCAACGCTCGCTGCAACTAGAGAAAGCTCACGTGCAGCAACAAAGACCCAACGCAGCCCAAAAATAAATAAATAAATAAATAATAAATAAAAAGGGAATGTAAGCCCTTTGACCCAGAAATTCCACTTCTGAGAGTCTAAGCTAAGGAAATCACTAAGGGTGTATACTCCAATTTAGCTAGCAGGATGTATAGCACTATTTATATCACAAAGCTGGAAACAAGCTCCTGGCTCGATAATAAGGAATGGGTTAAATACATTAAGGCACATCCTTACTACGGCATAGTACAAAGAATTAACGATGGAGCTTCAGAATGTATCCACTGGCATGCAAAGATATTCATAACGTAATGTCAAGTGAAAAGAAAATCAAATAAATGTAAGTAAACACTATTATGGTATGATCTCGTTTTTGTAAAAATAGAGGGGAGTGAGTGTATGTGTGTGTTTACACTCGTACACACAGAAAAGGACATAAATAAGATAGATACCAAAATGTTAACATTAGCTGTAGAGAAAGGAATTGTTAAAATTTTAATAAACTTTATAGCTTCTTTTTTTTTTTTTTTTTTTGCTTACCTTTATTTTTGGAGTGGGGGGAAGGGAAAGGAGGGGATAATACAGGTGAATTTACTTGCCAATAAAAAAAAAGATGTTATTTTTGAGGGGAAACACGGTGAAAAGAAATTTGGACCCAACGTCATCCAATTAGGTAAACAAGTGGCTTATCCATCTTGGTAGTCTCAATAATAAAAACCAGATAAAATAAAAATCCAATGGAGTTATTTCTTTAGTGTTGGGAGAAATGACTGCAGAGTTAAGTGCATAACACGATTTAAAATATGCGACAATATCCCAGAAGATAATCTCTGCTGTACACTGAAGCTACGCTGTGCCCCACTGCCGTTGGAGTGGGTACCACAAATGTCCAACACAACAACAAAAAATGGCATTAATATCCTAGAGCTTTCGATAAAGGGAAATCATCTCAGGACTTTACAACGAACAATACGCTTACTCTTTATCCCAACCCTATATGAGAAATGTCCTAATTTGTATGACAGCAAATTAACCCATTTGGGGTGGGGAGGGCAGTGACGTATTCATGGTACATTTTCCGAGGAATATGACTGCAATTTCATTTTGGACAATATAATGCTTATTAGTTTTGTGGAGAGATTTCAGAGAGCATTGGGATGAGGTGGAGGACCGAGGTCAAATTGCTGGATTTCTGTGCCTGGGTCTCCAGCTCTGAGCGGCACCCAAGCTTTCCTGGGCTGACTTCATTAGTGAATAAGGAAACACAAGTGTTTCGTGGAGTTCAGAATAAGCTCATACCAAAAGGATTTTTCTGTATAATCATGACCCATGATTTATAATAATAATAATAAGAGCAATTTTCATGTTGATTAATTGTTAATTAAAAATGGGGGGCTTTGGGAAGGCAGAGGAAGGGACAACTTAACGGTTAAAACTTCTCAAATGATCATCTGCCAAAATCAGGAACTCAACATATTCCAAAGCCCCACAGGTATTTTTGAGTCTTTGCTCCCTCCCTACTGGCTTTTGTTTTTGTTTTTAAGATACAGAGTCAGCAGGCTGGGTGCGCTATGACCAAACGGCAACAGATGCTAGTCTTGCAAAGGGCAAGACTCTTCCCTTTGATCATCCAAGAACATTCCTGATCAGGACATTCTCATTTGATTCAAGGTTTACCAGAAGTTGCACGAATGGGAAGAGCTACAGAAGAAGCTGTTCCTCCACGCAATACAATCAGACACGCTTCATTCCCAAATCCATCTAAACCACAAAGTAACCTATGTAAAGCATGCAGGTTGGGAATATTTGGTCCTAGTCACCAAAGCTGATGCAGAAATGGTTCTCAATGCAAAGAATTCTACCGCCAGACATTATAGTTACAAGTGCTTAAATGTAGACAGCAGATCATCACTGGTATTTTAATCTTTTCTTTGTAAAAATACATGATGTTACACAGATAATAACTGAAAAATAACTGATCTTTTACAAATGAAAAACAAATGCCAGATGTATACCATATAAGCCTCCAAATGAATATGTCAATGTATATTTTCATATCTGTACATTACTAACACTACAACAGTAATCTTTCTCTCAAGTTTACTTATTAGGAAAATGAGAAAACCTACCAACACATGAGACACTGGAATTTAACAATCTTTCCCTGTAAACCTTTACAGCAATTCTACACTCCTCGATTCCTATTTAAGATACAGAGTCTTTCAACACATGTAATATCCAAATAAAACACTTTCATACTGGGATCTGAGCATCCGCTTCAATCTTATCTCTGCAATTCTGTTAAGTGTCTGGTGCCCTGATGTAATCCACCTCTCTACCCCCAACACACCACACTGTACCCACCAAACACATCAGCAGGCCTTTCTAAAAATATAGTTACAATATAAAGCCTAAAATAGTAGGCTAACAATGTTTCTTTGAGATGTTTGTCGTTTTCTAAAAACGAAGTAAGCCACAAAACCACTTTCAACAAAAATGTGTTTCTAATTATTAGTGGGAAGATTTATACTCCTAAAAAAAAAAAAAAGGTGTGCCTGGAAGAAGTTCATTGCTGCAGCAAGTCAGCAAGAATCTGTAAAGGCAAAATAATTTTGATAAGACAAAACTACTTTCCTAGCAATATAAATTCAGGATCCTGCTGAATAAATATTGATATAATGAATGGTCACTTTAGAGTGAAGAGAAAGAAGCAGCATTCCAAAGCAGGGGCAAGGCCCAACATTTCTTCACATGGGCCTGCTATCTAACACAGAAATGATTACAAATGCCTTCTGTTAGTCAACCGGCAGAAGTCACTGGCTCTTATCAGTTAAGATTTAGAAAAAATGAAGACGGTAGTTAATGCAGTATTCAAATCTTTGATTTATCCATAGGGCCTTCATTAGCAAATCACAGCACCCCAACTAATAGATCATACAAAATATCCCTTTCTTCTCCTTTCCCGGTTCTGTATTTCTGCATCCTGCTGGTGATGGGTTTTTCAAGCAGCAGCTGAAAGCCAAGGTTAAAGCTGAAGGTCACGGTGGGTATAATTCTGCCCCACCTGGTTCCTTTTTGCCTGTTGGGGTTATGAAGCCACACTGTCCCAAAAAGTGTGTCCACCTTACTTTAAACCTCTCCCGCGCTCATAGTGGGTACTGCCTGGCACTTTGGACATTTGCGAAGGTGAGCAGGGAAGGAATTTTCTCCTTTCTCCCTTCCCTCCCTTAGCATGGCTAAAGCAGAGATTAATTTCCTAGCTCTGGTTTTCCGTATAACCCCTCCTCAAAACACAAAGACTCAGGATGGGCCTTAAAGAGTCCTTTTGTTTAGAGAGGGTCATTTCCTGCCGTTAGCTCACACCCAGAAACTCCCACCCATTTCTCCAGGAGGAGCACGGATTTTCTCAGTAAAAAACAAAAACAAAACAATCTCAGGCTTAAAACCATTCCCCGCAAACAGCCTATCCCCCTCCACCCCAGATGTATCTGGGCTGGCGTGCCAGCACAGCACAGGGGAGAGGAGAAGTGGGATGAAGCAGAAAAGCGGCAGAGGATTTCCAGTTCTCTCAACGCATAGCAGGCGTCGTCTGTCCACCCCTATGTTTTAGTTCGGGGAAACAGACGCTTAAATGACTTGTCGTACGTCCCTTAGGAAACAAAAAAAGGTGTAGTAATTTAAAAAAGAGTACTGATGATTTGGTCAAGAACCGACTAATATAAGGATTTATATACCACTGGTTATAAGACTATCAGACAGTGGATGATGGTAAAATTTAAAAAGTTTGCTCAAGGTCGAGTATTATGACATAAATGCCATAAATGAGGATAATCCAATGGCCTGCACTTTCATGAGTGCCTCAGTGAGCTCAATTAACAGGCAGTCCGATGACCAAAGTAAGGATGACTTAGATGTCTACATCCTGACACGTCACCTGTTGTGCTTTACAAAGTGAGGAAACACAGCTCCTGTGTCTGTGAGGCTGACTTGTGGGTATAATCTGCGGCTGTGAGGTGCCGGCCTCAGGGTTCCCAGGGCTCAGATCAGCCGCTGCCTGGTAGCTACCACACAGGTGCTTACAGGCTGGATTTGGCTAGCTAAAGCCCGCCTTATCCTGAGCTGGGTGCCTTTTTCCTTTGTAGGCAGAGGGAGGAAAGCACATTGAGCTGGAGGCTAGACTAACTCAAAGGGCTGAGAGTGAGTGCTAAGTCTATCTCCAAATCAATTCCACCTGGGTTATTAACATTAACTCTTTGCAACCCAACAGCACATCTGCAAAACAGTAATCAAAGTCATCTTGCCCTACGTTTACTTGTCACTCCATGGGCGGCCCACATTTCACTCTTGCTTCTGTGGAAATACGTACTTGGTTTCCATTCTAACTGGACAAAGGGAAGGATTCCTTTACGTATGAAAACCTGTTTTTCCCTCCCCAGCCCCCATCTCCATGGGATCAATCACTTACCATCCACAATTTCTGGCTTAACAGCAGGCAGTAATTGTACTTTCTGATGTAATTTACAGGGGGATGGGGATCCAGAAATGATCATCTTGAAGGCGGCATTAAAATTTAATCTAAAAACTGCTGGAAAAGACTTAGGACCATGTGGTATATTGTACAGGCCTCAGAATTTGACAGGTTGGTTTGTATTCCAGTCATTTAACAAATAACAAACGTTGGGCAGTTCTAGGCATTGTTCTAGGCATTGGAGTTACAGCCCGAAACAAGACAGGAGTCACATTCTAGGAGTGCAAGACAAGTACCCAAGGTAAAGGCAGTGAGTAAAAAGTACTCTCTGGGAAATAAAATAAGAAGGATGGGACAGTGGTTGGGAATGTGGGGATACTTTGAACTTGGAGGTCAAAGTTCTCCCTGGGTGACATCTGAACTGACATCTGAATGAATGCCAAGGACGCGGCTGCCATAGGAACATCTGGGTGTACAGTTTCCCAGGCAGACAGAAGAGCACACACAAAGGCCCTGAGGCAGGAACATGTTTGGCAAGCTGGAGATACCTAAGTAAGGCCCAAGCAGCTGAAGCATAATGAATGAAGCTGTGATTCCTGGTGGATGAGGTCAGGAAGACCAGCAGGGCCCAGATCACATGAACCTTGCACACTGCTGGAGAGTTTAATCTCCTACCACTAGTTGCAAATAAAACGTCAGACAAATTACTTAATCTCTCAGAGCCTCAGTTTCCTTATCCCTCAACATGGGATGAGAACACTTCATTGGGTTTGTTAAAGTGCAATGCTTAATGTTAAATGTGCTATATTTAAAACATATAACCAACAAGGACCTACTGTATAACACAGGGAACTCTGCTCAATACTCTGTAATAACCCAAACGGGAAAAGAATTTGAGAAAGAATTGATACGGGTATAGGGATAACTGAATCACTTCGCTGTACACCTGAAACTAACACATTGTTAATCAACTATACTCCAAAATAAAATAGAAATTAAAAAAATAATGTGCAATGCTTAAAACAGTAGACACTACTCAGTAGATGCTTAGTGAATTAATGTGCCAAAATCCATACATGCTTTTACAAGTTTGATTATATTTGGACATGCACCTGATCTTCAATTCTCCCTCCAATTTTCTTACACATACGCAGTAAGACTGAAAAAAATTTTTGTAACAAAAATGGTCTCAGCCCTAGCTCTAACCAGTTTTTTTTGCTCATTGCTGGGAAAATGCTTGGAGGTCTTGGTAAAGAAGGAAACAGGCTTAGAAGGGTAGAGAGGAGAGAAGGCAGAATCAGAACACGGTGACTGGACTCCAGGACAGCTCATGTCCCTTCTAAGGATAAGCCAGGCCCGGAGGAGAAGCAATTACCAACGTTTTCAGTCTCCTGTCACCCAGCATCCCAGGGCAGGCACAGGACAGAAGCGCGCGCGTGCGTGCGTGCATATGTGTGTGTGTGTGTGTGTGTGTGTGTCCCTTCCCTGCCCCAAAACACATCCTGCCGGCTTAGAGGGATACTGTATTTAAAAACAGATGCTTCTTTGGAAACTCACACATTTTAAGTCCTGTAAATCGCACATGCTGGGTAAAGTAATTA
This sequence comes from Eschrichtius robustus, assembly GCF_028021215.1. Taxonomy (NCBI): domain Eukaryota; kingdom Metazoa; phylum Chordata; class Mammalia; order Artiodactyla; family Eschrichtiidae; genus Eschrichtius; species Eschrichtius robustus. The sequence continues at coordinate 24,000,540 of NC_090844.1, read as the reverse complement.
CACTTTTGTAGCACTTCCCCTCCCAGCACAAAGGAAATTCTGCTACTTCTGTAAAAAGATAACACTTTCTGTGCTGTCCCTTCTCTCATGAGGCCAAAACTATCTATCCTATAGGTGGGCATAAGAGAAAAGTTCACAAAACAGGATCCTGGGGATTCGAGGGAAAAAAAAAAAATTTGTTTTATCTCTAGGATTTCTTAGAAAAATGTTGGCCTTCTGCCAGCATATCTACCTGATGACATAAGAATTTAGGAAGAGCAGAGAAAGGAACGTCATTTTAAAAAAAATCAACTCACGAGAAGTAAAGACTAACTGCAAGTAGAAATTAGTCTCTAACTTCTTTTCATGGGTTGGTGAGATGTACCTCAATTTTGAGACTCCTAGGTTTCTCTGTACCTTTGCAAAATCCTAGGGGCTGACATGATTGATCTAGGCTGCTTTGGCATTCCCTCAGCGTTTTAAATTTGTGTAACAATACTGTATTACAGCCTGGAATTTGGAACCGTCTTCCTGGTGTGATTGGCATTTATTACTGCCATTTCCGGTTTTTTCTCCAGTATTCTACATAATGTGCATCATAATGATTGCAGCAGGGTTAAAACCTACGAGAAATACAAACGCAATTGTTGTTTTCCTTAAATTCCTGGACCGTTTTTCTTTATTCACGAGTTGACACTTAGCTGTGAGCAGAAAATGTAGCAAACTTTTAGGAAAGCACGAAATGAATAAATTGAAAATATGACCCACGCAAGAGATGACTTTGGGCTCTAGCCAAAGGCTCATTCTAACTCCCCCCACCCCCATAAAATGAAAAAAAGAACAAAGCAACTCGGGGAAATTTTTTCTTATAAAAATACTCAAGCCTCTCCAGGCCTTCCATCTTTACCTCCCAAACCCATCTACAAATGTTATGTCCCTTCTAGGTACAGGGTTGGGAGAAGAAAAGTTTAAGTAAAAGCCTGAGAATTAACTGCAAATTTTAGAGGAAAACAATTTGCAAAGACTGTTGATGAAAACAAACAATCAAAAAGTATATGAAATATACTATATATACCCAGAGTTTTTTAAGCTCCCCTGAATCGGGCTTTCAAATGGTTAAGTATCCTGAACACTATTATAACTAGGCAGATATATGCAATACATTCTTATGTTCCTAAATTAAAAGAGTACTTTAAAAAATTTGCTTCAATTTTTCCTGAGAATTTCCAGTTCTCCACCCCACCCCCTTTTTTTTTTTTAAAAACACAGCTTCAAATTTTAAGTAAATTGTCCATCTTTTGTTGCCTACCCTCACAAGGTTTCCTAGGAAGAGGGGTCCCACGCCCTCTCTAATTTTCTGGGCACTCAGTTCATATTATACAGCTTTTCGATTGCTAGCTATATAATCTTCAATTGTTCTGAAAGACCTCTCCTCTGCACCTCAAACCCAACCTCTCAGTTGCCTTCTTTTCTTTCCCTTTCCAGGTATTTTCTACTTCTACAAATACAACCACCATTTAGCTAGTCATCCAAAAGAGAAACCCAAGAGGCTCCACGGATGGAACTCCTAGTCTTCTCTCCTGAGCACCTGACAGTTACTGCAGCCCCTGAACACCTCTCCCGTCCGGCTCAGTCACCACCGCCAGCCACTGCCTAATTTTGAGACCAGGACTCCTTCAGTGTTAGCCTCCAAATCCACTGTATCCCCTTTGCCACAGGAACATCTCAGAACTCCAAGTCCCCGCTGCACAGAAGCCCAGCTCCCATCACAGGAAGAGTCTTTCCTGGTCCCTGGCATGGAAGGAGAGCTCCTCTATCCTTCCCCCGCCAATGCCTCCATCCCCCTCCCTATGCCTCCCTCCCGTTCCCATGTCTCCCTCCCCCTCGTATCCTGACTTCCCTTCCTCTCCTGCTTGTTTTCCCTTTTAAGCCTGTATCTTCATTGAAGGCCAATCCCTTTGACTAGACAATCTTTCCCCTCCTGTCTCAACCCTTCTTCATCTGGAAAAAAAATCTCAAATATCACCTATTTTTAAAGCTGTCTTTCATGTATATAGCTCCATCACCCCCTCCTTGTGCTGCCCACTGGTTCCCAACTCCAACTACCGCCTCACTTAATTCAACACAGTGCTTTACCGTACCTGTTTACACAGGGCCATCGCCACTAAACCTGGGCGAAACTTGGAGTAAGAGCTTTTGTCCCAGATCTTGGGCCCCCCAGAATCTGAACGTGAAGGCCCCAGTCACTCAGCCTCTCAGTGCCTCAGTCACCTCCCCATATAACGAGGGTCCTCATCACCCTAATACCTACATTAGCTCATTGTGAGGATGAGTCACGTGATACACATAAAGTGCTTGGCCAGTACTTGACACGGAATACTCAAAAGTTAACAATTCTTACCTGAGTGAACAGCTAAAAAGATATCTGAAAATTTCCCAGGATCAAGTATTTCGGTATTTTCTTTCTCCGGCGCTCGGCAAAGACGACTAGACAACAAACTAGGCAACTCTGTTCTGATAAGCTCCCCAGTCGAGCACTCCCCGCTCGCTCCAACACACAGTGCACTGAAGTGGTTTGCAATATCCTCCCCGTACACTTAAAGATAGGGATGTGAGTTCAAGGAATCATACCCAAGTCATCCCCATGGACAGATAAGCTCATCCCCCCCCCCCCATGACGCCCTCATATCAACAAAGCATCAATTTAAAGACCTGGTCCCTCCTGGCCTCAAGCCCAGAGAGCCAGGCCGCCACTTTTGCCCCAGCTCTTACTAAGGTTCATTCTCTTCATTCCTTCCTACATTTTTTTCTTTGACCAAAGCAAGCACTGTTCAAGAGGAACATTTGCATTCCCTTTCCCCTACCCCCAAGGCAGACACTAAGGTGCCACATGAAACTGAACACAAACATTCCAAAGTGGCCATCACACAGGGCAGCCTCGTTTGGGAATGCTGTTCTAGCACCACTGAACCAGAGCTTCCAGAAGCCCCTGTCCGAAAGGTCAAAATGAATCCCACCGCAGAAACCGAATTCTAATAATGAAAACCCAACTGCACCTCGAAATGAGCGGGCCCACACTGGCAGTGGCTGTCGGATGAACCAAGCACACTGGCCCGTGGGCGCAAATGGAGGCTGCAGGTGACAGGTGGGGGAGGTCATTTCCCAGAGGATCCATCCATCCATAACCGGCTCTAAATCCCACATTAAGGAAGTGGCTGCTTTGTGACAGCTTACCTATTCAAGGTCATCACCACCATCCCTACCAGTAAGGATATTTCATATGTTTATAAATTATAAAGAATTATATGTGCATACATGTGTAAGTGTGTGGTACTTACCTTGTGCTGGGGTACCAACTTTGGGTAGGTGTTGGGGATTGGAAACACTGTGATAAGACAGCATAGATCTTAAAGGAAAAAACAAAAAACAAACAAAAAAAAACCCCAAAAATGAAATGTAATGATCCAGGAGTTAAATGGAGATAACATAATGTATCTTCTGGAATTCTGAGGAAAAGCCTCTCTTTGGGATAGGACATTCAGGTGATGAGATTTTGCAAAATGTAGGCTGAAACTTGACTTTTGCCTGGAAAGCAGTTCAAGCTAGACCAAGAGGGAAAGGGTGGTTGAAACAAATGGTGTGCAGAGTATGTACGGTGGTACCTTAGGAGCAATCTTGAGTGTCATATTTGGACTTCGCTGAGTGCTGAAGGAGCTGGGGTACCAGAGGACCCAGCAGTGCGTGTTAGGATGGATTGAGAAAGCATGTTAGAACAAGGAGAGCAGCTGAAGATCACTAGGAAGAGACAGGATAAGGGAATGAGATAAACATTATGAGGAAAGGCTGTGAGGATCAGAGGCCTGATTCCCCAGGCAAGGCTTGGGAGCAAAACGAAATGTGACCAACCCAATGGTTTTGTGACACCTACAGATATTTCAAGGGAATTTATTGAAATCTAAGAGAAAAGACATAAAATTGCTTTTGTTCCTATGTGCATTATAGAAAATTTAGAAAACACAGAAAAGCACCAGAAAGTAAACAAAATGATCTGTAATGCACCAGATAGTTTTTTTTTATTAATGTTTGGTTATTTTTTTTAATTGGCATCACATAATATAAAACTTTTCTTTTTGCTCTTTTCACTTTATGTCATGAGAATTAACCCCTCAATTAAAATGTAGAGAAGCTGGAAGAGAAAGTCAGATTCTCTCCTACAGCATTCAGAGGGCGGCAATGCTAACACCTTGACTCCAGATTTCTAGCCTCCAAAACTGAGAGAGAAGAGATTTCTGTTGTTTTAAGCCACCAAAAAAAAAAATTTACATGCACACACGTACATTCTTTAAAAATGTGGCTTTTAATGGCTACCTAATATTCTCTTTGAGGAATTAGACCATGATTTACTTAGCAATTTCGCTGTTAGGCATAGAGTCTCTGTGAATTTTCCCTATCATAAATAACTCTAATAATCATCCCTTGAAATAAATCTTTGTGCATGCTTATTATTTCCTTAGGGTAAATTTCTAAAAATAAAAGCATGGAATCAAAGGGCTTGAAATTTTCATATACAGTGCCAGGTCCTTCCGAAAGCTGCGTGATTCATATCGCCATCGCAGTGCACAAGAATTCCCACTTTACTGCCCCATCACAAAGGTCAAAGGCTTCGGTCCTCAAATAAGAGCATCCAATCTACCTATCCAACAAACAAATGCCGTTAGAAACAGATGACAAGTGAGCATAAGGGTTTATCAGGGAAATTTTAAAACCACTACTGGAAAAATAACTCAGAAATGCATGCCATATTGGCAGGGGTCTTGCAGCATCATTTTACTATGAAGTCACCACATTTTCATCCAAAACACTGTCACCAAATCCTATTTATGATTGAAATATAAGTTTATTACATTTGATTTGATTTGGAGTAACAGACTCCAAACTTGGTTAAACTGTACAAAACCATTTTGTATTTTCCCCAGGTCATAATGTAGATTAATCTTAATGCTCAATGAAAACCCGCCGTTGCCGCATCAAACTACCATGGTACCCTTTCTCTGTGCCGATTACCTAAGAAACAACTTCTTCATGACCCCAATATTTGGGCAAAATTACTAAGTACTTTAAAAGGCGGAATGCGAGGTAAAAGATTTGTATTAACTTCTGAAGACCTGACTTTGTGTGATTTCTGCCCAACATCTGACAGACATCTTTTTGACCAACAGTCCAACAAGGCCAAGATTTTCTGTTTTAGTTTTAAGTACAAGAATGTTCAAAAGCAATTTAAGGAGAAATTACTCTAATATCAGTGCTTCAACATAATAAAACACCATTTAGAAATGATTTGTAATCAGCCTGAAAAGTACCCAATGACACAGATAACATAAAAGTAAAAATAAGACCAGATTACTATTTATCTGATTTCCATTTTGAAAATTCAGTGACCAAAAATAATTTCTATCTACTACTAGAATGTCTCAATATACGAAACTTAAATAAGACAAAAAATTATGTCTGTTACTTATATATCTATTAACTTTAGTAAAGTCGGTCAAGTGAGAACTGCCAAGTGTTTTAAGAGAATACCATCTAGTCCAAAATTAGAGGCAAATTCTAGGAATTATTTTATTAATTGTAAAGTTACCTAAGAAATTATCTACTGCCCTATACATACATATACAGAAGCCTTGTAAATCTCAGATCCCAAGAAGATTTTGACAACTGGTTTTTCTTTACAGGGACAACTTGCATAGGAACACATATGTATAGAATACTAGAAGCCAGAAAACCAGATGTATTCTTACAGTTGGCTAGCCAAATCTTAAAATTATTTTTCCTCAAAGTTTTAAATACTACCCAGAGCAGAAGACTACTTCCTACCCAAGTTCTCAAAAACTTCCAACCCTAAAAAGCTGCAAAAATTCTCCTAAGTCCTTGTCTGTTCCTTCTATTCAATTGGAACCAAAATAAGTGTTTCAAGCATCACTGTTTCAAGTGAGCTTTAGAAGCTCTCAATCAGGGCTGAAATGTACTGGAAAATAAAAGGAACTTTCTTTAAAAAGTAGAAAAAAAAAACAACCCTGGATTTTATAAAGTGATAAAGTCTAAATTACCCTGATGATCTATGAAACTATTTTCTCTTAATAATGACTGGACTCACTCTTCCTCATCAGCTCAATGGCTATCAGAAAACTACAACAAAACACATTTTTCCTCTCTTGTCATTACGTGTAAATACATTGTATATGTGTGTGTTCTGTTTACTGGAATCCTTGGCCACGGCTTTTAAATGTGTTTGAGAACAAATTGCTGATCCCTGGGTGGGCAGGGAAAGGGTCCAAGGCAGTGGTTTTGTATATTGCTGAGCACATTAATGGGACTCACCAAATACCATATTTATTTTACTTGTGGCTTTCAGGGTTAGGAAAAAGAGGTTAGGAGTTTTTCAAACACAAACATAAACCCCAAACACGGAATTACGGCAAAATTACCTAGATCATTCAGGCCAACTTACTTTCTTTTCCTGAATTTTTATCATTATAAAATTTCTCTCTTCATGGTGTATCTGTTTTGTCTGCTCCACCTCTTGTACAACTTGGGTTCTGAAATCTTTTTAACTGTCCCCTTATTTTTAAAATAACAAGTATCTTGCGAAAACTGATACTTTCTAGAGCCACATGCCATTCCCACTGGTTAAGAGGCAGTGATTGTTACTGGCATCATCTGATTCTATTATACTAGTACCCAAGCCTCACACATTAAGACGCCCACGATCAGGGCAGACAACATGCCATTGCTGTCCGCAGTTAAGCTGTATGGGTCAAGCAGAAAAATGTGACTTTTCTCTACCTAATTTTGTCAAGTAGGTTATGGTTTGCGGACACTCAAACAAAAAAAATCTTTGGTTTAACCTGATTAACTTTCCAAGTTCTCAATCAGGTGAAGAGAGAAAGACAGTCTCACGTAATATATTCTTACCCTTAGAAGTCAACAGATCGCCAATCTAAGTGACACAGAAAGGTTTCTGAGGCCATTATTATCTTGGTATGTTAGCTGAATTAGTTAAACACAGCAACTCCTTAAAAAAGCAAACTTATTTTTAAAATTTTATTTCAGTGGTCGGGAAAACAAATAGCAAAGCAGCAGGTAAGTTTCAAGAAAAAAGCGGAACTTGCAATTCAAGGCTCCATCTCTTTGAAAAAGAAGGAATGTCGGTAGTACTCCACTTGCAGTTAAAAAACAACTAGCATGTAAGCAACGCTTTTCAAAATAATAGTTTATAATAATGAAGGCAATTTCCTCAGGTGAGAAGGCAAACTTCTGGCTCACAGCAATTCACCTGGGGCTCACAGCAATCACCTGGGTTGCACTACCTTACAACCATGTTAAGAGTAAAATCTTGTTTGTTTTGCATGGTCTTAGGGCTCCCCTCCGTCTTCCCCATTTAAACAGTTCCTATTTTACAAGTGCACAAAGTGCTGAGGGCTTGTATGTTTTAGTTAAATCCTCCGCAACCTTTGGTTTCACTATCAGAATTTTAGTTTACACACCACACAGTATCTCCATAATAATCTCAACATCCTAATCGCTTTAGAATCAGTTTACCTTTCGGTCAACCTCATACATCAGCATGCAATACCTATAAGAACGCTTTTACTGAGACTGCATACTTTCTGGCATCTAAACATAAAGTTCCTTTTAGAATGTTTAAAGTCGGTCTCGTGGGCTTCTTAAAAAGTAGGCGGAAAGTATTGTTTATTGGGCTCCAGATAACATACCTGCAGGAACTGAGCCATTTAACAGGATATCAGAAATATCCCAACCACAAAATTCTGAAACATTTGTTCAGGAGTTCCCCCCACGTTTATCGAATTTTGTTTCTACCAAAGGAACGCTCTGCAGCCGTTAACATATTTACGGTTGTTACGGACGCACCACATGAAATTGACGCTCAGGCGTCAAAGTCCTCCTAAAATAGCCTGGATCGTCACTTGGTGAATTGCAAAGTTTGAAACTCTTGTATTCAACTTCTTGCTTCTTCTTGTATTCAACTCCTGCTCCCCACAACCGGAAAGCCCCTGAACTTACAAAACCTAAACATCCAGGTTCGGGGTCTTTGACTCATCAGAGAAGAATGCGGCTGAAGAGTTATCTATTAATCCAAAATGCCTCAGCTGGGAAGATATTTCACCAAGAACTTTTCACATTGAAAGGGAGGGGGGCAGGGAACCGAAGGTGTCTTTTAACGAGGAACTTTACCCGATTTTCTTCCTTAAGCCACACAAACACACCCCACAACTTCCAGCCCCAGACGCAGAGCTAAGTGCTGACCCTCCCGGTCCCAATCATCTGAGGTCACCCAAGAGTCAGCTCTCGATTCCGCTTTTAAAATCCGGGGCAAACAAAGCTGAGCATTATACTTACAAAGGTCTTAGCAAAGTCCTCAAAGTTACGCAATTTTAGGCACGCTGACGCTCGTGGACCCACAAAAACACACTCTCCGATGATACAGCCTCCCGGGGCCACAGTCTGGGGCGGCGTCTCGGGGCCAGGACGATTCCCAAACCCTCGACCGCGGCGCTCCCTCCCCGGCGCAGCCCGGCGCCCCGGGACCCGCGCCCCGCCGGCCGCCCGCCCGCCCGCACTTTGCAGAAAGCCCGCGGCCACCGTCCCAGGTCCTACCCGCCACCGCACCGAGCCACTCCGTACCTCTTCCTCCTGAAGGTTGGCCTCGTTCGGGGTGTTCTCCTTCTCGGCTTTGCTGCCGTTGTTCATCTTCCCGGTCCTCCCTCGCCGGGCAGGGCTGGGGCGCGGGGCTGGGCGAGGGCGCGCTCGCCCACTTTTCCCTTCCCCGGGCGCCGCGGGCTGCGGGGGCTGGAGCCGGGGCAGCGGCGGCTCGGCTCGGGCTCGGGCTCCCGCGGCGCGGCGAGACAGCGGCGGCGGGCGACTCAGGAAGTGCGAGGGAGAGACGGGGCAGGGCGAGGCGCCGGCGTACCGAGAAGGGGACGGAGACAATCGGGACCCGAGAGGGAGACCTGGAGAGGGCGGGCGGGGGCGAGGGAAGGAAGGAAGAAAGGATGGGGCGAGGACGCGCGTCCCAGGAGTGAGCCCAGAGAGTTGGGGCTGTGGCCGAGTAGGGGCCGGGGCCGGCCGCTGCCCGAGCGTAGCAGCTGCTGGAGGGAGGGGACGAGGGGTACCCGGAGAGGAGCAGGAGGAGGAGGAGGTGCGGGGCAGCGGGGCGCGGCTGGGACCCGGAGAGCCGCTGTGTGCGCGCTCCTGGCTGGCTCTGGGAAGTACGGGCTCTAAGCAGCTCCCCTTCTCTCGCCTGCCTCCCTCTCTCCCTCCCTCCCTCCCTCCCCTCTCTCCTCCCTCCCCTCCTCCTCTTCTCTCCGCCCTCCCTGGACGTGGGCTGCCGGCTGGAGCCGGGAGGAACGGGACGCGGGACGGCAAGACCCCGCGGGAGGAGGGGCTGCGCCGAGGGCGGCTGCCCCGCGGCCGGATGGCGCGCGCCGGGGAGGGGCGGCGGGGCGGCGGGCGGAAGCGGCGGACCCCGGCCCCCGACGCCGCGGTAGGTCGGAGGGCGAGGGCCGAGGAGGGGGGAGGGAAGAAGGGCAGGTCCTACCGCTTGCACGGTCCCTGAGGGTCGCCGGGCGTTGCGCGCGGCTTGGAGAGGGGCTTCGGGCAGTCAGGCCCTGCCCGCGCGAGGACCGGGAAGTGTGATGTGCTACTTTTGTTTGCTTGCTCTTCACGAGGGATTCGCACCCCAATCCCTACCCCTCCTTTTCAGTACCGGCTTAGACCTATTTCTTCCCTTCCTAGTCGGCAGCTTGAAATGACAGGACGCGAGAACTCGAGTAACATCCGGGGGCAGCCCGCTCCGGGCCGGCGTTTTCAGGGCGCAGCTTCAAACCCACCTCCGACGCCGGGTCCTCGGAAACCTCTGCAGCGTCTCCGCACCCGCCGCCCCTGTTCAGACTCCTCTACAGCCCTTTTCAGACTGTCCTGGAATTATTTGTTTACCTGGCTGCTTCTCTTACTCTTTTGGGAGATCCTTTTTGGAAGACGAGACCGGGCCCTGTTTATCTTTTGAATCCCATGGCTATTTGAATACGCTACCTGGTATACAGTAGGCGCTCAATAAATATTTGTTGGCTGAGGGAATATTTCTCACTGCCAGGCGAACTGGAGGCCAAGACAGATGATATTCAGAGGGTCAAAGCCGCTGAAAGAAGGGAGACTCGGCGTTCTGGGACGTCAGCGCACTATGCTTGTTTACGCACCAACCTCGGAAGGAAGAACTGCCCGTTTCTGTTTCCCCCTCTGTGAAATGGGAGTAGTTCTATTTATCTACCAGGAGTTTGCTATTAGAGGAAATTATAGGTTGATAGATAAACCTATAGCACCTGGCACCCATTGGGACCCAGTTAAGTCTACCATGCCTGGGAGCTGACATGATTAATTTCCACTTTCCCTGTGCCATCGAGAACTTTAAGCTTTCAAACTTAGTGACTGCTACAAACACATAATTTAAAACTCCAAACATCGGTAGATTTCTCCCTCACTTCTCACTCCCAGGAATTCTCTCTCACAGCACGCTGTTCCCTTCCAGCACGACGACAATCACAACTTCTAATTATTATTTGCTTGCTTCACTGTTTGTCTCCGCCCCCAGCCCCCCGCCCTCCTCCCCCACTGGACATTCTTTACCCCGGACTGGTTTAAGTGCTCCTGGGAATGGGATGGGGGTGGCGGCGGAGCTGAAGATAAGGCTCCTGCTTTTAGGGAATTGAAAGTGGTGCTGTAGAGACAAGATACCCCAAACAACTCCGCAGCAACGTCACCGCCGATCCTGGTTCAGATGGTAGAAAGCACAGAAAATACTTGCTTTAAGAGCATTTTGAAGAGGAAAAAAAAACAGTACTGATACTTGGATTTACATATTGGATTTTTCTGGTGTTGGGGGGAGTCTGGTGATTTTGATAAAGAGATTATATTGCTGTCATGTTGTCATTTCTCTCTACAGGGAAAAAAAAAATGTCCCCCGGATGAAAATAAACCGAGTCTATTGAAATTGCAACTGAAGTTCAGAAGGGGCAAGGGTACAGTTATTATTCCTTCAGTTATATAAGGGACCACGAGGGGGCAATGTCTTTCTGAGCAACGGCCGAGTGGTGGTCTTGGGCCCCTGTGCTGACCAATAATGCCGGCACTTCGCCCTCCTTGGCCATTCTTGCCTGTTCCTGAATACACTCCACAGAAAGGCATTGTCTTCATGGAGCCTGGCAGAGGACCAAGAAAAATGACAATTGACCTAGTCCTTGATAGTCCCCGTCAGACTCCACTTACGAGTCGGTAGATGTTTGGTGGTTCTAGTGTGCTTGGAGAACCTCCCCTACCCCCATCCAAGGAAATGTGGCTTAATCTCAAGCAGAGAACCTGATTCCTTTGTCCTGAAGCCAAGTTGGCACCTTGTCCATTGTTAAAAGTCAAAACCCTCTGGAATAAAAAATGAGAATAAGTTCCATGAGAGGACCCTTGTCTGGCTTGTTTATTCTTGTGTTCACAACATTGAGACAGTGCCTAACACATAGTAGGCACTCAATAATTATTTTTGAATGAATGAACACATTCTCATCAGGTATTGATTCTAGGGCTTGAATGATATGAACAGATCCTTCCAAGACCTTGCAGAAGGGACTGAATTAGCCGAGGCGTCTCGGCATGGAGAGCACCACATAGGCACTAGGCAGATTCATGGAAGTGGTCTTCAGTCGTTATTTTGCTGCGGGAGACCCTAGATAGAGAGCTTGTGCAGAATGGGACAACTGATGAGATTTCAAAAAGTAAAAAATAAAATCACACCACTCAGCACAGGGGCCCAAGACCACCACTCAGCCAGTCAACTGACAGACACATCAGGCAATTTACAATAAAGCAGGGAAATCTATAACATATAGTCAATGGTGAGTGTGAAATTCAGCATATTTTCAGAAAACACCCTGGGGACGGGGTAACATACCAGGAAAAGAGGGACTCCTATTTTGCCTTTCTACGAAGAATGGTTTAGACTTATTTGGAAGAACAATCGAGTTAAGTTGCCAGCAAAACTCAATGAAAATCTGTAAATAGACTGGGTATTTATACAACTTTGTGAGTGAGGCAAAAGAGTTGGGGGGGGGGATGTACATTCATTCAGGATATAAATGATCTTTATGACCTGTTTACTACTTCAAAAAAAGAAAGTTTCAACATGAGATCTCCTCGGTAGCAATAGTTTCTAGACATACTAAGACAACAAAGGGATTTTATACCCTAGAAAAACAGGGCTAATGACCAAGAAACACCTGCTTTTCACCCTGCCCACCACTTTACTTCATTGCTTCAGGCCTGGAAGGTTACTTGTTAGACTGATAGGGACATATTCTATGCACCTGTAGTTTTCATTCCTCATCTCTGTTTCTCTAGCAGTGTTCATTTTGAAGTTTGCTTTAAGAAATCCAAACCTATAATTATGTTTTAAATGTTCGTCTCTGGGAATTGCAGGCGTTAAAGGTTTATTTTGAGGCAATTTGCATGGCATGGGCTTTGTAACTCTGTTAGCACTGTGGCAGAAAGCTGCAGTATCTAGCACATGTGTTGTGATTTTCTGGTAACTCTTCTACATCCTCTGCTGGACCAAAAATGTTTTTGAAGCCAGAGGCTGTGTTTGATTAGTTTTTGTCATTCTTAACACATCTCTCTCCTTCACCCCTGCCCCCACCCACCTCCAGGCCATCACCACCTTCCCCTGATTTTATCTATTAATTTTTAATTGTGGCTAAACACACACACAACATTGTATTTACCGTCTTAACCACTTTTAAGTGTATGGTTTAGTGGTGTGAAGTATATTCACGTTGTTGTGCAACATCCTGATTTTTACCTCCTAAAATAGTTCTGAGATTCAATCACTTCCCTCCAACATTTATGGAAGCCCACGCAGCCACGTGGAGAGGCCCACTGGAAGAGAATTAGGCCCCCAGCTTACAGCTGAGCTCTCAGCAGACAGCTGCGACCAATTGCCAGCCTTGTGAGTGAGTTATCTTGGAAGTGGATACTCCAGCCCTAGTTGATCTGCCCCAGCTGACGCCACATGGAAGCGACATGAGCTGTCTTCACTGAGTCGCCCAAATTGCAAAATTGTTAGCAAAAAAAGTGAATGCTTTTGTTTTAAAACACTAAGGTTTTTTTTTTTTGGAGTATAATTGCTTTACAATGTTGTGTTAGTTTCTGCTGTACAATGAAGTGAATCAACGATATGTATACCTATATCCCCTCCCTCTTGGACCTTCCTCCCACCCCCCACATCCGACCCATCTAGGTAGTCACAGAGCACTGAGCTGAGCTTCCTGTGCTTTATAGCATGTTCCCACTAGCTAGCTATTTTAGACATGGTAGTGTATATACATCAGTCCTAATCTCCCAATTCTTCCTCCCTCCTTCCCCACCCTGTGTCCACATGTCCATTCTCTATGTCTATGTCTCTATGTCTATTCATGCCCTGCAAATAGGTTCATTTTTCTAGATTCTACATATATGCATTAATATGTGATATTTAAAACACTAAGTTTTAGGGTGGTTTGTTATACAGCAGTAGATAAACTGAAACATAATTTGCATACCTAGAAATGGGATCCTGCCATCACAAAAACGCAAAACATGTGGCAGTGGCTTTGGGATCAGGTGGAAGACGGAAGCTGGGAGAACTTTGAGGAGTCTGCTAGTGAAGAGCATTGGGGTTTTCTTTCTTTCTTTCTTCCTTCCTTTCTTTCTTTCTTCCTTCCTTCCTTTCTTTCTTCCTTTCTTCCTTCCTTTCTTCCTTCCTTCCTTCCTTCCTTCCTTTCTTTCCTGCACTGACCAGGGATCGAACCCATGCCCCCTGCAGTGGAAGCACAAAGTCTTAACCACTGGACTGCCGGGGAAGTCCTGAAGAGCATTGTTAAAAGACAATGAGAGTACTGTCACTGCAGGCAGGAGAAAAGGAGACCCCATTTATGTACTGGAAGAACAAGTAGCCAAACGAGCCTGCTATTACATGAAAGAAGAGATACCTAATGAACATGTGGATCTAGCTAGATCTGGATAGAATGTCAAAAGGGTTGGATGGTTTCTTGTAGATGCTTATGATTTAGCACAAGAGAAGTGAGGTGAGCTAAAGAAAAAAGGAACTTTTCCATTTTCAGTCAGAATCTGGAGGAAACCTAAAGAAGCCAGGACTTGCTGGATTTGAAATAAAACTTCTTCATTCCTAGATTCTCCAGAAGACAAAACTCTCAAAATAAAAAATGGCCTGGGGCAAAGGTTAAATCCAGGTTGCTACCAGGAAAACCTAGCCTTAGGTAAAGTTCAAGACAAGGATGTAGCTAGAAGACCCCGTGGTAGGCAGCCTCTACAGTTGCCCCCCAGTGATCCCCAACCTCCTGGTGTTCAAGCCCTTGTGTAATCCCTTCCCTGTGAGTGTGGGCTGGACATAGTGACTTGCTTCTAATGAAAAGAGCATGGCAAAAGTGATAGATATCACTTCCAAGGTCAGATTACAAAGAGACCACAGCTCCCATTTTACACACCCTCTCTTGCTCTCTCACTTGCCGCCTTTGATGGAAGCCAGCTGCTATGATGTGAGCTGCCTGATAGAGAGGCACATGTGGCAAGGAATGGTGGAGGCCTCCATCCAAGGGCCAGCAAGGAACTGGGGCTTTCAGTCCAACAACCCACAAGGAGCTGAATCCTGCCAACCACCATGCGAGTAAGCCTGGAAGCAGATCTTCCCCTAAGTGCAGCCTTAGATGAAACCTGTTATAGACTGAATGTTTGTATCCTCCCCAAATTCATATTGTGAAGCCTTAATCCCCAATGTGATGGTATTAGGATGTACAACCTTTGAGAGGTAATTAGGTTTAGATGAGATCATGAGGGTGGAGCCTCCATGATGGGATTAGTGCCCTTGTAAGAAGAGACACTAGAGTTTCTGCTCTCTCTGCCATGTGAGGTTACAGATGGCCATCTGCAAGCCAGGAAGAGGGCCCCCACCAAACACCAATGGCTGGCACCTTGATCTTGGACTTCCCAACCTCCAAAACTGTGAGAAAAAAATGTCTATTGTTTAAGCCACCAAGTTGTGTTATCTTGTTATGGTAAACTGACATAAATCAGGTTGACAAGATCATAGCCCTGGCTGACATCTTGGTTTATAACCTTTGAGAGACCTTGAGGCAGAGGGATGCAGCTAAGCAGAGCCTGGATTCCTAACCAACAGAAACTGTGAGATAACAGTTTGTTGTTTTAAGCCATTAAGTGTTGGGGTAACTTGTTATGCAATAATAGATAAATTAATATCTCAGAAAAATTTAAGGTAGTACCTCATAGATCCTTTCAACTAGACAGCAGGGCTTCTGGGGATCTAAATGACATTGTCCTACAATAGTGTCAAAAGGTAGAGACGGGACTGTCTTGGCAAGAAATATGAGTACAGCTTTTGCCTAAGGGAGATGATTATAACTTTAAGTATAAGAAACCTCTGGCTTTTTAAGGATCTCTACCAGCTTGCACTGAAATAGAGACTATTCATAATGAAAAGAGGCCTCTGGATCTTCGATGTTATAGGCAGGAAGCAGGCTGAGGAAGCTACCCATTTGCAATTATGAGCTGTTTCCAAAAGGGAAGATAACTCAAGAAGGATGAAAGAGCCACTGAGAATTATTCCCAAAGAGCAGGAGTGAGCATAAGTAAGGAAGTGATATCATTTGACAAGCTGGGTTTCAGAATTGCTATGGACCAGCTTCCATGTCCCTCTCCTATTCTCCCCTTTTTAAATGGGAGTATCTATTATAGAGTTTCTGTCCCTACCTTACCATTAGATATTGGGTATGTGAGAGACAGATATTTTGTCCCCTTAGTCCACTGGTCTTCAGATCAAGAGGAACCATGTCTGAGGAGCCATAGTCAAGGAACCACACCCAAGAAGCCACATCCGCACTTGGATCTGACTTAGATGCTGATATCCTAGACCAGGGGCTGGCAAACTTTTCCTGTATAGGGCCAGATAGTAAATATTTTAGGCTTTGCAGGTCACATGTGTGATCCCTGTCACTTATTACTCTTTGTTTTTGTTTTTCATAATCCTGTAAAAAAATCTAAAAGCCATTCTTATCTCAGGGGCTGTACAAAAACAGCCCACAGGTTAGATTTGGCCCTCAGGCTGTGATTTGTTCATCCCTGTCCTAGACTATGAACTGATGTATAATGGGATGAGATATTTTGATATCTTAGGGAAGGAGATAAGTATATTTTTCATATGGGAAGGAAATGTATTATGGCCAAAAGGTGGATGGTAGTAGCTAGTCTTCAAACACGGCCCCAAAAAACTTCCCTTTTTTGGTACATGCACACCACTCCTGCCATCAAGAGTTAGAGCTTATGTGCCCTCTCTTTGAATCTGAGCTAGGCCTGTTTCTGCTTTGAGCAATAGAATGTGGAGGAAATGGCATTCTGGGAGTTCTGAGCCCAGGCATTAAAAATTTATGGCAGCTTCTGTTTCCTCCCTTTTGGAACCCAGCTTCCATGTAATGAGAAAGCCCAAGCAGTCACCTGGAGAGGACCATGTGGAGGAAATTCAAGCCCTAGCCATGCTCCCTCAACCCCCAAGGCTTTATCTGAACTCCCAGCAACATCCAGCACGAGCAACCAGCCTTCTGAGTGAGCCGTCTTGGAGGTAGATGCTCTATCTTGAGCCCCTCCAGATGACACCACATGGAACAGAGACAAACTATCTTAGAATATTGCCCAAATTGTAAATACACTTGTGAGCAGATAAATGATTATTGTTCTAAGCCACTAGGTTTGGGGGTGGTTTTTTATGTAGCAATAGACAATGAAAACACTGGGGGAGGGAACAGTGGGAGCAAAGCTCTGGAAACCAGGAAGCACTGGGCATTTTTAAGGATTAGCCAGTGTGGTAACCCTTGACCCAAGAGTTAGATTTGTAAAACAACAAAAATCCCAACTGCCATTTCTAACATGTACTTTTCGTTCTAAAAGACAGTAAAATGGAATTGAAAAATGTATGTGCTCCCTTCAGAACCTCAATAAAAATTGCTAAGTACATGATGATACGTAGAAAACAACAAAGCCAGATTGCCGTGTGGCGGTGGGAGAGTTGGAAGCACGCTTATAATTAAGTGACTTTTTTGTCACGGACTTTATAGCTGTGAATTGAACTTGTGCTTCAGGCAAATAGTAAATTAGCGAATGTCTCTGGCCTTTTAGAGACTCACTTATAAACAGTCAAAGGTCAAATGCTAAATTAAACGCTTGTAAATGTCTACTGTACTCTACCTTGTCTAGAATGTAGAGAACCTCTACATGAGTGTTAAGGATAAGGCTGAATATTTAGTTCATTTAGTCGTTATCAAGAACTGCCCTTTAGGAAGAAATCTTCAGTGGCCAGTAAGGTAGATTTGAGTGAGGTGAGATGGGAGATGGAAAACAGGGATGTTGAATGGTCCATGGATAAGCAGAGAAAAAAGGAGGGAAACGAAAGCCATTTCCAAGGGGGAAGCTACATGGTTTGATAAATGATTGAACGGAGGGGCTAAGGGAGAATAAGGCATTTGACCTAAAAGCCAGATTTCAAGGCTTCAAGGATTCAGTGATGCCAACTCCAGAAAGAAAAAAGAAAAAGAAAAGAAACAGATGTCTGGAGGAGAAGAGTTGGGTGTATGGATAGATGAGCATCCAATTCAGCATCAAGCTTCTAAGGTTCGCAAGTGTTGGGGTCATGCTGATGGTTGAAAAATGGATCTCTAGCCCAGAAGAGATAGGAGTTAATGTGTATATTTAGATGCCATCTGTATTGGAATCATAGGTGAGCTTAAAAACTAGGAGGTTGGAGAACAGAATCTTAGGAAGTATCTATGCTTGGACAGGACAAGGAGAAAGACTAGCCAGAAAAGAGGCAGACCAAGCAGTCTGATTTAAAAAGGGAACAAGCACACTAATAAAAATAGTAGCAGCTAACAGCACTGACCAGGGAACTGAGCTTCAAATTTTATGTGGATTGTCACATTTTATTGTTTGAGGATGGCAGGTGAAACATACACGTTTCTATTCACTCTGTTCCAAAACCTCCAATAAAAACACAGAAAAGAGTTCTTGCTGTTGTTGTTATTATTTTAAGACATAAATTAACAAGGATAAAGAGAATGAAAGAAAACAACAGCAATAAAATTGAGGGAGCTGAGAAAACTAAATCCTAAGCCTGATGGGAGAAAATTGAGAAGCAACCTTACACTGAAGAATCCCCCAAAGCCTTGACAGCAGCTGGCAGCGCGGAAGTGAGAGTGAAAATGGGGCTGTGACCTGGACGACTGATCGAAAGGAAAGTGGTTTGTACCCAGATTCCTCTTTTTTTTTTTTTTTTTTGTACATCTGGTTGTTAACATTTTAAATCTCTCTCCTCTTTCTAGGAATATCCAGCAGGAAAAAGAAGAACAGGCATTTTTTCCTTTTCATCAGAAGTTTATTTCTCTTCCTATGAAAAAAGCCTCATCAAATCAACTTAAGTATAAAATAAGTATATAAATCTCTAAGAGGCAAAAAAACAGGACTAATTAGGTAAGATAAACATCAGTGGCTGAAAAGTTACAAATCTAAATCTTTCTGTGTGTGTGTAACTTTAGGGTCCCAGTAATCCTAAGCATTACTGTAATTTTCACCCTAAGTGACCCACTTTAAAATGTATGTATGACTAATCTTTGTAAATGTAAACTGGACATTCTCCGACTGAAAAGGTTCAAAACTAGTGGCTGGATATATCCATCTTGGTCCAATATGATTTTTGAACAGTTTGTTTCAACAACTTAATTGGTTTAATTGTTTTAAATTTGTTTTTTAAATCAATTTTAACATGCATTTTAAATGGCATTATTATATATTAATACTCTATATCTGCTTTTTAAATTAATCTTGTTATAAATATTTATCCCTATCAAGACATCTTGGTTTTTCCTATCTCATCTTTTTTAAAGCTTTGAAGAATGCCACTATGTGTGCACAACTTCTATATGCATGGGCATTTAAGTTGTTTACAGTTTTTTAATTATCCATAGACAAATGTCTTTGTACATTGCCTGATTATTTCCTTAGAATACATTCTAAAGAAATTGCTTGGCCAGACGGTAGGCACATTTTAAATGTTGATATTTATGGCTAGAAAGTTTATACAATTTATACTCACTCCTACAGTGTGCACGAGATTGTCCATTGCATTACAACATTCCAAGTACTGAAGAGTTCTTTTTCATTTTGCCAATCTGTTGGTGAAAAGTATTATTCTTTTCATTTGCATTTCTTGATTGCTACAGGGGCTGACCATCTTTTCATCTGTTTATAACCATTTGGAAATCGTCTCTCATGTCTTTGTGCATTTTTCTAGTGAGGTGTTTGCCTTTTCCTAGTTGATCTTTGACATTATTTTGTTTCCAATATCCTACAACTCCTTCGTGTGTTCCATAGATATGACTGCTAGGTACCATCTAGGTTCTTAGGATACAGTAATGAACAAGAGGGACACAAGCCTGACTTGCACGGGCTAACTGTTTGAAACAGTTACAATAGAGTAGAAAATGCGCTCTAACTATGGACGTTCACATTTCTAGGGACTTCATAAATGTGGCAAATACATACTCTGGGTGGTCAGTAGTGGCTTCTAGGAGGATGTGACATTTCACCAAGTACTAAAGAATGAGCAGTAGTGGCCAGGTCAAGCAGGAGTGGTAGGAGTGGAGAGGGTTCCAGTTAGAAACTAGGGAAGGAGAGGACTTTGGGCTAGAGAACTGAAAAAACTGAAGAATGCAAAAAGTGGTCAGAGATTAGCTTAGAGAGGTAAATGACGGCTAGATAATTAAGAGTTTAAGAACTTTATAAGTTATAGAAAGTAATTTCGACTTTATCCTAAGGCAGTAATAAAAATGTATTCATTAGAATGTTTTCAGCTGCAAGTAGCAACAACAAGAAATTTGATGGGGGACTTCCATGGTGGTCCAGTGGTTAAGACTCCACACTTCCACTTCAGGGGCACGGGTTCGATCCCTGGTCAGGGAACTAGGATCCCGCATGCCACATAGCGTGGCAAAAAAAAAAAAAAAAAAAAAAAAGGATGGAAAGTGACTTAAACAACAAAAACTTTTAAAATTTCACGTAATGAGAAGTGTAGTCCCTGAGTTGGTTCATCTTTTTACTCTGCCATTGTCAATGCATGTGGTATGTCTTCTTATGACCCCATGATGTCTTCCTTTATAGTCCCCAAACAGCTGCAGCAATTCCAAGCATCACATCCTTACACAATTATGTTCAATGGCTTGGAAAAGGTAGGCAGAGTCTGTATTAATAAGGAGGAAACTCTTCCCCACCTCCCATTGGCCAGAACCAGATTACATGGGAACCTCTAGCTGCACTGAATGCTGGGAAAGTATCTGGCTTGTTCACCCTTTGTGATGGGAAGTGGCTTCTGTCTGCAAGGAAGAAAGGGAAGGGTCAGAGCTATTGAGTAGGAAACCAACAGTGTTATTCTCAGCTTCTCAGGTTTACATTTAGTTCTCTGTTCCTCTGGGTCTTCTTGCTTCTTTCACTGTACTATCCGTTACCTCCATCCTCTACTATCAGCCACCACTTTTCCATCTAGTTCCCCTACTTTTTTTCCCAAGCATATTAATCCCATTCTTTACAACATCTCTAAACATTCAACATGACACTGTTTGATTTAATCCTGATATAATTCCCTAAGACAATTATATCTTTGACATGAATACTTTAGAAAGTGCCTTAGTTGATCCAAAACAATATTCTAAAAGAACTAGTATTTGGGGTTTCAAGTATGCTCAGGGATGCCTGGTATTGCCAGTGGTATGTGAACTGAAACTTAACCTAATTTTCATTATTTACATGAGAAAACGGTACATTCACTTAGACTGTGTGCCTGGAACATAGTTGATAAATATTTGTAGAATGAATAGCTTTATTTATTTTTTTAAAGATTTTTTTGATGTGGACCATTTTTAAAGTCTTTATTGAATTTGTTACAATATTGCTTCTGTTTTATGTTTTGCTTTTTTAGCCGTGAGGCACATGGGATCTTAGCTCCCCGACCAGGGATTGAACCCTCACACCCCGCATTGGAAGGTGAAGTCTCAACCACTGGACCACCAGGGAAGTCCCTGAATAGCTTTTAAATAAATAGTAGTCCCTTATCCAGGTCTTTACTTCACCACCTTTTAAAAAATGAGAGCAAGCATATGAATTATGCTGGAATGTTCATTGACTTTTAAAGACGAAATAGTGACATAATCTCATCTGACACTTCCATTATATCTACTTATGCCATATTTAAAACATGTAAAAACATTACAGACAGACTTGGGTAAATGGTTCTTTTTTTTTTTTTTTTAACCATGATGCAAATCCACTGAATTGTCTTTCAAGTCTGATGCCACATCAGTTAAGCATTCTAGAAAATATTTCTTGAAAAGCATTGTTTGTTCTGAAACTGTCTGGAACTTATTTTACAAGTGCTGATCTTGATGTCTAGCTGACCATAGATAATCAGACTTTCTGGCACAGATTCTGGGCTGTAACCTATAACCTGGTCTAATTCAACATATTTTGTGTGTATCTTGAATATCAATCTGAACAGAACATCATCCAATCAAGAAATCTGGAGGAGGGCTTCCCTGGTGGTGCAGTGGTTGAGAATCTGCCTGCTAATGCAGGGGACACGGGTTCGAGCCCTGGTCTGGGAGGATCCCACATGCCACGGAGCAACTAGGCCCGTGAGCCACAACTACTGAGCCTGTGCGTCTGGAGCCTGTGCTCCGCAACAGGAGAGGCCGCGACAGTGAGAGGCCCGCGCACCGCGATGAAGAGTGGCCCCCGCTTGCCACAACTAGAGAAAGCCCTCGCACAGAAACGAAGACCCAACACAGCCAAAAATAAATTAATTAATTAATTAATTAAAATTAAAAAAAAGAAATCTGGAGGAGTGTACATGAGGAGATTATGGGAAAGGCTTTATTGTTCAGCTTCTGTCATATAATCACTAACAAACATTTTAAGTACTTGTTGATACTTCCAATAAATGTTAGATGTTTAGAAATGAGTTACAAATGAGTACTTCATACTAGCCGTTATTGAATGAATGAGCTTTCTGAGCTACAGATCATAACATATGAACAGTGGTTTGAGATCACAGAGTTACTGCTTACTGCTGATTTGTGATTTTTTTGAGTGAGTCTGGTATCACGGAAATTGCAGCAAATTTAGAGACGGTGCATCTATGTTGAGCCCAAGCTCTGCCACCTATCAGAATCAACTTTGGGAAAGGCGCTTCACCTTGTTTAGATGTGGTTTCCTGATTTGTAAAATTGGATTAGTGATAATGGCTCACATCCTCCTCAGAGCTGCTGTCAAGACCGTATGAAAGAGCATATATTTTATTTTAACAGAAGTACAAACATAGTTCGGACATGCACTGCCAGTCCGTAAGCTCCTGGATTGATATGCTTGTACATGACCACATGAAATAAATTTGCCATAAGCGATGTCTCTGCAGTATGCTGTGCAATGCTACAATAGAGCCTGCTTTCTAGAGATTAACTCAGCTAAGGACTTGGTGTGCTTCTTCCACCTTTATGAGGAACTACAGACTTCCTATTAAAAGGTTTATCCTTTTTGAAAAGGTTGACTAGGATGATTCTTAAAAAAAAAAATCCAGATGATTAAATTTAGGTCTGAAGGCCATTCTGAGAATATCCTCTGGCTCTGGGCCCACAGTACTATATATATCTTTTTTTTCCAGTACTGTATTTTTTATTGGATTTTGAACTTCATGATATTTCTTTACTTTAAACTCTTGCTTTTCACTATGTAGTTGTTTGTGAGATAGTGGCAATAATCACATTGACCTATGCAGGTCTGCCTCCTTTTTTTTTTTTTTTTTTAATATTTATTTATTTGGCTGCGCCGGGTCTTGGTTGCGGCACGTGGGATCTTTTGTTGTCACACGTGGGATCTTTTAGTTGCGGCATGCGGGCTCTTTTAGTTGTGGCATGTGGGCTCTGGTTCCCTGACCAGGGATCGAACCTGGGCCCCCTGCTTTGGGGAGGGCGGAGTCTTAACCACTGGACCCCCAGGGAAGTCCCTGTCTCCTTTTTTGATTGATCTATTTTCTGTTATATGTTTTGCTAATTAATACAAATGTCACTTGCTGAGGTACTTTCACTAAAGGCCTGTGAAAGAAATATTGATATTTTACAGCCACATGAGCATTTTTGTTTCTCCTTTCATTGAAAGGCTTTTCTTTCGTCCATTTACCACAAAGAAGTGTCTGAGCATTTGAGTCTTCCGTCCTGTTCCCGCATCTGACTATAAATCTGTCACTCTTCTGGCTTTCCCCTGTTTATGATTTTTTTTTCTTTTTACTTTTTAGTTTGAAATAATTTCAAACTTACAGAAAAATGGCAAGAACTGTACAAGGAATTCCCATATACTGTTCACCCAGAGACACCATCAGGTTTCATTAACTGTCTCAATAATGTCCTTTAAAGCAAAAGTATCCAATCCAGGGTCACACGTTGTCATGTGTATATATATCTTGTTATGTCTCTTCAGTTTTCTCCAACCTGGAATAGGTCCTCAGTTATTTTCTAGAATATCCCTCAGTTGGGTTTGTCTGGTGTTTCTTTTCTCAGGATTAGATTAAGTTACCCATGTTTGGCAGGGACATCAGAGAAGTGATGCTGTGCTTTTCTTACTGCACATCAGGTAGCTCATGATGTCAGCTGGTCTGAAAATAATGATAATAGTGTCTGATGGTAAGGTTACTCTTTTTCCTCTCATAACTAATCACTATTTTGTGGGAAGGAACTTTGAGGCTGTGTAAATATCCTGTTCTCATCCAACTTTCACCTTCCAGTTTTAGCATCAACTGATGTTTCCTGCCTGAATAATAACTGGCATAATGATTGACAAGGGGTAATTTTCTAGTTCCATCACTCCTTTTAAACTTATTAGTTGGCCTTCTCCCCATGTATTTACTCATTTGCCTATTTATATCAATGTGGATTGGTGGATTCCTTTTCTATCCAGTGGAATGTAATGTTACTATCATTATTTATTTTGATGCTCAAATTATCCCAGGTTTGTCCCAGATTTGGGCCCCATTCAAGGTGGCTCCTGTGTCCTTTTGATATGCCACATCAGTCTATAAGCACTTCCTTACTTTCTGGTACAAAACGTTGCAGACTCAGTTTGCACTTCCCATGCCCCAGACCTGGAATCAGCCATTTCTACAAGGAGTCCTTTTAGTAGAGAAAAGGAATTTAGATACCAAGATCCGGGCTTTAGGTGTGCTCATTGCTACAGGTCCTCTTAGTGGACAGAGCAAGGGGATATATAAATGTGTACACACACTTGTATTTTCTGCACACACACACACATATATATATACAAACATATATATTTGTTTCTACATCTCTATATTCCATACCATTAGTTCACATCAATCCCTGTAACCCCAATGCAATACACAATGCTCATTCTAGTTTTTTCCTTTTCTTTATTTGTAATTCCCTTCTCCGACAGTGAGAAACCTGGCTCTCATTATCCTCAGTATATTTACGTATTGCTCAGTTCCACTGTACGTGCTCTTCTAATGCCTGCCAGGCTGTCACCCTGCTTGGCTGCCTTCCTTATGTGAACTCCAACCACCTTCCATGCTAGGACCTGCATAATGTTTTCTTTTTAAATTAATTAATTAATTAATTAATTTTTGGCTGCGTTAGGTCTTTGTTGCTGTGCATGGGCTTTCTCTAGTTGCAGCAAGCAGCGGCTACTCTTCATTGCGGTGTGCGGGCTTCTCATTGCAGTGGCTTCTCTTGTGTGGAGCACGGGCTCTAGAGCGCAGGCTCAGTAGTTGTGGCGCACGGGCTTAGCTGCTCCGCGGCATGTGGGATCTTCCCAGACCAGGGCTTGAACCCGTGTCCCCTGTATTGGCAGGTGGATTCTTAACCACTGCACAGGGAAGTCCTGCATAATGTTTTAAAAATTAAATTACTGAGGAAGAAAGGAAAGGAGGTTTCTCATGATTGTTAAATGTTTAAATTAATTAAATATATTTAATATCACTAATATTTAAGGTATTTTTCAATAACCCAATAAAAAAGTGGTCAAAGGACAAAGAGGGACAATTCACTTAACAAATGTAATATCTAGGTGTTACACACAACCTTGATATTCAGAGGTAGGGGATTGCATAAATAAATTATATTAACACAGTGTATACTGGGCAACCATTAAATAGGATTAGCATAGATCCTTATTTTTTGATTTGAAAAGATTTCCATGATATCTATTACATTAAAAATTGTTACAAAATATTATCTATTTTATATGCTATTTTTTGTGTGCGTGTATATGTGCATAGAAAAAAGCATCAGGTTAAAAAGGAAAATATCAGCACTGTTCCTCTATCTTATATTAATAGATATTATGAGAGATTCTTAGGACATCCTCTGAAACTACCATTTAATGACTTTTCCCCTCCTTTTGCAAAGCACATAGGTTTAATAAACGTTGACTATTTAGCTAGGTCTGTGTGTCTTTTTCAAGAAAACAAAACTTTTTTTTCAAGGAAAGAGAATATATCACATTTGTAGAATTCTGTGAGAAGTCCTTTGTGAAGAAAGAGTGCTTGACTGGTGTTAAATAGTTTTATTAGAGAACAGAGACAGACCTTTCCCTCAGCACCTGGATGAGGTAACAGAGTTGTGCTTGGATTTCACTGTTTCACAACCTTACATGAGGTAAGAGAGTTGTTTGCCATGGTTTCCACCCGAGAGGAGGTATTAAAAATGTATATAGTAGATAACCAACAAGGACCTACTGTATAGCACAGGGAACTCTACTCAATATTTTGTAATAATCTATAAGGGAAAAGAATCTGAAAAAGAATATATATATGGAATCACTGTGCTGTACACCGGAAACTAACACAACGTTGTAAATCAACTATATTTCAATTAAAAAAAAATGTATATACAGACCACATCTCCATCCTGGAGCAGGGCTGTGGTCGTTCATGCCAGTGGAGTTTGGCAACAGGTACATGTCCAGCTCCCCCACTGTTTTTTAGCTTTATTGAGGTATATTTGACAAATAAAATCGGAAGATATTTAAAGTGTACATAGTAGTGATTTGATATATGTGCACATTTTGAAAGGATTCCCCTCACCTAGGTGATTAACACATCCCATCACCTCACATATTTATCTTTGTGTGTGTGTGTGTGTGAGAACATTTAAGTTCTACTCTCTTAGCAAACTACAATTCTACAGTACAGTGTTATCAACTATAGTCACCACGTTTTACATTTGAACTTCAGACCTTATTCATCTCATAGCTGAAAGTTTGTACCCTTTTACCCACCTCTCCCTATGAGTTTGACTTTTTTTTGCTTGTTTGTTTTAGATTCCACATAAAAGTGATACCATGCAGTATTTGTCTTTCTCTGTCTAGCTTACTTCACTTACCATAAGGCCCTCAAGATCCATCCGTGTTGTCACAAATGGCATGATGTCCTTTTTCCTTATGGCTGAATAATATTCCAGTGTGTATGTGTGTGTATACACACACACACACACACATACATACCACATCTTCTTTATCCGTTCATTTATTGATGAACAGGTTGTTTCCGTATGTTGACTGTTGTGAATAATGCTACAGTGAACATGGGATTTCAGCTATCTCTTCGATACCCTCTTTTCATTTCCTTTGGATGTATACCAAGCCGTGGGATTGCTGGATCATTTGGTAGTTCTACATTTTTTTTTGCTTTGGCCACGTCACGTAGCAGGTAGGATCTTAGTTCCCCGACCAGGGATCGAATCCGTGTCCCCTGCAGTGGGAGTGCAGAGGCTTAACCACTGGACCGCCAGGGAAGTCCCGGTAGTTCTACTTCTGATTTTTAACATCGGAATGTTGCTAAGCATCATCAATAAAATGATTTACCTTTGATGGGTCTCTGTCATTTGGTGTCCTGAAACTTTCCTCTCATTGTGACTAAAAGAATCAGGGTAAGGGTCTCTAATTTTGTTTTCACTTTCTTTAAACTTTTATGTGCTGCCTGATTTTTAAAAATGAATATAACTGCATTTCTAATCAGAAATCAATAAAGCTCTCATTTTGAAATTTAAGAATGTCTTAAGAATGTTCAAAACACAATAAGAGAGCAATAAGCTAAAGATCTGAACAGATACTTCAGCCAAAAAATATATGAGTGGTGATTAAGCACGTGAAAAAATGCTCAAAGTAATTAGTCATTAGGGAAATGCAAATTAAAACCACAATGAGATAACACTACACACCTATCAGAATGGCTAAAAATTTTTTTTTTTTTAATTATGGAATAAGATATCTTTTTTTTTTTTTAATTTTTATTTATTTATTTATGGCTGTGTTGGGTCTTCGTTTCTGTGCGAGGGCTTTCTCTAGTTGTGGCAAGCGGGGACCACTCTTCATCGCGGCGCGCGGGCCTCTCACTACCGCGGCCTCTCTTGTTGCGGAGCACAGGCTCCAGACGCGCAGGCTCAGCAATTGTGGCTCACGGGCCTAGTCGCTCCGCGGCATGTGGGATCTTCCCAGACCAGGGCTCGAACCCGCGTCCCCTGCATTGGCAGGCGGATTCTCAGACACTGCGCCACCAGGGAAGCCCTGGCTAAAATTTTTTAAACTTAAAATACTAAGTACAGATGAGGAACTCCCATGCATTGGTGTTTGGAAAACAATTGAATAGCTTTTTACAAATGTACCTTATACACTCCTAGGTATTTACCCAAATGAAATAAAAACTTATATTCATGTGAAAGTCTGTATGTGAATGTTTGTAATGTCTTTATGTATAACCTCCAAAGATTGGAAACAACCCAAACGTTCTCCAACTGGTGAAGGGATAAACACACTGTGATATATTCATATCATGAAATACTACTCAGCAATAAAAAGGAACAAACTGCTGATTTGCTCAACAACGTGAATGAATCTCAAATGCATTTTGCTAAGTGAAAGGAGCCAGACTCAAAAAGACGACATAGTGTATGATTCCATTTACATCTATGACATACTGGAATAAGGACAGAAAACTGAGCAGCGGTTATGAGGGGCTGGGGGTGGAGGGAGGGTTTCACTACAAATGGTTGCCAGGGAATTTCAGGGAGGGGGAGAGTGATAGAAATGTGGTGGTATTTACACAATTGTGTCTTTCTTTCTTTTTTAAAGAATTTGTTATTTTATTTATTTATTTGTTTATTTATTTAATTGAAATATAATTGACATATAATATTGTGTAAATTTAAGGTATACAACATGATCAATTGTGTCTTTCAAAACTCCTAGAACTGTACTCTAAAAGGGTAACTTTTCCTGCATGTAAATTATACCTCAATAATAATTTTAAAATATTTTAGTTTGGGTTTTCCTGAAATAGTTCCTGAGAGATAAGGATTTGGGACCAAGTTGTTTATTAACAAGGAAGTATGGTGAGGGCCTGGGGAAATGTAGGGACGAGACGAAAGAGTGTGCTTATGAGCAGTGCTCATCCCCACTGGGGTCCCTTTGAGACTGCAGAATGCACCTAGGAGCTGTCCTGCCAAGGGGTGAGAACACCGGGGTATTTATCCACCAACTCTCATCCCTCATTGATTAAAATTGCTCTTGTGGTTTTTTTCCCCCCTGATACTTCCAGCTTGTCTGGCACATGGGCTGAGCACACCTCTGCAGCCAGAGAAAGCACTCATGAAGAGACTCCGGTGCTGCAGGTGACCTTAGGGTGTACATCGAGGGGATACTGGTGGATGCCAATAGCATCCTCTACAATATTTCAATTAATTAAAACTTTTTTTTTCATTTTTTTTTTTAAGTGAAAGAAGGTTTATTCAGGGAGATACACACTCCATAGACAGAGTGTGGGCCATCTCGGAAGATGAGAGAGGCCTTTTTTCATGTTTTTTTTTTGTTTGTGTGTGTTTCTGTTTGTTTGTTTGTTTGGCCACGCCGCACGGCATGTGGGATCTTGTTTCCCTGACCAGGGATCGAACCTGTGCCCCCTGCATTGGGAGTGCAGAGTCTTAACCACTGGACCGCCAGGGAAGTCCCTCCAATTAATTAAAACATTTTAAAGAAAACTCTCTCCCTCCTGTCAAAGCAAGATTTGAGAACTGTACAGTATAACCCTTGCTGTTCTACTGATTAGCTCAGAAGACAGTCTTGTTAAGCCTATTAACACCACATAACGAGCCTGCTGTTCTGTTTCCTCCCGCACGGCTAGGTTTGTGCCCTTGGGGTCCCTACTCCTTTCATTATTCACCCCATTCTCTGTGGTTCTGTGGAGCCAAAATCCATGTATCTCTTTTTGACGTTAAAGTAGAGGTGTGTGACAAGAATATTCCTGGTGTGGATCAGGGCATCTGGTGCCCTTAAGGAACATTATTAACACTTGGGACAACCTCAAAGGTAAACATTTCTCCAAATTCCTGTTACGCTGGTTTGATGATATTTCCACAGGGAAAAGAGTAGACAGATGGCAGGTGGACTCGCTAGGTTGCAGGTGACAGACAGTCTAGGGTACCTGACTCAAGATGAGATTTATTGCATCTTGGAATCCAAGAAAGGTTTGATACATCAAGATGAGGAAGGATTAAGAGACATGTAGGTCTCAGGAGTGACAGGAAGCAGTCCTAAATGTCCCTGCTTCTCTGTGTCAACTGAATCTCTTGTAAACCAGCTTTCTCTTCCTATCTGGACATGACTGCTGACAGCTCCCAGTTTTATCCTAGAACTCCAGTCACTAGAAAAGTTGAGCTGACTTGTTTTGGTTCCAAGGAAAAAATAATTGGGAGGACCTCAATGGCCCAGCTTAAGTCAGGTGCACTGGTCCGGTCAACTGTGGGCTGTAAGAACAAGCCACTCACTTAGGGATCGTGCCTCTGGAATAGGAGGTATTTTTTCAAAGTGTGGGGTGGTGAGGCTTGGTAGGCAAAATAAGGAGTAAGAGAAAGAAAAATAATGTCAGAGTCAAGAAACAGTACACTTTTATGTTGTCCAAATGAAAAGAGGATAGGCTAGTCAATGCTGCAGTAACAAATCAACTCTCAAAGTTCCATTGTTTATTACTCATTCCCACAAAGTTCAGTGGGAGTAGGATGGTTCTCCTCAATATTGTAGCAACACCATCTAGAACACAGGATCGCCACAGTAGTGGAATCAAGGGTGGGGGGGAAATGCATCAGTTCTTACCTGCCTTGGTCCTATTCACACATGTGACTTTCTCATAGTCCTCCAATCAGAACTAGTCTCATAGCCCCAACCCAACTGCAAAGGGGGTTGGGAAAAGTGGGGAGCACTTGGGTGTTTGGTGAACACTAACTGTCAAAAATCATTGTTTCTACTCAACAATCAAATAGTTCACAAGGGAGGACTGAGCAGGGGATGCTTCAGAGAGAAGAGAGACTTTGGTTTGTACCTTAGAGGAGACTGCTGACTTGGATAATTGGAGAGAAGAAGGAAAGCAGTAGAATTTTGTGGTGCTCTTAAAGGACAATAATGAGTCCAGTTTAGTGGGGTGGAAATTTGTGTAAAGGTGAGGTCAGAGAACTGAATTGGGACAAGATGGCAGAAGGCCTTGAATGTCCAGCTGAGGAATATGGACATTAATATTTAGGAAATGGGGTACTACTGAAAGCTTCTGATCCAGAGACTAACATGAACAAGGCAAAATTTCCAGGAAGGTTAATCTGGCAGTGATGTGTAGCTTGGCTTGTATTATTCTAGGCACAGTCTAATTGCAAGCATTCGGTTGACCTCAAAAACATTTTCTGGAGGACTTCCCTTTCTGGTAAAATGGGAGGCTAGATAATCTGAAAAGCTACTCCACTACAGAACACCTCAGATACAAGGAGGGACAGATCAAGATGGCTCTGGAGGTTCATTTCCTCTCCCATTTCTGTAGCTTAGTAAGAAGCTGCTTCAGCAGGTCTGTACTAGTTCAGCAAAAGGACAGCTTTACCAGAAAATGAGCTCTAGAAGTTCCTCTTTGGAATAAGCTGGTTTCCTTAATAAGGAAGCTTTTATTTTCATGGTCTAATTTCTCTATAAATGAACTATACCTTGCCCAAGCACACTTATCCATAGAATAGAGAGAGGATGGGGGGAGGGGACCATGCAGTCTGCTGATTCTCTGCCTATAAGTTTCCCAGTAAACGTCACATTATATTTATACCACATGTCGCTAGTGGTGTATGTATCTGTGCCCTTTACATGGCAAAATGAACATCTTTTAAGGCATTTCCAAACTGGTAACAAAACAAGGGAAAGCCTCAGAGGCCAAAAGTAGAATGCCACAAACCAGAAGAAGATATTTGCAACCAGCAAAGAATTAGTATCCAGAATATGTGAACAACTCAAAAACCAGTAAGAAGACATATAGTACATACAGTTCAATGAGAGGAAATGGACAAAAGACAAGAACAGGCAATTGACAGAAGAAAAAACATGGAACTTAGGAAAATCTCATTAGTAACTAGGGAAATAGAAAATTTAAACCACGATACTATTTTATATTGGTAGAAAATTTAAAGTCTGTCAATTTCTCATACAAAATGCATCTCAGGGTAACCAAATAATTGATGAACAGAAGTTGCTCTTTAGAGAAATATTCTAGCTAATAAATGAAAAGGGAATGATAGCATCTCACAAGTTGGCAACCTCCAGTGAATTAACGAACTAAGCAATGATCATCAATAATTGTTGCCCTTCCAAACAAAACAGATACAACCTCCTGATGGAAGAACACACCACCACTTACAAAATGTTCTTGTCAGAAATTTGATCCTGAATCTGATCCAGTCTCTGGATTTAACAAACACATTACTGGAAATGAGGAACACAGGAACATGTGAAACAGTACCAGGAGAATACCGCCAACAAAACTCGGACCGTGGGAAGCTTCAGGACAAACCACTGGCTTTGTTCATCAAATAAACTTCAAGGACGGGAAAAGGGTGGCTTTTACTTGGACCCTGGTTTGAGC
Organism: Eschrichtius robustus; assembly: GCF_028021215.1. Classification (NCBI taxonomy): domain Eukaryota; kingdom Metazoa; phylum Chordata; class Mammalia; order Artiodactyla; family Eschrichtiidae; genus Eschrichtius; species Eschrichtius robustus. The sequence continues at coordinate 23,968,394 of NC_090844.1, read as the reverse complement.
GGAAAGCAAAACTAACGAAACAAAAACAAAAGCAGAAGAAATTTGAACATTGACTGGATATTCCATGCTATTAAAGATTTGTTATTCAATTTTAGGTGTGATAGTGGTCTTGTTCTTATGTTTTTATAAGGTCCTCCAAGAAGGACCAGAAGGTTTTCTGGGTGAACTGGAGCATTCTAGACCTGGGTGGTAGTTTCACAGCTGTGGGTACATGTGAAAGTTCACCATTCACTGAGCTGTAATCTTAAGATTTGTGTACATTACTGTATGTAAGTTTTACCTCAGTTTTTAAGAGGTAGGGTCCTTCTTTTTTAAGGATACATTCTGAAAGTTTTACAGGTGAAGTGATATTATGTCTGGAATTAGCTTTAGAATACTCCAAGATGACCCATGGAAGATTGGCCATGGGTCAGTAAGTGTTGAAGCTGAAGAATGCTCATAATATAATTCTTGTATACGTTGGAACTTTTCCATAATATAAAGTTTAAAAATGTCTGGCAAGATAATGGTGCCAAGGATGTGAAACAGTGGAAATCCTCATACACTGTTGGTGAGAATGTAAATTGAACAACTATTTCATGTTATATAGAAAAAGTGAAGGTGGGTATATCTTATAGCTCTAGCAGTTTCTCACTAGAGATACTAGCACATGTGCTCACACTTATGTGCACATGTAAGACAATTCATACAACATTGCTTATGATACACCAAAATAAAAAGGGAAGGAAACAACTCAAATATCAACTGACAGGAGAATGAATAAATAAATTATGATATATACACACAAAGGATTTCTAGCTATGCTTATGAACATGGATGAATCTCACAAAATTAATGAGCAAAAACTTTACAAGTTGCAAAAGGATAGTACAATAGTACTACTAATTAAGTGTTCAAAATATGCAAAATAGAATAATGTCTTTTAGGGGTATATTTATATTAATGCAGTAAAACTATAAAGAAAAGCAAGTGGATGATAAATACAGGATAGTACAATTGGGTAGAGGCTTCTAAGGGCTTCAGAGTTTCTGATAATATTCTACTTTTTCAGCTAGGTGATGGGTGTTTAATATCTTTTTTTACCCCACATGTATGTTATAAAAAACTTATATGTGTAGAAATATTTTACAATATTTAAAAAAAATTTCCTGGGGTTTTTCAGCAGTCTTAAGACCTGACTCATAGGTGGTGGTGTAGTACAATGCTAAGAACGCTGGGCCGTCAGGAATTTGGGAAACCTGGGTTTTAGTCCCAGCTGTACTACTAAGTAGTCCTGCGACCTTGTACAGTTGATAAACTTCCCTTAACCCAAGTTCCCTCATCTAGAAAATGGGCTGATCAGCACTTCCCTATGTTCTTCAGAACATTAGTTCTAAGACATGTTATTGATATTTTGTGGCAACAATAAAAAAGCTTTGTGGTCAAATTAGTTTGAGGAACTCTGGATTAAACAATAAACAAGACTTCTCAGAGCCTTTTTCACCCCCACATATATGTTATAAAAAAGTATATTGTAGAAATATTTTATAATATTTAAAAAACCATTTCCTGTTGTTTTTCGACAGTCTTAAGACCTGACTCATAGGTGGTGGTGAAGTATGATGCAAAGAACCCGCTTGAATATACAAGCGTTGAGTTGTAAATCTCTGAGAGGAATATAGAATTTTCAGAAGTAGTTTACCACAAAATCAGGTTTATCTGTGTGTGCATAACCACTATTAAAAAAAAAACACAGCTTGGAAAATCCTGGAATAGTTGTTTTCTAATGTCTCCTTCAACCTAACCTTCAATAAATCTACAGTTCTCAGATCACCCTTACTGCAGAATATATGGTGAACTGTTGGGAAAGAGATGGGGGTTGGGATACCCACAAGGAGATTATTGTGATGGTCTAGGTATGGAAGCTTGATGACCTTAATAACAGTATGGAGGTTCCTCAAAAAACTAAAAATAGAGTTGCCATATGATCCAGCAAGCCCACTCCTTGGCATATACCCAGACAAAACTATAATTCAAAAAGATACATGTACCCCTATGTTTATAGCAGCACTATTTACAATAGCCAAGACAAGGAAGCAACCTTAATGTCCATCAACAGATGAATGGATAAAGAAGATGTGGTACATATATACAATGGAATACTACTCAGCCATCAAAAAGAATGAAACATTATCATTTGCAGCAACATGGATGGACCTGGAGATTATTATACTAAGTGAAGTAAGTCAGACAGAGAAAGATAAATACCATATGATATCACTTATATATGGAATCTAAAATATGATACAAATCAACATATGTATGAAACAAAAACAGACTCACAGATATAGAGAACAGACATGTGGTTGCCAAGGAGGAGGGGAGCCAGGGAAGGGAAGGACTGGGAGTTTTGGATTAGCAGAGGCAAACTATTATATATAGGATGGATAAACAACAAGGTCACACTGTATAGCACAGGGAACTATATTCAGTATCTTGTGATAAACCATAATGGAAAAGAATATGAAAAAGAACATATATATATATGCATAGCTGAGTCACTTTGCTGTACAGAAGAAATTAACACAACATTGTAAATCCACTATAGTTCAATAAAAAAAGAAAAAAGTGTAGTAATAGGGATGGAAAGGGAGGGACATAGTCAGAAAACATTGCTAAGTAACCATGAAGCAGGACAGAACCAAGGCCACCCCTTGCCTGGTTAAACTCTACACACCAGTGTTGGTCAGGCAAAACCGCAGTGTTTGCTCCTACAGTGATCAGTTAACCACTCTGAACCTAGCTGTGGCTTTGCAACGCATGGATATTTTTAGTATAGGAAGGGCTCATCGGGTTCAATTCTTGTGATTGCATGTGAACATATTGTGTTCCAGAGTTTGACTTCCCCAAGGTCCCATAGCTCATTAGAGTCAAGAGCAGTGCAGCTCCAGCCTCCTGATTCCCAGGCCAGCCTCTGCACCATGACACCCTGACATCCGAATATGTGTGTGGAGTGCGAGTGTCTCACCAAGGACTCAACCTAGTTTGTATTCACTTCAATTTCAGTAATGATCTTGTGCCAGATAGCACCTATAAAGTGAGGTGGTTGTTATGAATTCAAGTGTCCCAGAACCAAGAGAGGATAATGGCTGCTTTCACCCTGGATAGTCATCTCATATCTGGTATTAATGACAGTGGAGAATGTGGATGCATTAAGGAAAATCTGACACAAGTCGAATAAATACATAAAAAGGGGAGAAGAGACAAATCTCCCATGTATAATTCCGAATAATTTATACAGATACTCTGCCTGCAAGGGATGGGGGAGCATAACTCCTCTTTCAGTGTGGGCTACACGTAGTAAATTCTTTCCAAAAAGTAGTATGGAAAGTGAGGGAGTATATTTACAGTGGAAAAGGCTGACAAACAATACCTCAGCCAGGTGATCAAGGTCAACAACAACAGTGATAAATCATGTGGATAATATGTAACTTTGATACGATGTGATAAAAATGGCACTTTACCTCCGTGTTCTTCCTCTCCCAAACCCATAATCTCACTCTAATGTGACGTGAGAAAAACACGAGGCAAATTCCAATGGAGGGAAATCCTACGAAATACCTGGTCAGTACTCCTCAAAACTTTTAAACTCATCAAAAATAAGGAAAGTCTGGGACTTCCCTGGAGGTCCAGTGGTTAAGACTTTGCCTTCCAATGCAGGGAGTGTGGGTTTGATCCCTGGTTGGGGAGCTAAGATCCCACATGCCTTGTGGCCAAAAAACCAAAACATAAAACAAAAGCAATATTGTAACAAATTCAATAAAGACTTAAAAATATAAAATGGTCCAGATCAAAAAAAAAAATCTTAAAAAAAAAAATAAGGAAAGTCTGAGAAACTGTCACAGTCAAGAGAAGCCTAATGGGGCTTCCCTGGTGGCACAGTGGATAAGAATCTGCCTGCCAATGCAGGGGACACAGGTTCAATTCCTGGTCCAGGAACATCCCACATGCCGTGGACCAACTAAGCCTGTGTGCCACAACTACTGAGCCCACATGCCACAAGTACTGAAGCCTGTGGCCTAGAGCCCATGCTCCTCAACAAGAGAAGCCACTGCAGTGAGAAGCCTGTGCACCGCAACGAAGAGTAGCCCCCGCTCGCCGCAGCTAGAGAAAGCCTCCGTGCAGCAACGAAGACCCAACACAGCCAAAAATAAATAAATAAAATAAGAATTTAAAAAATAATAATAAATAAATAAATAAATTATTTTTAAAAAGAGAGAAGCCTAAGGAAACATGACAAATAATCATAATGTGGTGATCCCTGGGTTACCTTTTCTGTCCTGGAACACAAAGGGGACATTAGGTCAAAACTAAGGAAATTTGAATAAAGTATAGACTTCAATTAACAATAATGTATCAATATTGTTCATTAATTATAACAAATGTACAATGCTAATTTAAGATATTAATAATAGAGGAACTGGGTACGAGATACATGGGAACTCTCTGTACTGTCTTCTCAATTTTCCTGTAAGTCTAAACCGTTCTAAAAAATAAAGTCTATTTTTTTTAAAACTGCCCTTCTCCTCCCCCACCTCACACCCCAAAAATCTTCAGAATCAGGTAGTTTAACTGGAGAATTCTACTAAACACTTAAAGAAGAATTAACACCAATTTTATACAATCTCTTCCTTCCTAACTAATTTTATGAAGCCAGTATTACCATGGTAACAAAACCAGACAAAGTCAGTACAAAAAAAATAACAGAACAACATCTCTCATAAAAAGAATTATGAACCATGACCAAGTGGGATTTATTCTAGGCATACAAGTCTGGTTCAACATTCAAAAATAAATCAACGTAATTGATTCAACAAGCTGAAGAGGAAAAATCGTATGACCATATCAATTTGATGTAGAAAAAACATTTGGTAAACCCTAGCATTGATTCATGATAAAACACTCAGAAAGTTAGAAATAGAGGGGAAATCCCTAAACTTAATAAATAGCATCTACCAAAAAACCCCCAGAGCTAACAGCATACTTAATGATGAAAGAATGAATGTTTTCTCCCTAAGATCCCAAACGAGGCAAAGAAATCTACTCTCACTCTTATCAACATAATCTTGGAAGTTGTAGTCATTGCAATAGGCAAGAAAAATAAATTTTTAAAAAAGGTAGACAGATTAGAAAGGAGGAAATAAAACTACCTCTATTTGCAGATAACATGATTGTCTATGTAGAAAACCCCAATAAGTCTACCAAAAAATCTCGTAAAACTAGTAAGTGAGTTCAGCAAGGGTTTAGGATATAAGACCAACATGCAAAAAACTATTGCATTTCTGTTTGACAGTGAACATACAGAAACAAACTTAAAACATGATGCTACTTACAACCGCTCAAATAAAGCAAAATATTTAAATATACATAAAACATGATCTGTATGCTGAAAATTACAAAACCTCAATGAAAGAAATCAAAGGAGACCTAAATAAATGCAGACACATATTGTGGTTATGGATTAGAAGGTCCAACATAATTAAAATATCAATTCTCCCAAACTAACGTACAGATTTGATACAATTCCTATCAAAATCCCAGCAAGGTTTTTGCACACATGGAAAGCTTATTCTAAAATTTATATAGAAAGTCATGGGCCTAGAACTGCTAAAACAATCTTTACAAAGAATAAAGTGGGAGGAATCACTCACCCAATATTAAGGCTTACTACATAGCTACAATAATCAAGAAAGTGAGGTATTGGCAGAGAGATACACAGCAATGGAACAGAATAAAGATTCCAGAAATAGATCCACAGAAATATGGTCAATAATGTTTGATAAAGGGGAAAAAGCAATTCAATGGAAGAAGGATAGCCTTTTCAACAAATGGCACTGGAACAATTGGTCATCCACAGGTAAAAAAAGCAAAGTTTGACCTAAACTTTACATCTATACAAAAATTAACTAAAAATGGATCACTGATTTATTTATTTATTTTTAATTGTATTTAGTTTTGGCCGTGTTGTGTCTTCGTTGCTGCGCACAGGCTTTCTCTAGTTTCCGTGAGCGGGGGCTACACTTCATTGTTGTGCACAGGCTTCTCATTGCGGTGGCTTCTCTTGTTGCGGAGCACGGGCTCTAGGCACACGGGTTCAGTAGTTGCGGCATGCAGGCCCTACAGTGCGTGGGCTTCAGTAGTTGTGGCTCGCGGGCTCTAGAGCGCAGGCTCAGTAGTTGTGGCACATGGGCTTAGTTGCTCCGCAGCATGTGGGATCTTCCCGGACCAGGGATCGAACCCGTGTCCCCTGCATTGGCAGGCAGATTCTTAACCACTGCGCCACCAGGGAAGTCCCATGGATCACTGATTTAGTGTAAAATATAACTATAAATTTTTAGATATAAACATAGGAGAAAATCTTCTTGGTCTAGGGCTAGGCAAAGAGTTCTTAGATTTGACACAAAAGCGCAGTCCTTTAAAGTAAAACCTGATAAATTGGACTTCATCAAAGTTGAAAACATTTCCTCTGCAAAAGACCTTATTGAGAGGATGAAAAGAAAAGCTACAGACTGGGAATGAGTATTTGAAAATCACATGTCTGACAAAGAACATGTGATTTGCAAATACTGGAACACAGGAAAACCACACACACACACACACACACACACACACACACACCTTGCAAAGTTCAATAGTAAAAAAACAAAGTAAGTTAGAAAATAGGCAAAAGAGGGACTTCCCTGGAGGTCCAGCAGGTAAGACTCCATGCTCCCAATGCAGGGGGCCCAGGTTCGATCCCTGGTCAGGGAACTAGATCCTGCATGCATGCCACAACTAAGAAGCCCACGTGCTGCAATGAAGATCCCGTGTGTCGCAACCAAGACCCGGAGCAGTCAAATAAATTAAATAAATATTTTTTTAAAAAAAGAAAAGAAAATGGGCAAAGGACATGAACAGACATTTCAATGATGAGGATATACAGATGGCTAATAAACACATGAAAAGATATTCAACATCATTAGCCCTCAGGGAAATGCAAATTAAAACCACAATGAGCTATCACTACACATCTACCAGAAAGGCTAAAATTAAGAAGTCTCAACACTAAATGCTTGTGAGGATATAGAGAAACAGGATCACTCATATATTGCTGGCGGGAATGTAAAAAGTACAGCTAGTCTGGAAAACATTTTGGCAATTTCTCATAAAACTAAACATGCAATTACCATATGACCCAGCAATTGTACTCCTGGGCATTTATCCCAGAGAAATGAAAACTTATATTCATACAAAAACTTGTACATGATCGTTCATGGAAGTCTTATTTATAATAGACAAAAACTAAAATCAGTCTAGATGTCCTCCCACAGGTTAATGGTCAGATAAACTGTGGAACATCCCTAGTGTAGAGTACCAGTCAGCAATAAAAAGGAATGAACTATTGATACCCAGGACAACTTGGATGAACCTCCGGGGAATTATAAATTATACTAAGTGAAAAAAGCCAGTCCCCAAAGGTTGCAATACTATGTGATTCCATTCATGTAACATTTTTAAAATGACAAAATTTTAGAAATGGGGGAAAAATGGGATAGCAGAGTAAGGAACTTGGAGCTGGGGGGTGGGGTAGGGCGGGAAGGAGGTGGGTGTGGTGTAAAGGGTCTGCACGAGGGACATCCTTGTGGTGTTGGAATATTCAGTACCTTGACTCTGGTAGCGAATACATGAGCCTACACAGGTGATAAAATTGTGTAGAACTTAATAAACACACAGACATGCAAACAAATGAGTATCAGTAAAGCTAGGGAAATTTGAATAAGATCAGTGGATTGTAGCCATGTCAATTACCTGGTGGTAATATCATACTATAATTTTGCAAATTGTTGTCATTAGGGGAAACTGGCAAAGGATAAAGAGACTGTACTATTTCTTACAACTTCATGTAAATCTACAATTATCGCAGCAAAAAATTTCAATTAAAATATGTTGTGTAAATAACTAGATGCCATGGTTTTTTATTTTATCAATACAAGAGCTTAGAAGAGTACATGACGGTATGCAAGAGGAAGGGAAAAGAATTTGGAAAAGGCAATTGAGAAAAACAAAGAAGAGAGAAGCTATAAGAAATGCCCGACAACGTCTCTGAATTTTGGAAGTATAGATAACGTACTAAGTTGCTTAAAGAACTGAAAATTCCTCTTCATGTATTACCTACTTTTGATTTCTAACACTTAAGAGCAGCTGGTCTATTTGTAATATACAGGTATGAAGCTCTAAATGCATCTGGATCAAATTTGATGGAATTCTCTCCATTTTAAGATGGTTATATCTTATTCCCCTGACTTTCAGTATCCAACTCAAGCAGTTTTAAACATTTCTGGCACTGATTCATTTACTTTTGATTTGTCATGTGCAATCCTGTAATTATCGGTTTTCCTTCCAATCTTTTGACCTTGTGCTTCTTGACGTAAACGGTTTACCTTGAAAATTGTCCAGTGTTTCGTAAAAGTATCCATATAAGGCAAGATCAAACCATGATGCCTCCTCATTTTTATCTTCCTTGTCAGTGATCAGTCATTTGCCAAAAATTATTCTTTGATGTCCCCGAATCTCCTGTTTCTCCTTCTGAAATTACATTAAGGACCAATGGTTGGAAGCTAATTAAAAAGAGCTTTGTAGCAAAGTGGTTTTAGCTCAGCTGCATCTCATGATCTACAGCCTCTTTTAAAACTAGCAGATGCTAGGCCGTATCCCATGCTTACTAATTTTATCCCATTAACAATTACTTGAGGTAGGTTACTGTTATTATCCTAATTTTATAGATGAAGAGGCTGAGGTACAGAAAAGATGGATGACTTGTTCACAGACACACATTGTAGGCCAGGGAGCTGGAATTTGAACCCAGGCAGTCTGATTCCAGAATCTATACTTTTTTCTTTTTTTTTAAATTTTTATTGGAGTATAGTTAATTTACAACGTTGTGTTAGTTTCTGTTGTACAGCAAAGTGAATTGGTTATATATATATAGCTATCCACTCTTTTTTAGATTCTTTCCCCACATAGGTCATTACAGAGTACTGAGTAGAGTTCCCTGAGCTATACAGTAGTTCCTTATTAGTTATCTATTTTATATATAGCAGTGTGTATATGTCAACCCCAATCTCCCAGTTTAATCCACCCCCCACCCCCTGCTTTCCCCGCCCCCATAACCATGTTTGTTTTCTACATCTGTGACTCTATTTCTGTTTTCTAAATAAGTTCATTTGTACCATTTTTTTTAGATTCCACATATAAGCGATATCACATGATATTTGTCTTGTGGTACATATATACAATGGAATATTACTCAGCCATAAAAAAAGAACGAAATAATGCCATTTGCAGCAACATGGATGGACCTAGAGATTGTCATACAGAGTGAAGTAAGTCAGAATCTATACTCTTTACCTCTAAGCCTCTTATACTTCCTGAATCAGAGTCTCTAAAGTGTTGGTGTCTGACTATCTCTTATTTTATAAAACAAACAGATCTCCACAGTGCCAGGTTTGGGGACCTCTAGGTTAAAAGCTACCCTACTGGAGACACTCATGAGCTGAGGGAGGTGCTTACACTCAGTCAGGAGCTAAGAGCTTCCCGCTGACCCACCTGGTTGTCTGAAATACGTACCATCTGCTGTGATTAAGAGTTTGACATCCATTTTCTCCTTACAACTGCCCTTCAAAGTAAGTATTGTTATCCTTATTTTATAGAGGAAGAAACTGAGTTTTGAGAAGATAACCTGCCCCAGGTCATTCTCAGTAAGTGGCGAGGCAGAATTCAAGCTCTTAACATCAATCCTGCCTCTTCCATTAAGGTCCACCAGTCAATCTCGATCAACTGGTTAGAGCACCTGGTGCTCTGCAATCTTCAAAGCAGAACCATAAACATGATTAGCTTTCAAGACTCCAGGGGAAAATTGCAATGGTAGAACCTCAGGCATTGTGATAAATGTATAGGAAAGATATATGGGGACCAGGAGGTCTGCTCTGCACCTTCTCGGATTACAGCACCTCTGCGGAAGTGCAGCCTGTGGGTACCCACCCACGCCTCCCACGGAGCTTCCCTCCAGTGAAATAGTAAGCCAAGGAGTTGGCTCTTTCTGGCTCCCGCACTGTGAATCCTCTCTTCCTTTTCCTTTTTTCGGATCTACCATGAAACTTTGCCATGTGCCATACAGTGTGGAGAAGGTTTTTAAAAAATGCTCTGTGTATGATTGTTAATGTTTGCCCAATTTAAATAAACCACTGTTCATTGTATTGTACATAATGATGAAACTCATTAACTGCAAAATGGCTTTATGCTCCCTGGTCTAAAATATAGAATATGCTCAATATTAAAAATTAAAATTGATCCATCAAAATCTAATGGTTAAATAGGGATACTAAAAAGTCAGAGGCATTATTTGAATCCATGTAAAATTGTCATGGGATTCATGAAAATCATTGGCAAATTTTGACACAGGACAGAGCCTGAGGTAAAAATAAAATCGCATGCAGACTGAATCACAGATTTGTCATGTCCATTTAGTATAAGGGTTCGTCTAATCATACCCTGGTCTCAGCTTGATGGAGTCATTAGCTCCATCCCACCTCTCAGCCAGCTCTTTCCCAGGGTCACCTGAGGTACATGCGCTAACTGCTAACCGGAACAGGGGGTGATCCCAACTGTAAATCAGCCAAGGGCTTCCCTGTGCTGGCATTGTCTTCAGCTCTTTGTAGGATTTTAATCATTTCAAAGCCTTTCTGGTTGGGTCTCTGCCTAACTAAGTGAAGCCTCTGTTGCTATTTGTTATTAAAACTTGTTTCAATTTCACTGCCTTGGTGTACTGAGTCTTTACATAACTAAGCAATAAATGAAGCACTGCATATTTAGTTTGGGTAGATTTATATGACTAATTTTTTATATTAGTTTAATACTAACTTCAAGACTTGGAGTTTTCTCCTCATTCTTCAGGGAGTTACAGATGACAACCCATGAATTCTTGGTCATTTATCAGTCTTTTTAATCACACCGGTGCTCTCAAGATGCAACAGAAAGAACATACCAACTCTGACAATGGAAAAAGAAAATCTTTTATTTTACTCACTAATCCAAAAGAGGAATATGGATTTGGTCTTTTTGAACTACACTTTTTTTAAAGCTCATTTTACAATTATAATGTAATACAATATATGTTCATTTTAGAATGTATGAGAAATAGATAAAAGTGAAAAGAAATACCACATAGAATTCCACTGGCCAAAGATTATCTCATTTGAAATTTTTTGTTTATTTAAAGTGATTTTTCTCTTCTGCACACGATTTTTCTGAACTATACTCATAACAGACATCCAATTTTGAATCTAGTTTTTTAAACTTAACATTGTAAAAAAGTATTTTCTCATATTACATAAGTAAAATATTTTAAGAAATATAATATCCTGTTGAATAAATATATATAATAATTTGCATAAGCATTCAAAAACTGTTGGACAGTTTACCCTGTTTTCAAGTTTTTACCATTTTATAAACAATTCTTCAATTAACACCTTTGCATAGAAAACTTTCTCTCTGTATGCAGAATCTCATTTAGGATCCATTTCCAGAAGTAGAACTTTCTCGAAAATGAGTGTTCAACATTCCTTTGTATCTTATGAAATGGCTTTCTAAAAGGATTGTACTGATTTACATTGCCAGATTGCTGTTCAAACGTTTCTAATTCACTACATCCTCAAAAACATTGGTTATTACACAGGTTTAAATCCTCTCTAGGAATCTCAGTTGCTCATTGCCCTGGGTAGACTGGGTTCCAAGTGTTTTACAAGCCAAGCCAAGGTAAAGAATAGACCTTTCAGCTTTCAAATCAATCATTAAAAACATGAGAGTTCCTGACACATATTAGGCACTGGGAATTCAGGTTTAAAAAGGAGACATTGCTGAGGAATTTGCCTCTTCTTCCCACAGTGAGGGGGCATTTCCCCACAACTGTAAATCCACATCTTCTGCATGTCCAAAAACGTACTGGGGACTTCCCTGGTGGTCCAGTGGTAAAGACTCTGTGCTCCCAATGCAGGGGGCCTGGGTTCGATCCCTGGTCAGGGAACTAAGATCCTCATGCCACCTGGCACGGACAAAAACAAAACAAAACAAAACCCCCAAAAACTTACTGGACATTTCCACCTGGATATCCCTCTCCTTTCTTTTTACGTTTCTTCTCTTTTTTCCTAGTTAACTCCTACACATTTATAGATCTCAGATGCCACATCCCTTCTATAGCGAAGTCTTCCCTGACGCCCTCCTTTGGGCCCGCATAGCTCCCTCTACTTCCTTCCTTCAACTTACCATGAGTTATTATTATATATTGTGTGATCATTTGATTAGGATCTTTTTCCCTTCTAGGCTCTCATGGGAGCCACGGGGCCATGTCTGTTTTGCCCACTCTTGTGTTCCCCGACAACTAGCACAGTCCCCAGTCTTCAGAGACATCCGGTCAATATTTACTGAATAAGCAAAAGGCAAGCTCAACTTGAACTTCCTCTGTTAAGCCAGAAATGCTCTCTCCCTCCTCTGAAATCCTATGGCTCTTGAGTCCCCCATTGCTCACTCCAATGGCCTTTACGGTATGCTGCCTGGTAGTGTGGCTAATTGTACATGTCTTGTCTCCCCAGCTAGATCGTGAATGCCTGTGGGCCAGAGATCAGAGCTTCCATGCAACTGTAACTCTCATAGTGCTTAGCCCAATTTCCAGCATTTGACACGTGCACAGTAACACTTTATTCAGAGAACTAATAAAGATGTTGGCTTTTCTTTTTCTGTCACTAGCAATGTTGGTGGTGACGGGAGGAAGTTATAATTCCCTCATGTTTGGAAATACAATAGAGACCATATTTTATAGGTTAGAGCTAGGAAAAGATATTAGGATGTTGTCCTTTTATTGCAAGAACATCTCTGCCAATTTGCTTGGCAAAGCAAAGACTTTTCTGTAAGCACAGCAACTGGTTCTAATTTTATGCAAGAAAAGGAAGATATAACCCCAAAGCTGTATCTCCACACGAAGGTGAGTTGTTTTTATTCATTCATTTGAGTTACATTACATTTATTTGCTAATGATCATATATGTTCTCATCACAACTGTAACTATTTCAACCTTCAGCTTTTCACTCACCTTCAGAGTGGAAGATGTTGGGCAAGGGTGTCAGAAATGTGGGATGAACAGGTCAGAGCCAAGGGTGTGGACAAACACGAGGAAGACCAGATCTCTTTTGGGGACGCGTTGGCCAGGGCCTGCCTGCAGAGAAGTGCAGAGATTCTCCGTGCTGGGCCAAGCATTCACCCTGAGGCATGGTTTTCAGAGAAAGTGCTGTGTCAGAGAAAGATGCAAAGCCAGCCCGAGGAGACCTGGACCGTGAGGGCTGGGGCGTGAGCAGGTTGCCTGGTGGAATGAAGAGCATAATGTAGGGAACAAGGTACAGCGAGGGTGAGGCCCTTGGTTTAGTAAGACGAGTGCTTGAATTTGGGAGCACCCAGCGGATACCTCTTTCATTCAGACCCAGGTTGCAGGAGGGCTGGGGCAGTTCCTCAAGGGTTCCAGGGTAGACCATGAAGGGGGGCAGGGGCGCTTCTGACACATCCCTGTGTTTGAGATGCTTACAATTTGATTCTTCACGGATGGTCAAAACCGCAACTGACTTTAAGACACTAAATTACACATGGGAAGGTTCACGTCTGGATGTACACGCCAAAGCCCAGGATGCTGGGTGAGCTATGGAGAGAGTGTGTCAGGGCTTCTGGAGTTATGCATTCAGGACTGTATCACTGGAGGAGGAGGTTAGAAAACACCGTCACGTTATACATTTCCTCCTTACGCATTAAACCTTCTGCCCTCACCTTCTAACGTGCTCTGTTTGCCCTCTGATGGTCTTCCGCCTGGATTCTACCTCCTTATAGGACCTTCACAAAGGCGCTGCCTTTTTTTTTTTTTTTAATTCTTTACACTTTATTTATTATTTATTTTTGGCTGTGTTGGGTCTTCGTTTCTGTGCGAGGGCTTTCTCTAGTTGCGGCGAGCGGGGGCCACTCTTCGTCGCGGTGCGCGGGCCTCTCACTATCGTGGCCTCTCCTGTTGCGGAGCACAGGCTCCAAACGCGCAGGCTCAGTACTTGTGGCTCACGGGCCCAGTTGCTCCGCGGCATGTGGGATCTTCCCAGACCAGGGCTCGAACCCGTGTCCCCTGCATTGGCAGGCAGATTCTCAACCACTGCGCCACCAGGGAAGCCCGGTGCTGTCTTTTGAGTGGGTTTTTTTATTCTCAGCCCTGTCTCCCTACTCACACTTAACTCCATGGTCCGTGTCCTGCAGCCGGGTCCTCCCCTCCCCAAGCCCATGTCAAACCAACTCAGATCTGGATGAGAAATGTGCACATTAATAGCCTGCTCGCCAACGATACTGAGTTGCATACTGTTCAAAGTGAGTTAGACACATTCTTACCCGCTGGGAGCACATAAGCTAAAGCAAAATAGACGGACACAGAAGAGACATAATAACTGACTACACACCAGAGGAAAAGGCAATGACAAATTTATATTGTGCAAATCAAAGAGATTGTCATCATTCTCCCTTATCTACTGGAAGCCTCAAGCATCACCCCTATGTGGATGACTACTAAATCTCTGTCTCCAGACTTAACTGCCTTACTCAACTTCCAACTGGAAATCTGCAATTGTGTCTGGTACATCTCTGCTCAAATATCTCATTCTCCAAGGTGGGAATTTCCCACCTTAATGCATCATTCTTTGTCCCTTTCCCAGTATTTCTCTTCTCAGCTGGTTTGTCTGTACCTATAACAACCACGGACATTCTGTTAGCATTTTACAGATTATAAAACCTGTCCTCAACTTGGATTTAGTAATTTCCCCAGTTACCTAGGTTTGGAGCCTGAAACTTCAACATTAACTCCTGTTTCTCTTTCATCAAATTTTCTACCCATGTCCTTAGTTCAATCTACAAATAGTGTGATTACCGTAACTCTTTTTTTTCCCTTGAGAAAAAAGAATGATCTCATTTATTTATATGGAGAGAGCCAAAGGGTTTTTGCAAACTGAGATATCTGCCATTGAGCTTAGGCAGTGCTGCAAATTTGAAACTAGGCCCCAGTGCAACGCAAGGCTTACTAACATAATGGACTATCAACGGGCTATTTGAAGCTGTTCTTGATTATTGATTTGATACATATACAACATCCACATAATAAAATACCACTTGATTTTTTTAATAGAAAATTGTGTTTTACCCCAATGTTCATAGCAGCACTATTCAGAATAGCCAAGACATAGAAACAATCTAAATGTCCATCACCAGATGAAAGGATAAAGAAGATGTCGTACTTATACACAATGGAATATTACTAAGCCATAAAAAAAGAATGAAATAATGCCACTTGCAGCAACATGGATGGACCTAGAGATTATCATACTAACTGAAGTAAGTCAGAAAGAGAAAGACAAATACCATATGATATCACTTATATGTGGAATCTAAAAATATGACACAGGGGACTTCCCTAGCAGTCCAGCGGTTAAGACTTTGCCTTCCAATGCAGGGGGTGTGGGTTCAATCCCTGCCAGGAAGCTAAGATCCCGCATACCTGGGCGCCAAAAAATCAAAACATGAAGCAGAAGAAATATTGTAACAAATTCAATAAACACTTTAAAAATGGTCCACATCAAAAACAATCTAAAAAAAAAAAGTAAAATAAAAATATGACACAAATGAACCTATCTACAAAAGAGAAACAGACTCACAGACACAGAGAACAGACTTATGGTTGCTGGGGGGATGGATTGGGAGTTTGGGATTAGCAGATGCAAACTGCTATATAGAGAATGGATAAACAACAGGCCCTATTGTATAGCACAGGGAACTATATTCAACATCCTGTGATAAATCATAATGGAAAAGACTGTATATATATAAATATATATATATAAAACTGAATCACTTTGCTGTACAGTAGAAATTAACACATTGTAAATCAACTATAGTTCAATAAAATAAAACTTTTTTATAAAGTAAAGAAAAGAAAAAGAAAATTGTGTTTTAGTAGACTCTTCTACAAGTGAAATGACATCTCTCATATATTTACCCTCATAGCAACAGGTATATCCACCCCAGATGAATTCTCTGTACTATTCCCCTGCCATAAACTGCCCCCTTTTTTTTTTCTTTTTTTGGTTGGGGGATATTTTGCCACTTAGAACCCTTCCAAACAGCACCAAGAAGGCATGTTAAATTCAACATTTACTTTTTCTATCAGAGAGCTAACTAGAGGAGGAGAAAGAATAAAGGCAATAGATTTCTGGGGAAAGGAAGGACGAACCCCAGGTAAACAGGATTTTGAGAGAAAGGCAATCCAGTGGATTAGAAGTTAGATTCATTCATAGACAATTTCCCACGGAGGGAGATGACTTGAACTGAAAAAAGCCAGCGCGGTGAAGTGCAGTGAAGACGGTGGCTGCCTCCACAGATACGTCAGCTACTTGGGGAGGATATTTGGGTGACTTTCTACGTTTCTGAACCCTAGGGCTGGCACTGCTAGCCAGTGGAAACATGAGTGTCAGCAGCACTAAGCAGGTTTAATTCGCTCAAGGAGTCTCGTGTTAAAAGCAACTCAAGAAAGTGTTTCAAATATTTTCTTAATTTGGAAGCTCTGCTTAGTGTAAAGCTTGACAAGAGAAGGGCTGAGATTCAAAATTACTGATAACAACTTCTAACAATAGAAAATTATAACATACTCATTTACAAAGCTTATATTCTTAATATGCCTTAACACCAGATTCACATGTATATCACATTTATAAGAATATAAATTGTATAACAAATGATACATTTATCCAGACATTTCAGGAGCAATTCTGAGCCCATGAGACACACTGTACTTTAATTTTTGCTAAACTAATCTTTTATATATGTGGAAAAAATTCATTCAGGTACCAGATTCTTTCATGTTTAACTTCCCCCTTTGTTTTGCTTTTGGAAAACTCCCTAAAAGTCCATTTGGCTGTTTTTGATCACTTTAAAAATGGTGGAAATGTTTGTTTGCGGGAAAAAAAAGACACATGAATTTTTATACTCATAACTAAAAATCGCTTTGTTTTTAATAACATTGGCATGTACTAAATTTAGTTGTAGATGAGGAATAAGACCTTATTTAAAGAAAGTCAATTTTGAGTACCTGTATTTGTAAATGTTAAAAAAATTTATTTCTGTACAGACCCAATGCAGTGTGCTACCTTTATTTAAGTACATTACTGTCCTTTTGCCTGTGTTTACTGTAAGCATGACTCAGTGATGACTTGCTTCTGTAAACCACAAAATTTGAAAAGTACATTATCTGAGTCAATATGAATTTTTAAAAATAATTAGATATGAATTTATGAGACTAGGTTGTAGATCTTCACAATACTTCTGGCTAATGGAGAAGCAAGAAAAGGGTCACCTTAATGATCAAATTTGAATTACAGAATTCTTCATTATTAAGAGATCATCAGTTTTATCACTTAATAAATATACAGTAGCTTGAACCAGTGACTATCAGTGTGCTGTCAAATACAGGACTGCTATTTGATAAGTGCAGACAACATTAAGTGAGTACTTCTTATCATTCCCAGTGGCTTGAAGGTGAGTGGAAATTGAGACATGCCTGTCTTTCCAGAACTGTGACTTGCTTTCTTTTTATTTTATTACTGCCTGACCTTGGTGGGAAACAGTATCATACAGTTACTTGGTGATGATGGCAGGCAAAGCCCAGGCATACCTCTCTCCCAGAGGACCAGAGCCCATAGGAGAGAAGCCCAGGAATGAGGGCCCCCGGTGTTGATGAGAGAGACCTTGAAAGACCTGGTACCCAAGAGTGCCCTCCCCCTGGAGAGCCTGACGGAGGTGCCACTGTCTCATTTGGAAAATAATTTCATTCGCAAACAGCTTTTGCTTTTAGAAAATGCATCATTTTGAGCAAATTTTTGCCTAGTTGCAACATCCAGCCTTCAGCCCTATTCCACACCACACCACCCATACTGTATCTTCAGATTGTGTATCTTTTAAAAAATATATACATATTTATTTATTTGGCTGCGCCGGGTCTTAGTTGCGGCATGCGGGACCCAGCTCCCTGACCAGGGATGGAACCCAGGCCCCCTGCACCGGGAGCACTGAGTCTCAACCACTAGACCACCAGGGAAATCCCCAGATTGTGTATCTTTTTAAAAGCTACCTCTGGGAATTGTCCTTTCACTGCTGTGGGCCTGGTTCAATCCCTGGTCAGGGTACTAGGATCCTGCAAGCCCTGCGACGCTGCAAAAAAAAAAGAATTCCAGGATCAGACACACTAAAAAGAAGAGCCTAAAGGCTACCTCTTTAACCATGAACTTGTAGCCCACTAAAAAATTCCCAGAGTTTCTATCTTTTTAATCAAAGTTGATATTATGTTCATTCTCCCATTGCCTACCCTTTGTCTGTTTTAAGATAAGGTGTGTATTTGTTCTATTATATTTTATGTTTTGGATTTTTAATCTATCAATCTCAGCTATCGAGATAATATTGAATCCTAGTACTTCCTAAGATTAGAAAGAAATCCACATTTATTGAAGCTCTCTCCTGGGCGTTTCACTTCTGCTGTGTAGTTTAATTCTTGCAAAGCCTCTAGAAGGTATTCGCACATTACTGAGACTCGGAGAAGGAAATCGAAGCTCACAGAAGCTCCTGCAGCTGGTGAGTGGGTGTGTGGACGCCTGGGTGACACCCTCCAATGGGTCAGCAGTCCCTTGCAAGGTGGGTCAATCATAAACATGATAAAGTGGTCTTCCAGGCTAACAAAAACAATTCAATGGACAGGACTAGGGACAGACACTTCACAGTGGGGATCCCTCTTCAGGCTCATACAGGGCCAACAGCCCACTCAGGTTGTTCAATCATCCATGGAACCCACCACCTCCACGTGGAGCCCACGTATCTCCTCTGACCAAGAGACCCTGAGAGATTTTGTTATACATCTATCACAAATCATGGTAACACAGTACACAGCCTTCCCTTATTTTTTAAAATTAATCTCAATTATTTATTTATCTTTTGGGCATGGCATGTGGGATCTTTGTTCCCGGACCAGGGATCGAACCCGGGTCCTTGGCAATGAGAGCACAGTGTCCTAACCACTGGACCACCAGGGAATTCCCTAAAATCAATCTTTAAAAAAATCTTTTTGAATAACTGAAGCTAGTTTGGTTGTATCTTTCACTTGTTCCTTTTCTCAGTGTTTACTTACCGTCTGTTTTTCATCAATTTTTAGGGTTTGCTGGGAATCAAAATCAAACAAATTCTGGTCTACGTTCTCTGGAATACATTTTTCTTCCCTTGTTGAATTTTTGCACATTTGGTTGCTATCTGTTTTAAGTGTGTAAATGATTACTGAGAATGGCTCAGATTACATTTTTATACAACCATTGGATGTACTTCATGTTGTGTTTTTTTAAAATTGAGGTATAATTGACATATAACATTATATTAGTTTCAGGTGTACAATATAGTGGTTTGATATTTGTATACATGATGAAATGACCAGCACAGTGAGGCTTGTTAACATCTGTCACTATACATAGTTTAAGAGTTTTTTTTCTTGCGATGAGAACTTTTAAGGTCTACTCTCTTAGCAACTTTCAAATATGCAGTACTGTATTATTTGTTTTTAATAAATTTATGTATTTTATCTTTGGCTGCGTTGGGTCTTTGTTGCTGTGTGTGGGCTTTTCTCTGGTTGTGGCGAGCAGGAGCTACTCTTCGTTGCGGTACTCGGGCTTCTCACTGCAGTGGCTCCTCTTGTTGCAGATCACAGGCTCTAGGTGCGCGGGCTTCAGTAGTTGTGGCACGTGGGCTTCAGTAGTTGTGGCACGTGGGCTCAGTAGTTGTGGCGCACGGGCTTAGTTGTTCCGCGGCATGTGGGATCATCCCAGACCAGGGCTCGAACCTGTGTCCCCTGCACTGGCAGGCGGATTCGTAACCACTTCGCCACCAGGGAAGTCCCTGGGGATTTTTTAAAAAATATTCCACATGTAAGTGACATCATGCGGTATTTGTCTTTCTCTGTCTGACTTATTTCACTTAGCCTAGTAGCCTCTAGGTCCATCCTTGTCACAAATGGCAAGATCTCATTGTGTTTTATGGCTGAGTGGTATTCCATTGTATCTATATACCACATTTTCTTTATCCATTCCTCTGCTGATGGGCACTTAGGTTGTTTCTGTATCTTGGCAATTTTAAATAATGCTTCAGTGAACATGGGGGTACATATATCTTTTTGAATTCATGTTTTTGTTTTCTTTTGAAAAATACCCAGATGCTGAATCATATGGTAGTTCTATTTTTAGTTTTTTAAGGAACCTCCATATTGTTCTCCATAGTGGCTGCACCAATTTACATTCCCACCAACGGTGCATGAGGGTTTCCATTTCTCATGTTGCTTTGATGTTAAAGTGACAAAGTTTTCATATTAGAAGTGTCTCTGCTATTCTTGGTCCCATTAGAAAGCCATTTTTCTCTTGTAATACTATTTTAATGCCCAGGGTTTTTTTGTTTTTTGCTTTTTGGTTTTTTTTTTTTTTACTGACTTCAGGGTTATCTCTCTATAAACAGAGTCCAGGACTTTCCTCTTACTCTTTCGTTGGAGATATTCAGAACTGAACTAAGTGTCAGTGAACCTCTGAGAGTCATGGCTGTTGTGCTCAGTCTTCCACAAAACCCTAGAGTGTGAGTCAAGTTCAAATTCAAGGGCAGATTTACCATTCTTCTTTGCAATCTCAAGTACACGGGTGATTTCTCTTCCAACTTTCTTGTCATGTAAGTGTGCACAAAAAGCCAGTGAGACGAAACAGCAAAGGACTGGCGTTTTGCTTTCCAAACATCTGAGGGTTAGGTGAGTCTGTAGACTGCTCAGCCAGGTTGCGCAGCGTGGGGCTGCCACCGAAGGACCTGCTGGTCCAGATGGATTCACTTAAGGGGCCGTAATCACTTCTCTGCTCCCTTGTTTCAGCACGGCTCTTCCTGCATTCCCGACAGCACTTAGCTCTACCTAATGGACAGAATGTGATTCCCAGATGATGCCACCTCATAAATCCAACCTACCGACCATACATTAACATCTTCAGCGGGCACAGAACCTATGGCGTGCTCATTCCAGGAGTCTTACATTTTAAGATAAAGCAGTTGCCCTCGCAGGGAATTTGAACAACTTTAGAGCAAATCCGGTTTCCTTTACTATTTCCACAGGTGTGGGTTGGGGTGACCCTGCTCAACTAAGAGAACTCCCCATCGGCAGGACCAGTGGGAGGCTTGTCTGTAGCCATGAAGTCGGCTTGCCTCTGTGTCATCTGGAAAGGTTGCCAGGAAGCCTTGACCAAGGAGAGGAGAGTGTACGTGCTGCCTTGAATGAGGGCAGAAATAGCCCAATTATAGGAAAGTTCTTAGAGCCAGATACCTGTTCACTCAGTGCATTGAGCGCCTAAAATAAACAGTTCTGCTCTAAGCTCCAGAGAGGGCGTTAAAATATACACGATGGGCAACTTCCCTGGCTGTCCAGTGGTTAAGACTCCAAGCTGCCACTGCAGGGGGCACAGGTTCAATCCCTGGTCAGGGAACTAAGGTCCTGCAGGCCGTGTGGCACAGCCAAAAAAAAGATAATAATTAAAAACTAAAAAAGTAAAAAATAAATAAATAAAATATATGTGATGGGCTCCGACTGAAAGACGAGTTTAAGCTTGCCCTTTGGTTTTGGAGTTATGCTTTGAGTTTGGCAGCGTGCTAGGTACGTCTTTACCTTCTTCCATGTGGTAGTCTCTCAGCCTTCAGCTATTGGGGTAGATATAGTTTCCCTGAGAAGCCCACCCTGAGCACCTTATCTGAAGTAGTCTCCTCCCTCCTTCCACCCCTGTGTATCGCATCACTTTGCTTATTTACTTCATGGCACAGACCACAATTTATGTTATTTCATTTTTTAAAAAAATAAATTTATTTATTTTTGGCTGTGTTGGGTCTTTGTTGCTGCGCAGGCTTTCTCTAGTTGCGGCGAGCGGGGGCTACTCTTCGTTGCGGTGAGTAGGCTTCTCATTTCAGTGGCTTCTCTTGTTGCGGAGCACGGGCTCTAGGCGCGTGGGCTTCAGTAGTTGTGGCACGTGGGCTCAGTAGTTGTGGCTCGCGGGCTCTAGAGCGCAGGCTCAGTAGTTGTGGTGCACAGGCTTAGTTGCTCCGCGGCACGTGGGATCTTCCCAAACCAGGGCTCGAACCCGTTTCCCCTGCATTGGCAGGTGGATTCTTAACCACTGCACCACCAGGGAAGTCCCAGACCACAATTTATAATCTGATATTTGTTTACCTGCATGTGTATTTTCTGTCTCATATACTTGTTTATTATCTCACTATCTCAGGGACCCTCTGTTTGTTTTTTTCTTTCTACAGTATCCCCAATACGTAGCACACAATGCCTAATTGGTACTTAGTAGGTTCTTAATAAATAATGAATTAATAAGTGAATCCATCCATTCAGTAGCTAGCACTACTGAAATTCAATGATGAGATCCCTTATTTTTTTAAAGCTTTCTATTTAGTTGTTATAAAGTTGCATATATTTTATTATAAGATTTTATTCGTCATACTTGTAAACTGGTTTGGGACAAGTTGCTCAAACCCCAACTCCAATGCCTACCAATAGACTTAAAGTTTTTTTCAGACGTGGTGGTATTATATGTATTAGCTCTCCCAATTCTCTTAAATCCCGATGTGTTTGCTCCTATTACAGCGGCGCCAATGTTATCAGACTGACCTCTCCGTTGGCAAGAGCTATGGTGTCTCCAGTGAGTATTCACACTGAGGGCAGGGAAGGAGGGGTGAGTAAAATGATCCAAGGAGTTTGGGGAGAAAATACTAGAACTTTTGTTTATGTACTTTTACTTACAGATAAGAAAGAAATTAAGCTTTATGAATATTTAATATGTTTTGACAGTAGTCCATGTATAAATCTGTACATTAACAAACAGACATTAGGGGTACATGTTCAATTTTTTAAACGATGAGTTTCTCAATTTGAAAAGTGTAAGGGACTTCACTGTTGGTCCAGTGGTTAAGACGCCATGCTTCCACTGCAGGGGGGTGCGCAGGTTTGATCCCTGGTCGGGGAACTGAGATTCCACATGGCCAAAAGATAAAATAAAATAAAAAGCGTAGAAGCCAGTAGACCACAATATCATGTTAATGTAAGTTTCTTAAAGGCACAATTGTTTGTTTGATTAATGAGGTCAAAAATCACAGATGCTTCTCAGTTCAGGATAATTCACTTTCCATTGGAAGAAATGAAAGCATTAGGTTGCACCTCTGGCCTGTCTGTAGTTCTCCACAACATCACTTTGTAAACACTTAGGATCAGTCCTAGGAAAACAACTCAAGTGGAAGCCTCACTGACAGTGGGTCAGTAGAATTATCTTAGTTTATGAAGGGCAGAATATTCTATTTTTACCATATGCTTTTCCCTCAGGGCTTCATGAGTCAGAGAAACTGTGTCTGTTCCCGAGTTGATGCGTAATCCTGCTTGAGTTGATGAAGGTCAAACCGGAGGGTCATTTATGTGATGGGAACTTACATGCTTCGCTTGCATACCTCTGGTGGCGTGGGACTCACTGCCTCTTGAACGACTCTACTCCTCATATTGACTTGAACTCTGCTCTTCCATAACTTCTGTCCATAGGTCTTCCCAACCCTCCAAACAAGCCCAACCCTCTTCCACATGAATGCTTCCCAAGGGCTGGAAGAGAGCTTCTTGGGTCTCTGATAGGTTTTTCTGCTTCAGGCCAGATATTCCTAGGCTTTCCAAGCTTTTCCCAAATTCCATGGTCTTTAGAAACCACACACCCTACTTATCCTCCTCGAAATGAGCTCTGGTTTATCCGTCTCCCCTGCAGTGTGGTGCCCAGAGCTATGTGTAATTACAGAGAGATGGCCTAGCGAGTATAGGCCAGGCACCCTCCCCCGCCTTGCTCTGAACACTGTGTTTGTATCACGTACATGAGCGTGGAGCTGGCTCTTCTTGCAGACACATTACGTTGCAGACACACGCTGAGACTCGGGATTAGGAAATCCCCTCTCTCCTCACCAGGAACAAAAGTGAATGATGGATCCTTTTTTCATGGCACTCTGGACTTCAGAGGGAAAAATATGCTATAAATTTAGAGCACTAGCTATTTGCAACATTCTGCTGGCTTCTGATCCTTATCGATGAGCACGCAGACTGATTTATGTGGGCAGCCAGAGTGTACATACTCTTTTGCATTCTTCTCTTTTCTCTTGCGATTCTCTTACGTGTGCATTTCGATCTATCAACAGAATCTGTAAACTCGATTCCCTTTAAGAGCAACATAACATTCCATTGTCTTAATGTACCATAGTTCGCATAACCTTTTCTCAATGTGGGGCATTGGGTCACACCCCATTTTTCCACCTCTGTGAATGGTGTTACCGTAAACCTGTCTGTGCTGTTTGCTTTCTTTTCTCTTTTGCATATTACCCTGAGGTATATTCCACAGTGGGACGATTGGGTCAAAGTGTATGAACACTTTTATAGCTCTCTTTATATACTGCCAGGCTGATCTCCAGAGGGGATGGATATTTTTCAAAAGTGCCAAATAAGACAATGGGGCCTGCAGAGATTGTAGCTTAACTGGAAAGGTTGGTCCTGCATGTTGCCTCAAGTCCCCTTTCCAGTCCCCTTTCCAGCACCAGTGATCGAAACGTGAGGGAGGGGACTCTAGGAAGACCAGCACCCTTTGTACCCAGAAGTGTTTACCCAGAAGTGCATTTGCTTCTTTCCTCTGAGGGGATTTGTGTCTTCTGAGAAGAGGTTGCACAGCCTGACCTAGGCTCTAATCCCAGTTTTACCACCCCTCACTGTGTGCTCTTAGACTAGTCCCCTAACCTCTCTGAGCCTGATTCCTTCCTCCTCTGTGCAGAGGTTAAATGATAGTCCTTACTCAGAGGGCTTTGAGAAGGTCTGGGCTCTTGTTATTACCTATGACTCGCTTGGTGTGAAGGCTCTGTGTGTTTCCTCCTTCTTTGTACTGCTAGGGGCCAGCTCTGTGCTTGTCCCGTGGTTGAGGGCAGTAAATGTCTGTTGTGGAATGCATGGATGGTCTTCACCCATGATCTCGCTTCTAGGTGTTCAGAAACTGGAAAAACATAATGGGAAATTTTATGAGGTATTATGTCTTTAACATGTAAAGAAAGGCCCCCACTTGAATGTTTGTAGGATGTGCCGGGTTTGGGGCCTGTGATTTGGTTTTCTCACCAATTCTAATACGTTGCTGCAGGAAGAGCATCTCCAGTTTTTCAAGACCTCCAGAGGTATAAGAGCTTGTAGATGAGATGGGCTGAAAGCTTAGGGAGAGAGGTCAGAGATAGCTCCTCGTTTTAGAGAAAGGTACTCACGGAGAAGGGCCTGGGTCTCTGGGTCTCCGGGGCTGTTTGCAGCACCCCCGAGTCTCTGAGAGGGGTTGAGAGGATTACAACCTGCCTTGCATCTCTTCAGTCTTCTTCCCGTTCCTGCTGAGAAGTGAAAAGATGCTTCTGCATGTAGCCCGCCTCCACTGGGTAGACATTTCTTCCATTCTCCGACGGTCTAGGTTAATGGTGACCACAAATGCTTGCTACCTCTCCCACTGAGAGGCGGCATCTTGTGCCTCTAACCTTGGAACTGGCCTGGCCTTAGTGACTTGCTCGACCAGTAGAATGCTACACAAGTGACGTTCTAGAACTTCTGGGGTAAAGACATAAGAAGTTTTACAGCTTCCACTCAGGTCTCTTGGAACACTTTCTCTGGGAGCCCTGAGCCACCGTGTAAGAGGTTGACTGCCCGGAGACTTCCATGCCAGGAGGTCTCATGAACATGCCCCGGTCAGCAGTTCCAGCCAAGCCCACCAGGCTCTGGGCATGTGAGTGGTGGAGTGAAGCCATGGACCCTCCAGATGAGGCCTCCGCCAGCTGACTCCTGAGTTGGTGCCACATGAAGCAGAAAAATTGTCCAGTTGAACTTTCCCGAATTCCTGACCCACAGAGTCATGAGACAGACTGTTCTTTTAACCTGCTAAGTCCTGGGAAAATTTATTATGCAGCAACGGGTAAGAGAACACCAGGGCTACCTGGGCTGAGCTGAGCCTCAGCTCTGCTTCATTCCCTTCCCTCAGCTCCACGCAGCAGAAGCGACACCGGGATCTGTGATCTCGCTTCTCCCTCTTTAGACTAAATATCAGAGGCCGTGCAGAAGTCACTGACGTCAGCCTTTCTATTTGACAGGATTCCCCCAATGTATTTTTGGCCTACAGTCTATTATTTATGATCCCTTGTTGAATTTTACAGTCAGATAGGACAGGGAGAGTAGGCAGTGTTCCAGAATCCCAGCTAAATGGACTTTTCTGCTGTATTTAAAGAGGAAATGACAAGGCAAAAATCTCTAGAGCGCTTCCTGTTATACTAGTGCCCCCTCTTATGTGTGGGGTGACTCGGTTCTCTGGCAGCCCTGTTCTCAGGGTCTCACATCCTAAATAAAGACCTGTTTAGAGCACCCAGATATTCAAGGAAGTCAGTACACATTCTTTTTTTTTTTTTTAACTTTTTAATTTTTAATTTTTTTGGCCTCACCATGAGGCACACAGGGTCTTAGTTCCCCAACCAGGGATTGAACCCCTGCCCCCTGCAGTGGAAGAGCAGAGTCCTAACCACTGAACCACCAGGGAAGTCCCCAGTATACCTTCTTGACTACGCTCATCCCTCTTCTGGTAACTCAGGAGATTTTGTTTACGTGTATTTTATTTGAATTTATTTAAACACTTCAGAAGGTTAAAAATGCACCTTCCCTTGCTGATGTTTCCACATACCCCATGGCGACGATTAGCAGGACCCAGACACGCAGGAGAATCCAAAATAATGAAACAATTGCCATTTCAGTTTTCAGGCTTCTCTGCTATGGCACGTCAATTATTAACTAAGAAATTAATCATTAAGGGCATTCATGAAATTGGCCCAACTGTCTCATTGGGCCACATTGCTCCTTACACAATGGAGCTGGTTAACTTCTGGCCTTCCATCCCTTTGCTAGCAACGCTGCTTCTCTGTGCTGTGTATTTTGAAGGGAGCCAACTCTTTTATTTCCATCTACTTCCGTGGCTGTACTAGTGACTGCTAGAGGCATCAAAACCAGCACTTCCTCTAACCTTCAACCCTTCTAAGCATATTCTCAAAGGTCAGTATTTCGGGCTTCCCTGGTGGTGCAGTGGTTGAGAATCTGCCTGCTAATGCAGGGGACACGGGTTCGAGCCCTGGTCTGGGAAGATCCCACATGCCGCGGAGCAACTAGGCCCGTGAGCCACAACTACTGAGCCTGCGCGTCTGGAGCCTGTGCTCCGCAACAAGAGAGGCCACGACAGTGAGAGGCCCGCACACCGCGATGAAGAGTGGCCCCCGCTTGTCGCAACTAGAGAAAGCCCTCGCACAGAAATGAAGACCCAACACAGCCAAAAATAAATATAAAAATAAATAAATAAATAAAATATTAAATATCCTGTGTCAGTAAGTTTACCATTTAAAAAAAAAAAAGTCAGTATTTCTATAGTGATTGATTTTTTCTTCATTCAATTATTTTTTGCCATCCATGCATTTATTTACTTATTCAATAAGAATTGACTTAATACTTGAAATGTGCCAGATACTGGGCTAGCCATCTGGGTTGGAAGAGGAAGAACACATGGCTCTCCTTTACAGGGGCTCACTGTGCTTAATAGATGCTCAATAAACAGGTGCTGAATAAGTAACCCCTCTTCGAGAGCCCATGCTGGGAATTCTTGCTGGGGAAACTGAAGCTCTGAGTAAGTAACGAGCACAAAGCTGGGCAATAACAAGGCAGGAAGGAACAAAGGCGTGTCTGACTCTGCATGCTGACCACATCACTGTATTCCTTTCCTCTCCTGCTCTGCTCTTCCTGGTCCTTCCACTGCAGTTAGTCATACATTGATTCAAAGTCTGAGACTTCGATCCCCTGGATTCTACCACACTGTCTCCTGGCTTCAAGGCAATGGTTATGAGAGGATCCTACTGCCAATTACAGAGCATTCTCTACTAATCTGTTATGGGAAAGCAACAACTGTATTTCAGTGAAAACAAAAGATGGCTCAGAAGAAATTTTAGCCCAGGAAAGATGCGAAGGCCCTCTCAGAGGGCAAGATAAAGCCAACCCTTATCTTTGGAGCTAGCGAGTTGGTTGGCACTGAAAGCTTGCTCAGGGTTACTGTCACGTGAGGAGCCTGGAAGTCCTGAAGCCCAGGGCATGACTGTACTGAGCACAGACCTTGGAGACCTTGAAACAGAACAGTCTGAAACCCAGCTGATTCAATAGCATTAAGGGCATTGCTGTTAACTCTACACCTCACCCAATCTATTTTAACATCACTCAATTCTTTCTTCAGAGCCTTTTTTCCTTCTTCCATTCTGATCATAGACATCGCCAATCAAGGCCAAGGTTTCAGAAGACAGGTGAATAGAATGGGGCAGTAACCGAAGCAATTCCCAGAGGCAGTTACTAAAGAAGGTTCACATGTCAAACATCTGTCATG
Source organism: Eschrichtius robustus (assembly GCF_028021215.1). NCBI lineage: Eukaryota > Metazoa > Chordata > Mammalia > Artiodactyla > Eschrichtiidae > Eschrichtius > Eschrichtius robustus. Next base: position 23,939,709 of record NC_090844.1, on the reverse strand, counting down.
GCTCACTTTCAAACTGTGGTTTGGCTGCCCAGGAGGCAGGAAGTAATACACAACTCCAAGGTGGCAGATGAGAAAGTTGCCTGAGTTTCAGAATAGAGACTGGAGACCCCATCTAGCAGACCTGCTGGACATTCAGCCTTGGTGAGTGGTGTTGACCCTGTTGTCTACTCTATGTGGGCTCTGAACCTTGCCCTGCCCTTTGCCCACATCTTTGGTTTCCCTCTCAAGAAGCACCCAGCTGCTTTCTACTTTGGATTCCTGGTCTTAACTCTGTACTAACAGGCAGGTATTAGAATGGAAGGAGCTTCACTGGTCCAGTCTATGCTGATGCTGACCTGCTCTCTCACCCAATAACTGAAACCTTTGCCGTTCTTCTGCCATCTCTCTTGCTGATGATGGCTACCAGTTGTCAAGGGCTCCCTCTCAACCTGTTCTCCATCTGATGTCCTGTACCCCATCCTTCAACTCCCCAGGGCACATGAATAACATCTTGCTGTGGCAATATGGTGAATCATCACAAACTGGTCTGAACCAAGTTGATTAAGAAATATTAGACTTATGGAGGAAAAAGAGCTTGTGCCTAGGAACAAAATCATGTTTTTAATGAGAAAAAAATAGGACATAAAATTGTACCACGTAGCATAGACTTAAGTTATTATGCTTAGTAACTTAGACTTAAGAAGTTACTTAGAAGAAATAACAATCTTTAATGCATATGTGCCTAACAACAGAGCACCAAAATACGTGAAACAAAACTGATAGAATGTAAGGAGAAATTGTAAGGAGATGAATCCACTATCATAGTTGGAGGATTAAACAACCCTCTATCAGAAATGGACAAATCCATGAAGCAAAAAAATCAGTAAAGACATAGCTGAACTCAATAGCACCATCAATCAACTGGATATAATAGACATCTATAGACTACTTCATCCAAGTACAATGGAGTATACATTCTTCTCAAGCTCACATGGAACCTTTGCCAAAATAGACCACCTTCTGGGCCATAAAACACACTTTAACAGCTGCAAAAGAAGAGAAATCATACAATGTCTGCTTTCAGACCACACTGGAATTAAACTAGAAATAAGAACAAAAAGACAGTTGGAAAATCCCAAATACTTGAATATTAAGTACACATTTAAACAACACATGGTTCAAAGAAGAAATCTGGGCCCTGGAGCCTGAGGGGAGGGCGGCCTCACTGAGGCTGCTGGCTCTGGAGGGGCCCCAGCAGGCGAAGCTGCAACAGTCCTGGGGACTGCGGGCTGGTTGTTTCAACAAGTAACTTAAAGACAAAATGGAAAAACAAGGAGGTTTGTGCCTGAGATCATGTTGATGAGAAACCAGGGATGGCCACCTTGTCCCAGATCATTCATCCTGGGTTAAGCCAGCTGCCATGTCATGAGGACACTCAAGCAGCCCTAAGGAGAGATCCATGTGGCAAGGAACTGAGGCGTCCTACCTACAGCCACATACTTCTAAATATTTTCAGAACATTTGTATGAATTTTCATCCTCAGCAGCAGTGAATGAGATTCAAGGATTATACACATTCTTGTCAAACTTGATAATACCTGTCATTTTCATTTGAATTTTGTGGTTGTACTGGTGATGATGGGGTGCCGTGCGAGATATGACTTCATTAAACAGAATAGGTCAGGAGCCTTGGTCTCCATATCCCTGTTTAAAAAGTGTTATCACATGTCTGCCAGAAAGAATTGCTGATGACACTGGAAAAAATTGAGAGTTATCCTTAACAATTAAGGGTTTTTCAGCAACATGGATGGACTTAGAGATTGTTATGCTGAGTGAAGCAAGTCAGACACAGAAAGACAGATATCATGTGATATTGCTTATGTGCGGAATGTAAAAAAAAAAAAACGGTAGAAAAGAACTTATTTACAAAACAGAAATAGAGTCATGGATATAGAAAACAAACTTATGGTTACCAGGGGTTAAGTGGGGGAGGGATAATTTAGGAGAATGGGACTGACATATACACATTACTATATATAAAATAGATAAGTATTGGTATGGACCTGCTGTATAGCACAGGGAACTCTACTCAATGCTCTGTACTAGCCTATATGGGAAAAGAATCTTAAAAAAAAACAAGGGTTTGAGGAGTATATAATAAATATATATGTGCAAAACTTTTAACATGAAAGGAAAAATAAATTAACCCTGTGGTCCCTGTTATGGTATAAACATTTTGTACCTCTAATTTTCAAATTTTGAAACCCAGCTCCCTTGTTGATGGTATTAGGAGGTGGGGCTTTAGGGAGGTGATTAGGTCATGAGGCCAGAGACCTCAAATATGGAATTAGTGACCTAATAAATGTAGCACATAAAAGATCTTATGCCCATTACATCATTTAATTACAGAGCCAGAAGACCCACATTATGAACCAGAAATTTGGCCCTCACCAGACACTAAGTTAGCTGGCAACTTTTTTTTTTTTTAAATAAATAAACTAATTTTTTTTAAAAAAAGAGGAAATCTGAAGACAAATTTTAAAATACTTTGAACTAAATGAAAATGAAAATACAACTTAAACTATGTGGGATGCAGAAAAAGCAGTGTTTAGAGGGAAAGGTTTAGCATTAAATGAATACATTAGAAAAGAAGAAAAATCTAAAATCAATAATGTAAGCCTTAGGAAACTTAGGAAACTAGTGAAAGGAGAGCAAATTAAATCCAAAGAGAGCAGAAGAAAATAAATAAAAATTAGAGCAGAAATCAATGATATTGAAAACAAGAAATCAACAGAGAAAACTGACAAGACCAAAAGTTTGTTCTTTGAAAAGATCAGTAAATTGATAAGCCACTAACCAGGCTAACTAAGAAAACAAGAGAGAAGACACAAATGACTAACATCAGAAGTGAAAAAAAAGGATGCCATGGACATAAAAAGGCTAGTAATGGAATATTATGAACAACTCTATGCCCACAAACGTGATAACCTAGATGAAATAGATCTACTCCTTGAAAGACACAATCTGCCAAAACTCACAGTAGAAGAAATAGACAATTTGAATAGACCTATATCTGATTTTTAAAATGAATCAACAATTAATAACTTTCCAAATCAGAAAGCACTAGGCCCATATGGATTCACTGGGGCAATTCTACCAAACGTTTAAGAAAGAATGTATACTCATTCTCTACCATCTCTTCTAGAAGATAGAAGCAAAGGCAATACTTCCTAACTTATACTATGAGCCCAGCATTACTCTAATACCAAAACCAGACAAAGACATTACAAGAAAAGAAAACTACAGACCAAGATCTCTCATGAACATAGATGGAAAAAATCCTCAGCAAAATATTAGCTAGTCAAATCCAGCAATGTATAGTAAGAATTATACACCATAACCAAGGGGGATTTATTCCAGCTATGCAAGGCTCATTCAATTAATGTAATCCATCACATCAACAGGCTAAAGGAGAAAAATCACGTGATCATATCGATAGATGCAGAAAAAATATTTGACAAAATCCAACACCCATGCGTGGTAAAAACTTTCAGCAAGCTAGGAATAGAGCAGGAACTTCCTCAATTTGATAAAGAACATCTACAGAAAAACTATGCCTAATATAACAAATGGTGAGAAACTACATTCTTTCCTGCTAAGATCAGAAACAAGGCAAGGATATTTTCTCCCACCATTCCTTTTAAACACTGTATTGCAAGTCCTAGCTAATGCAACAAGACAAGAAAGGGATATAAAAGGGATACAGGTTGGAGTGCTCACTTCGGCAGCACATATAATAAAATTGGAACGATACAGAGAAGATTAGCATGGCCCCTGCGCAAGGATGGGCACGCAAATTCGTGAAGCGTCCATATTTAAAAAAAAAAAAAAGGTATACACGTTGGGAAGAAATAAATAAAACTGTCTTTGTTTGAAGATGACATGACTGTCTATGTAGAAAATCTGAAAGAATCGACCAAAAAAACCCTGGAACTAAAGTTGGGTGATTATAGCAAGGTTGCAGGATACAAGGTTAAAATACAAAATTCAATCACTTTCCTATATATCAGTAATTTGAAATAAAAAACAATACCATTTAAATTAGCACCCCCGGGCTTCCCTGGTGGCGCAGTGATTGAGAATCTGCCTGCCAATGCAGGGGACACGGGTTCGAGCCCTGGTCTGGGAAGATCCCACATGCTGCGGAGCAACTAGGCCCGTGAGCCACAACTACTGAGCCTGTGCGTCTGGAGCCTGTGCTCTGCCACGAGAGGCCGTGACAGTGAGAGGCCCGTGCACCACGATGAAGAGTGGCCCCCGCTTGCTGCAACTAGAGAAAGTCCTCGCACAGAAACGAAGACCCAACACAGCCAAAATTATTAATTAATTAATTAATTAATTAAAAAAAATTAGCACCCCCAATAATGACATACTTAGGTATAAATCTCAAATAACATGAACAAGATCTATGTGAGGAAAACTACAAAACTCTGATGAAAGAAATAAAAGAAATGAATAAATGAAGAGCTATTCAATATTCACAGATAGGAAGACTCAACATTGTCAAGAGGTCAGTTCTTTCCAACTTGATGTATAGATTCAATGCAATCCCAGTCAAAATCCCAGCAAGTTGTTTTGTGGATATTGACAAACTGATTCTAAAGTTAATATGGTGAGGCAAAAGATCCAGAATAGCCAACACAATATTGAAGGAGAAGAACAAAGTCAGAGGACTGACACGAACTGACTTCAAGACAGTAATCAAGATAGGCTTTTATTGGCAAAAAAATAGACTAATAGATCAATAGAACAGAACAGAGAACCCCGAAATAGACCCACATAAATATAGTCAATTCATCTTTGACAGAGCAGTAAAGGCAATACAATGGAGAAACGATAGTCTTTTCAACAAATGGTGCTGCAACAACAGACATCCACATAAAAACAAAAAACAAACAAGCAAAAAACAAAAAAAAAAGAAAGGAAAAAAAAAGAATCTGCACACAGACCTTACACCCATCACAAAATTAACTCAAAATGGAACATAAACCTAAATGTGAATGCAAAACTATAAAACTCTCCTACAAGATAACAGAGGGGAAAATCTAGATGACCTTTGTTATGGCAATGACTTTTTAAATACAACACCAAATGTATGTTCTATGAAAGAAGTAACTGATAAGCTGGATTTCATTAAAATAAAAAAAAAACTTCTGCTCTGTAAAAGACTCAGTCAAGAAAATGAGAAACCAAGCCACAGAATGTTATAAAATATTTGCAAAAGACATCTCATAAAAGGATCGTTATCTAGAATATACAAAGAACACTTAAAACTCAACAATAAGAAAATGAACAACCTAATTTTAAAATGGGCAAAATATCTGAACAGACACATCACCAAAGAAGGTATAAAGATGGAAAATGAGCATGCAAAAAGATGCTCAACATCATATGTCATTAGGGAAATGCAAATTGAAACAACAGTGAGATATGACTACACACCTATTCGAATGAAAAAAATCCCAAACTCTGACAACATCACCTATTGGTGAGGATGTGGAGCAACAGGAACTCACGTTCATTGCTGGTGGGAATACAAAATGGTACAGCTACTTTGGAAGACGGTTTGGCAGTTTCATACAAAACCACATATACTCGTACTACACAATCCAGCAATCATGCTCCTTGGTATCTACCCAAATGAGTTGAAAACTTCTGTCCACACAAAAACCTGCACCCAGATGTTTATAACATCTTTGTTCATAACTGTAAAAACTAGAAGCAATCAAGATGTCCTTCAATAGGTGAATGGTTAAAAAAACTATGGTACATTACACAATGGAATATTATTCACTACTAAAAAAGAAATGAGTTACCAAGCCCTGAAAAGGTATGGAGGAAACTTAAGTGCATATTACTAAACGAAAGAAGCCAATCTATAAAAGCTATATACTATATGATTCCAACTATATGACATTCTGGAAAAGTCAAAACTATGGAGACAGTAGAATGTTCAGGGGTTAGAGGAGGAAGGGATGAATAGACGGGGCACAGAGGATTTTTAGGACAGTGAAACTATTCTGTTTAACACTATAAAAGGGGGGGTGTGTCATTATACATTTGTGAAAACTTGTAGAATGTACAACACCAAGGGGGAACCCTAATGTAAACTGTGGACTTTAGGGGATAATGATGTCAGTATAGGTTCATCAGTTGTATCAAATACACCACTGTGGTGCAGGATGTCAACAGTGTGGGAGCCTGTGCATATGTGGGGGTAGGGGAATAAGGGAACTCTGTGTACCTTCCTGTCAGTTTTGCTGTGAACCTAAAACTGCTCTGAAAAATAAAGACTATTTAGAAACAAACAAGAAAACCCAAAACATCAAATGAAGCAGGACATAAAATAGGATAGCATAACATAAACTCAGACTGGAGAAAAGGAGACTAAAATGTTAATAGTGACTACTATCTCTGGATAGTGGAATTATAGATTATTTTAATTTTATATTTTATTTTGTCTTCCAAATTCTCTATAAAGATTATGTACTACTTAGATAATCATAGAAATGAGAGGACCTAGAGATGATCATACTCAGTGAAGTAAGTCAGACAAAGACAAATATCATATGATATCACTTGTATGTGGAATCTAAAAAAATGATGCAAATGAGCTTATTTACAAAACAGAAACAGACTGACAGACATAGAAAACAAACTGATGGTTACCAAAGGGGAAAGGGGGGAGGGATAAATTAGGAGTATGGGAATAACAGATACACACTACTATATATAAAATAAACAGCAAGGACCTACTGTATAGCACAGGGAACTATATTCAATATCCTATAATAAACCATAAGGGAAAAGAATCTGAAAGAGAATATGTATATATTGATACATATATGTATAACTGAATCACTTTGCTCTACACCAGAAACTAACACAACACTGTAAATCAACTATCCTTCAATAGAAAAATAAATTTAAAGAAAGAATATGTATCACTTAGATAATCAGAAAAACAACAATATTTATTTTTAAATAACAGGAAATAAAAGAGTACAGACTTTGAACTTGGGACTGAATTCAAGCTGGGCTTCACCTCTTACTAGCTCTGTGACCCACAGATCTTTTAGCATTGCAAACCTCAGTTTCTGCATCTGTAAAATGAGGATAATAAAACCTACCCCACAGTGGTTTGCGTGTGTGCATCCGTGTGTGAGTGAAGCTAAAACTATACTAGGAAAATGAATGTGCAAGGCGCCTGAGGGATGCTCAATGTGGATTAATTTCTGAGCCCTTTAAGGATACTTGGGAGTTCATAGGTTCCAAGGAGATTTTGCTGGGCGTACACAGGCCTGTTGCGCACCCTTCTCCCTTTCCCACCCCAACATTCCTGATGAAACCAACAACCAGCCTGGGCAGCCCACCGCCCCAGGCGCTAAGCGTCTCCATTTTGGAGGAGAGAGGGGAGCCCTGGAAAGGAAGCTGGAGGAATCTTTTCTACTTTGAAAACCCCAGAAAGTGCAAGGCTCTGGAACGGGCTGACGTTTGTTCTTTTTATCCCTCTGCCATCCTTTAAACAAGACTCTGTGCTTCCTGTTCCAGCCTGAGGGAGAAGCCAAGGGTACACGTCACCAGAAAATAGCTGCGGGCCAAAGTCTTACATGAGGATTTGGATACAGAGTGGGCTTTTGACAGACAGGGAGGGGACCATTGCAGACCTGGGATGGGAGGAAGGGCGCCCAGGGCCCCAAGGACGACAGGAACAAAGGACTTAGTCTCCCAACAAGCCTGGGCCAAAGCAGGCGGAATTGGGCGAGTCGGGATCGGAAAACAACCCGACCCCCTCCAGCTAAGAGTTAGGTGTGGAATGTGAGAGGAAGGTGAATGGAATGTAATGAAGCGACTTCGGTTCTTATTCACATTCAGTTTGACTTTGAAGCATTCCAAACATGGTGGGAACAAAGCCTGTTTGGAGAGGATTGTTATCTGAGGACCGGGCAGGATGGAAGGGAAGGGGCGGGGGGGTGATGGCTGACAGCTCCAGAGAGCATTCCAACTTGCAGATAAGGGAAGCCAGAAGGTTAGGAATGATTCAATGGACGTCTACAGAACTGCTCGTTCCACTCCTGATGAAATGAGATAAATCAGAACTTTCGATGCTACGTGGGTCCTTTTGTAATGCTGGAATTGGTCAGTGGCTGTCAGATTTCAACTAAAGACGGTTCCTCTTACTCCAAATTTGAATTTCAGAAAACTTGCCTATTCTCTTTCACTTCTCTCATTTCCATTGGTAGGATAGGATTTTAAAAGCTAAGAAAATTCGAATTAAAGCTACCAGTGATGGTCATGTTACGGGGTCCGACCATGACAAGAGGGTGGCAATAGAGGACGATAAAATTCGCATAGGCACCTTTCAGCGATAAACTTGACTCCCTTGTCTTTGTCGCCTTACCTGCCTCCAGCCAAATTCCCTTTTGTCCCATGGGCTCTTCCTGTGCTAACGGGTACAAGCCATTTCTTGGAGTGGAAATGAGAGAAGATAGCGGCTAATGTACCCTCAGCGTCACATATGTTCACTGACCACCATGAGGGTATAAAGAGGCAGGGGACTCATTCCCTGCTTTCAGTGACCTTATACTGTGCTTCCGGGAAATGGAAGAATCTCCAGCGCTTTAAATGGATGGATTATGAGGTTATGCAGGACACCCATGAGAGGCGGATGGGTCATTTCTGACCCTACTGCGTCATTCCGCCGCTGACTCTCTCTCCTTGACCTCCCCGGCTCACTATATTAACCCACCAAAATGTTATTCTGGAGGAGAAAGCAGGGCCTTTGCACTTGCTGTTCTCTCTGCTGTAAAGCCCTTCCCCCAGATCTCAGCATGGCTCACCCCCTTACCCCTCACCTTTGGGCTTTTGCTCAAATGTCATCTTCACAATAAAGCTTTCTGATATGGGTTGAATTGTGTCCCTTTGAAAGACGTTGAAGTCCTAACCCCTAGTGCCTCTGAATATGACCTTATTTTGAAGTAAGGTCTTCGCAGACGATCCAGATAAAATGAAGTCATTCATTAGGGTGAAATCCTAAGCCAACATGACGGGTGTTCTTATAGAAAGGGGAAATTTACAAACAGAGACAGACACATACAAAGGGAAGGTGGTGTGAAGTCACAAGGAGAAGATAGCCATCTACCAGCCAAGGAACACCTGAGGTTACCAGAAGCCAGGAGAGAGACATGGAACTAATTCTCCCTCACAGCCTCAGAAGGAACAGACCCTACCAATACCTTGGTTTCAGAGGTCTGTGAGACAATACATTTCTCTTACTTAAGGCATTTATTTTGTGGTACTTTATTATATAGCAGCCCCAGGGAGCTAATATACCTTCCTTGAGCCACACTATTTAAAATTGCACTGTCTGTACCTCTTGTTTTCTCCAGAGTACTTATTACTGTCAAATACCCTCTATATGTAGCTGTTTACTTGTTCACTGGGGTATTTGTTTATAGTCTGTCTCCCTCCACTGGAATGTAAGCACCATGAAGGCAGAGATTTTTGCACGTTTTCTTCATGGATTCCCTGTACCTAAAATGAGTACTGCCCTTACACACCGTAAGCTGCAGGAGGCCCTCTCTGGCCCTCCTCTGGTCCTACCTCCTTCCCCGCTCCCCCCTGCAGACTCTGTGTGGCCAAGTGGATATGCCACACGGAGCCTCCACCCCTCCTTCCAGAACATGTACCAAGAGCCCACACTTTGGCCCCAAGCCTACTTCCAGAGTCTGCATAGGCCTCTTCCTGGGGTCCATCCTCCTTTGACTCTAGCCGGATGGGTGTGGACGGAGCTTAGACAAGCTGGCTGGAACATCCACATGGTTTGCACAGGGCCCTTCCTGGTGTGGGATAAAGTCTCGGGGAGATGAGAAGAAGAGGGGGACACAGGCCAGGGTCTTACTTTGTCCTCTGCCTCATGCCTCACAAAAGGTAGGGGATTAGGGGTGATTCTGCCTTGAATAATGCTGGAACGTAGCAGGCACTCAGTGAATATGAATAAGTGAATAAATGAATGTGGGAGTTACTCTTAAAAGCTGTTTTTTTCCCTCTGACTCACACAGTCCTTTAAGGAGAACATCAAAACTTCAGTGATTCAAATGGAACGCAGGGTGTATTCCTTGCTTTCAAATCCAACCCAGCCTCCTACAACAGTGAAATTGACAAGACACTCCCATCACCCAGGGCCCTTCATCTTTGCTTATGATGGGTTTATTGGGACGTAACCACAACATAAGTTGAGGAAGATCTCTAATTGTTAAGTAAATCCATCCATTTATAGATTTATATTTATTAGGGGCCTACTCTTTGCCAGGCACTGTTCAAAGTGCTGAACACAAAGAAAAATAAGACACTCTACATTTCTCTAGGACGCTCAGTCACGTGAACCCTCAGAGGACAGTTGGGAAGATGTGCCCCTGGAACCCCGTGGAGAACAGACTAGTCTGAAGGACATTTGTGGCTAGAGAGAAGGAAGGAATGTAACCTGTAGCTCTGCAGAATTTCTCTGGTGGTCTCAAGTTTTGGATATATGATCAACTTTTTTGATGTATGTGGTCCAACTTGGTTGCTCACATTTCATAGCAAAAATGGTTTACATTTCTGGTTGAGTTCTTAACAGAAGCATTGAATGTTAAAATGTTTCCTTGATCATCACATTGAAACCCCAGTTGTATTAGTTAGGAATCTTTTGGTTGCAGGTAGGACAAAATTCAACCCAACCAGTGTACACAATAAATGGAATTTGCTGGCTCATATAACTGTAAAGTCCAGATATATGGTGGTTTTCAGGCAAACCTTGATCCCAGGCTCAATAATTTCAAAACTGGTCCAGTTTATTTTCATGCCTTTCTCTGCCTGTTATGTCTCCAGGCTGGCTTTTCCATCATCACAAGATGACTACTAGCACCTTTTCTGGACTGAATCTTTTTTTTAATATTTATTTATTTATTTGTTTGTTTATTTGGCTGCACCAGGTCTTAGTTGTGGCATGCGGGATCTTCGTTGCAGCATTCGGGATTTTTAGTTGCGGCATGCAGGCTCTTAGTTGAGACATGTGAGATCTAGTTCCCTGAACAGGGATTGAATCCGGGCCCCCTGCACTGGGAGTGCAGAGTGTTAACCACTGGAGCACCAGGGAAGTCCCTGGACTGAATCTTTTTCATTCTTGTCCAGGTGGAAAAGAGCATCTTTGGAGGTCATTTCCATAGAAAAGTGAGAAAGTTTCTATCCTTGCAATCCCCAGCAAATGTCATCTCATCTTGCATTTCATTGGCCTGGAGTGGAGTATTTGCCCATCTTGGACCAATCACTGTGGCCAGCAGCATGGCAGGATGTGATGATTGGCTTAAACCAAATAGGGCTTGCCCTTTGTGGTGGTTGATTTGCTGTGTCAACTTGATGGACAGGGGGTTTCCAATATTGGTCAAACATTTTTTCTGAGTGTGTCTGTGAGGGTGTTTCTGAATAAGAGATGAACATCTGAATTTGTAGACTGAGTAAAGCAGATTGCACTCCCCAGTGTTGGTGAGCCTCTTCTAATCCATTGGAGGCCGGAATAGAACAAAGGGCTGAGGGGGAAGGAAGAATTTGCTCTCTACCTGTTTTTGAGCAATGACATCAGTTTCCTCCTGTCCTTGGACTTGAACTCAATTCATCGGCTCTCCTGGGTCTCCAGCTTGCAGATGGCAGATTGTGGGGCTTCTCAGCCCCACATGAGTCAATTCTTTATAATTAATCTCCATATATATGGGTTCTGTTTCTCTGGAAAATCCTGACTAATACACCCCTGGAGCCAGGAGTGGGATCAGATTTTTCCCAAAGGGCATTGACTGCATGTGTGAGGAATGGATAAATGATGAAAATTGGGATTCTGTTATTGAATGGAAGGAAGGAAGAAAAAAATTGGTGAGAGAAGAAGAACAAGCATCTGTGACACTTGCACCTCTCCTGTCTTTAGTGGCAGAGCCCTAGTACTTACTTCTCTACGCCCCATGCTGCCTCTTACTATTTATTGCCTGTCCTGGGTAACTCACTGTGCTAGGTGCTGTGGGAAAATAAGGCCCCCAAATGTCCAAGAAACTAGAGTTTAATATGATATAGAAGGCATCCACAAATAGCTACAGTGGAAGATAGTGTAATAATACATGTTATCAAAGAAAAATAAGTAGAGTGCTCCCTGTAGAAAAACTTCGCCCTATAGACACATGGTACTCCTCTCCTTAGTAGGGTTGCACACCACTTTTTGCACTGTGTGCTGAGAATCCTTACCCCATGGACAGTGGGTTTCACAGAAACAGCATATTGTACAATCTTTCCTAAAAATTAACATGTAAGATGAACAAATATGGAGAAAATGCAAATCTCTCATGTCCAGGACTCTTACCACGTCTTTTAGAGGAACTGGAGGCTTAATTGAGTGGTATATTATGCAAACTTGAGCTTTAAAATGTGCCCTTGAGCCTCCAGATATATTCCTGAAATATTTTTCCCTACATGAGAGAATATCTAGTGAGAACCTTTCTTCCTTCCCTAATTCTAAAATAGTTGTTTTTTTCCCCACATTTCCTTGCTCAACACTAGAAAGAGGGCACAATTCTTTTGTTCTGAATTTAATGGGTTACGTTTCTAAAAATGCCTAGCCTAGTGCTTTGTGCATAACAGGTCCTTGGTCAATGCTGGCTGAACCTGAGTCTACAGCTACAAATGATTATCATGTCTGTCTTCTCCTTAAGATATTCTGCTTACTCATGCAGCTCAATATCAAAAAAATAAACAACCCAATCAAAAAATGGGCAAAAAACCTAAAGAGACATTTCTCCAAAGAAGACATACAGATGGCCAAGAGGCACATGAAAAGATGATCAACATCGCTAATTATTAGGAAAAATGCAAATCAAAACTACAATGAGATATCACCTCACACCTGTCAGAATGGCCATCACCAAAAAGTCGGCAAACAATAAATGCTGGAGAGGGTGTGGAGAAAAGGGAACCCTCCTACACTGTTGGTGGGAATGTAAATTGATACAGCCACTATGGAGAACAGTGTGGAGGTTCCTGAAAAAACTAAAAATAGAGCTACCATATGATTCAGCAATTCCACTCCTGGGCATATATCAAGAGAAAAACATGGTGCAAAAGGATACATGCACCCCAGTGTTCATTGCAGCACTGTTTACAATAGCCAAGACATGGAAGCAACTTAAATGTTCATCAACAGATGAATGGATAAAGAAGATGTGTCACATATATACAATGGAATATTACTCAGCCATTAAAAAGAATGAAATAATGCCATTTGCAGCAACATGGATGGACCTAGAGCTGATCATACTAAATGAAGTAAGTCAGACACAGAAAGACAAATACCATATGATATCACTTATATGCGGAATCTTAAAAAATGATACAAATGAACTTATTTACAAAACAGAAACAGAATCACAGACTTAGAGAACGAACTTATGGTTACCAGGGAGGAAGGGTGGGGAGGAGGGATAGATTGGGAGTTTGAGATTGACACGTACACACTGCTATATTTAAAATAAAATGCCTTTCCATGAAAAAAAAAAGATATTCTGCTTAAGCAACACCTGACTTCCAAGTTTTCCCAGCTAAAGGTTTCATTCCCCTGTGCTATTTACATGGAAGTTACCCATCTCCTCACTGGGCTCATTCTCTCGGGTACCTAATATTATCATCCTCATCAAGGGTTGCAAGCTCAAATGGCTACAGGGGCTGAGCAGGTAAACAAAATAGTGAAGCAATTACGGTCGGCTTTCCATAAGTAGTCTGATACCAATCTTGACAGCGCATTCTTTATTTTTTTATATCCCCCTCAAACAGAGACATTGAACACAATAACGAGAAATCATTAGTTAACAGGAAATTTTATGGTGAGAAGGGCAAAGTATTTGAGTGCCAAGAGAATAGATAATCAAACTCTCCATCTTTGCCCAGAAGATCTTCCCTGCCAGCTACCTTCCCTCTCTGCCTCCTCTTTCCCACATAACCTCTATATGGAGGTAGCAGAATCTGAAATAAAACAAGGACAGAACTTGACTCAGTCAGGTGCAGATGCCCATGTCTCTTGAGGCAGATTCCACCCATGAGGACTAAAGTGTGGTGAATACTCTGTATATCTGCCGTGATGGAAATGGGACCACAGGGGAAAGGTTACAATAGGCAGGTCACCCATCAGATGTTTCCTCTTTCCAAGTGTGGAGCTCAGATATGGACTGAGCCTTTTTGGTACAGGACGGAAGAAGTATTTAAGAGACTCCAGACTGGAAATTCTGCTCACTTCCAAGTCCTTTTAGAACTGTTTGCATTTATAAACCTCTAGTCCTCCCAAAATCATTAAACATTTGACTGACACAGAGCAGATGCCCTTGTCTCACAGCAGAGGATGCTGTGTTGACTTCCCCTGAGAAAGATGACACTACCTGGAGGCCTGAGGAGGAAGCGTTCACTCTATGTGGCTAGACCTTGTTCTTCGTGGTGAGTTAGGTTATTCAGAGATACCCTTCGGCTAAGAGCATCTAAAAACGATGAGGAAAAAAATGTTTCAAATTCTTCATAAAAGCATCAAATTACTGATCAAATAAAAATGAAAAACCTGGCCAAAAGCTAAGAGAAAGCAAAAATCCAGAGGTAAACAAAGAACCCTGAACTACTTTTGTCCTCACAGTGTTTGCCAGATTGGTCGGAGGAACTGAGCAATGGTTTTCACATGCTCTCAGTGTGAGAGGGACAGAAACTAAAGTCCAAGACTGTCTAAAGGCAAAGTTTTAATGGAAGTCTCCACAAGAAGTGGCACTTTCAAAGGTGAAGCCACCTCCCTGCTTCCACCTACATGGGGTTGGAGGAGATTTAACTTGGACAGAAGGAGCAAAGGAGAAAAACAAATGCATAGAAGTTGTAATTATAGGTAGTTACTACCATGAATTCAAAAGACTTGGGTGGTCTGAGAAATCTCAAACCCTGAATGAAGTTTAAAGTGGTGCAAGACAGAAGGGTACATATGTGCCCGAAAGAAGCAAAGACAAATTCAAAGTCTGCTGAAGAAGGGTACCTTCATCTTAGGCCACAGAGCATCTCCACAAATCATTTTCTAAGGGCAGTGAGCAGTATATAATTTAAAATATCCAAGCACACAAGGAAACCAACAGAAACAACAGAGGACCATAAAAGGACACACGTAGATTTTCAATAATTAAATTAGTGGTTATAGGGACTTCTCTGGTGGCTCAGTGGTTAAGAATCCACCTGCCAATGCAGGGGACGCGGGTTCAAGCCCTGGTCTGGGAAGATCCCACATGCCGCGGAGCAACTAAGCCCATGCGCCACAACTACTGAGCCTGTGCTCTAGAGTCCATGAGCCACAACTACTGAAGCCCGCACGCCTAGAGCACGTGCTCTGCAACAAGAGAAGCCACCATGAGAAGCCTGCGCACCACAACGAAGAGTAACCCCCGCTCGCTGCAACTAGAGAAAAGCCCGCGTGCAGCAACGAAGGCCCAACGCAGCCAAGAATAATAAATAAATAAATAAATGGTTATAAATTATAAAACATCCATGCTTAGTGTTTAAAGTATATATTTAGTAATATCTGCAGAGATCGGTAAACTATAAAAAGTGTCACTGGATTTTTAAAATAAAGTTTAAGTTTTAACCAAAATTAAAAATTCAGGGGATAGATTAAGACACAATTGAAGAAACAATTTGTGAAAGAGCAATGAATTGTTCTGAATGAAACACAGAATCAAAAAGATGGAAAATATGAAATAGGGGTTAAGAGACGCAAGTAATGTTAAAGAGGAATTCCAGAAGGAGGGACAAAAGAATTGGGCAAAGGCAATATTTGAAGACATAAGGCCCAAACCTCTTCAGAACTGCTCCAGATATTTATCCAGAAATTTAGGAAACCCATTGAATCCCAAGCAAGACAACATTCTTAGATACACTTAGATACATTATAGGAAAATTGCAGAAAACTAAAAATAAAGAAACTCTTAGGACTTTCCTGGTGGCACAGTGATTAAGAATCTGCCTGCCAATGCAGGGGACGTGGGTTCGATCCCTGGTCCGGGAAGATCCCACATGCCGTGGAGCAACTAAGCCCGTGCACCACAACTACTGAGACTGTGCTCTGGAGCCCGTGAGCCACAACTACCGAGCCTGCATGCCACAAATACTGAAGCCCGCACGCCCTAGGGCCCATGCACCGCAAATACTGAGCCCATGTGCTGCAACTACTGAAGCTCGCGCCCCTAAAGCCCGTGCTCCACTACGAGAGAAGCCACCGCAATGAGAAGCCCGCGCACCGCAACGAAGAGTAGCCCCCGCTTGACACAACTAGAGAAAGCCCACGCACAGCAACAAAGACCCAACACAGCCAAAAATTAAAAAAAAAAAAAAAGAAAGAAACTTAAAAATGGTCAGGAAAAAAAGAGAGAAAAGACTGCCTTTAAGGAAGCTGCAGCTACACTGGCAGTAAATTTTCAACAGCAAACAATGGAAGCTAGATAAATAGCGCTATATCTTCAGCGTATTGAAAAAATAATTTGCCAACCTACAATTGTATATCTAGTGGGAAAAGAAATCTTTCAAGAATAAGGACAAAATAAATAAATAGTCCCGAGAAATAAAGATTGTTCACTCATCACTAACAAAAGCTCCTAAGGGAAATGCTAAAAGATATACTTGAGACAGAAAAAAAAGTGATCTTATATGGAATGTACAAAAAAAAGAGTGAAAAGCGAAGACAATGGTAAATGCAAATGAACAGTGACAATATAAAATCATAATTAATAATTTTTGGTTGTGTTTTAAAAGTTGAATTAAAATGTATGAAATATCACTTTATAAGTACGTAAGGGGGAATGGAATTTAAGTATTTTAAGGTCCTTATATTGCCTGGAAGTAAAGATACTGATTAACTTAGATTTTGTAAGTTCAGTATGCAAGTTGGAATTTCTAGGGTAACCACCAGAAGAATAGCAATCAAGTATATAACTTCCAAATTAGTGTGTGTGAGAGAGATGGAATAATTTTAAATTCTCAGTTAAACTAAAAGAAGGGACACAACAGGATAAGCATCCAAGATTGCACCATTGCCATCTAGTTTTGAGATATATTGGAGGCCTGGAAAGAGGAGGCTGCCCAACTCAAATGATTCTGCCATGGGTCACACCTGTACTGTCCGGCTGTCCACAATGGGTAGGGACACCTGACTCCAGCTGTGCTAATAAGATTCTCTCACAGGAACTTGAAAACATGACCAGGATGCTAAGTAGGGCTGAAACACATGATAGCAGCAGCTCAGAAAAAATATCTATGAGCTTTGGCCCCTGAGGTTGCTGGAGGAGCCCTGGTCCCTGTCCCCCTGTCCTTTCCAAGGCCTAGCCGGTCAGCTCTTCCTTTGAGTCGGTGAGCTCTCCCATGTGCTTCCAATACAGTCTCCCATCAAT
This sequence comes from Eschrichtius robustus, assembly GCF_028021215.1. NCBI lineage: Eukaryota > Metazoa > Chordata > Mammalia > Artiodactyla > Eschrichtiidae > Eschrichtius > Eschrichtius robustus. The sequence continues at coordinate 23,922,200 of NC_090844.1, read as the reverse complement.
CCCTTCCCCCACATCCTCCTTTTTTGTCTTGCTTAATCGGCCTTGATTTGCTTAAAACAAAAGAAACTTAACTCATGCCAAGAACCATTGCGGCTTTTGCCAGAAGTATCTTCGCTCTCTTACATAAAAATCCAAATGTTTGGCATGGATGGTGGGGTTGTCTTCTTAGCAACAACTTAATCTGAACTGCAGCTGGGTTCTTTAACTTATATCAAACATGTAAGATGAACATTCCCAAGACGTAACCCAGATGGGTGGGCCTCCCATGGGGGCCTTGGCTCTTACTTTACACACACTTTGAGGCCATACTCACCACTTTGTCATATCCTCCAAAACACATCCAATACCACAACATACTAATGAGAAAACTGATGCTTTATTGAAGATTCTTTGGAGCCTGTGAAAGAGGGATCACATCCCACACATATCACTGGGCAGAAACTGAGTCCATTATGCCAGTGGACATCTTTTCTCTTCCCACCAAAGTGCCCAGCTCTGCAGGTTGCCTCTTCCCTCTTCTTTCTTTTCTCCCACTCAACTTTAGAACTTCTCGTCGTTATCCTAAGAAAGTCAGTCTTTGCCTGCAGCTTGTATACTCCACTCAGCGAAACAGAAACCCTGGTATTTAGCAGACCACATATCCCTTGGGACTGGGGATCTTGGTTTCTTTTACCACCTTATCGAACATGTTCTTCCTCAATAAACTTAGTCCCTCTATAGCACTCCTAGCACCTTTTTTTGCCCTCTTTTAAAATTTGTATTTATTAAAAATTTTTTATTGGAGTATAGTTGATTTACAATGTTGTGTTAGTTTCTGCTGAGCAGCAAAGTGAGTCAGTTATACATACACGTAGATCCACTCTTTTTTAGATTCTATTCCCATATAGGTCATTACAGAGTATTGAATAGATTTCCTTGTGCTATTCAGTAGGGTCTTATTAGTTATCCTATATACAGTAGTGTGTATATGTCAGTCCCAATCTCCTGGTTTATCCCTCCCCCCTTCACCCCTAGTAACCACAAGTTTGTTTTCTACAGCTGTGCTCCTGCACTTTGAATAGTGTCTGGCACAACAGGCTTTTCAGAGAGTCACTGAATGAATTTTATACATCTTTGTAAATCTCATAGAGCCCAGAAAGGTGCATCACAGGGACTATGTGCTTGACAATTGGTCCTTGAATAGATGACCGCATCACCACTATTTAGGAGATTGTAAGAGGACTAAAGGTTGTGACACTTGCCTAAGCACTACAATGTATTCAAAGTTAGAGGCAATCAAATTAATGATGGGCATACTAACAGGATAGAATATTAACTCAATTTATCTATTGATTAAACTGTGATGCTTTAGGGTTCCAGCTAAGGATGTGAGCCATATAGAATAAAATTTGGAATTGAGAAGAGCAGTTGAAATTTCCATTTCAAAGATAATGGACAGGTAAATAAACCATGGGAAAGGCTTCTTTTCAATGGATATATATCTTTTTAAAAAAACTATGGGACTTCCCTGGTGGTCCAGCGTTTAAGACTCCATGCTCCCAATGCAGAGGGCTGGGGTTTGATCCCTGGTCAGGGAACTAGATCCCGCATGCCACAACTAAAGATCCCTCATGCTGCATTGAAGATCCAGCACTCAGCAAGGAAGATCCCGTGTGCCACAACTAAGACCCAGCACAGCCAAATAAATAAATAAATATGTTTAAAAAATAAATAAAAATAAATTAAAAAACTATTATTGGCCTAAAAGTAAAATTCAGACTGTGTCTATACAAGGCCAAAGCATCTAACCTAAGTAGAATTACCAGATAAAATACAGGACACTTGGTTAAATTTGAATTTCAGATAAACTACAAATAATCTTTTAGTATAAGTTTGTCCTAAGTATCACACGGGAAATACTTATACTAAAAAAAGAAAAAAGAAAAAAGAAAAATCATTGTTTATTTCAAATTCAAATTTAAATGGACATCATGTATATTTTTTTTTCTTTTTTTTTTTTCTGCTAAGTCTGGCAACTCCAAATCTATGGAAAAAATATTCAGTCCATGGTCTAGACATTTGACCTGTCATCTGGATAAATGAATCTCCTTTTCATATAGATGTTATATATGTTCTGCTACTGTGTAAAGTGTTAAAAGTTCACTTTCTCCCATCCTTTCATCCCTTTGCTCCTTTCTTCCCTTAACCATAAGTGTTGGTTGAAACAAGAGATTTTTCTTGCCATTCCCCCAACTTTCAAGGACTCAAGGAACAGAGGTTCTGGGTAATTCAGTTATTATTGACTTCCAGTGGAGGTGACATTGATAAGAGGGGTCAAAATGACTACTCTGGATATTAAAGATCTCAAAGTGTGAAAAAGCTCAAAGTGAGAAAACCAACTCATCCTTGACATACTTTCTAATCTGAGTCTCACAGCCCTGGCCATAAGGGACCATGCCAGAAAAGCCAATCTAAAGAAATATGTTCATAATTTTTCATAATGAATAATGATCAATATGGGCAAAAGAAACAAAGACACCTTCCACATAGCAAATCCACAAGTGCTGGGATTCAAGGTGTAGGATGTTGATGAAAGTGGAAGAGAGGAAACTGGTCAAAATACAAGAAATTTGTACAACCGAAAGCTATAATGGGGCTTGATGCCGTTTTTTCACTGGGGGCCAGATATATACACATGGAAATTTCATCAACCCATTTTAGTTGGAGATAATGTTTATCTAGATTAGAGGAAAGTTTGATTTTAAGGGTCCTTTAAGAAACAATCAATTTTCTTCCCTTCAAGTATATATTCTCATTGGAATGAGGTTGACCACGTGGAATTATTAAAAGTCCTACTTTGATGAACAGGTAAGAAAAAGGTACATGGTTAAAATGACAAAGAACCACCCTAAGTGGTGATTGACTTCTTATGGCACTACTACATAATTCTTTTTGATTAACAAAAATGTAACACAGGTTTGTTATTAATTTATTGGATACAAGAGTGCTGTACTACTCAGCCATAAAAAAGAATGAAATAATGCCATATGCAGCAACATGGTTGGACTTAGAGATTATCATAAATCAGACAGAGAAAGACAAATATCATATGATATCATTTATATGTGGAATCTAAAATATGATACAAATGGGCTTATTTACAAAACAGAAACAGACTCACAGACATAGAAAATAAACTTATGGTTACCAAAGGGGAAAGCTGGGGGAGGGATAAATTAGCAGTTTAGGATTGAATAAAATAGATAAACAACAAGGTCCTACTGTATAGCACAGGGAACTATATTCAAAATCTTGTAATAACCTATAATGAAAATGAAGATGAAAAAGAATATATATGTAAATATATGTATAACTGAATCACTTTGCTGTGCACCAGAATCTAACACAACATTGTAAATCAACTATACTTCAATTAAAAAAAAAAAGAGTGCTATAATTCTTGGGGTACCTGCCTGGCTCATGAAGATTCCTCTTTTCTCCAGAACTCAGGGGTGGGTGAGCTCCTAATAGAGTCATCCAATTCCCTGGCCAAGCTGATTGGTCCAGGGCAGACCCCTGACCTAGGCTGGACCTATCAGAGTACTTCTCTAAGACTTTTTTCAAACTGCAACTTGAAATCCAGCCCTCTTTGGAGGTGGAAGCCTGGTACGTGAGTATTGGGAGCTAAGTGCCATGCAGAAGGATCTTGACTGCAGCAGGAGAATTAATGTAGAGAGAAGCAAATTTATAGAGCCTGCGTCCTGCTGAGATCTAGTCCCTGGTTCCAGATGTCCCCGAGGCCCAGCTGTTCTCCTGTACCTCCCACTGCTGTGTGACCTGCTGTGTTTGTTTATCTAATACATTTTCTCTTTTTTTTTTTTGCCTGTTAGCTATGTTCCTGTCATTCGTAATAAAAGCATCCCTGATAGTCCAGCATTGTGTGTCATGAGCTGTGCTGCTCATAGGGGGCATGCAGAGGTGTATAGACTAGGACCTGTACCCTTCAAAGAACTTACAGTTTTGTGTGTCAACTACAATACAGGGTAGAAAGTTATAAATGTTGCAAGAGGACTCAAAAGCTGTAAGAAAGCAAAGGTGGGAGATATCACTTGTACTGGGAGGGCTTAGGGACAATTTCTTGTCTGAGATGGCTACTGAACTTGCCTCTAAGGTAAGATTAAGATTTGCTCATGTGGCCATGAAGGAGAGAAGGCCCTCAAGACAGAGAAAAGAACATGAGCAAAGATTTAGCAGCAGCCAACATGGGTTATGTGTGGGAAACAACCATGCCTAGCAGGTCAAAGCATTTAGCGGCAGTGGGGAAACATGAAGATTTTTAAGCAAGACAGGAATGTGGTCTTTGGAATGATAAATCCAACAGTGGGTTGGAATGGAAGAGATGATGGGCTCATGCACCTAGGATGTTATTACAGTGTGCCAAGTGGAAAATAATAAATGCTCTTTTTAAAAAATTTTTTAAATTTATTTATTTAGCTGCTCCGGGTCTTTAAGTTGCAGCACGTGGGATCTTCGTTGCAGCATGCGGGATCTAGTTCCCTGATCAGGGATCGAACCCGGGACCCCTGTATTGGGAGCCCAGAATCTTATCCACTGGACCACCAGGGAAGTCCCTAATAAATGTTCTAACTAGGAGAAGGCCAATAGGGGGTGGGGGACAATGAGGAAACTCCTCACTTCAGATAATCACAATATTTTCAGTCCAGAAGGGCATCTGAAGAGCAGGGAACAGGGATGGGCTGGTGGCTCAGGGAGCCAAGTAAAGTCATGAGGAGTGAATAAAGGTTGCAAAGGGTCACTGACATCTTCCTCCAGGCTAAGTAATAAGAACTAGAAGAAAAACCAGGAACCAGCCTCCTGGCTGGTGGCCTCACAGCAGAGGAGAGAAAGTGGAAGGTGCAGGCTCCCCGTAGCAGGGACCTCACGAGGTTTGTGAAAGAGAAACGTAAAAGAATCAAAGAACAGGAATGCGGAGGGAGAACCTTGTAGAAATGGTGGAGGCTGGGAACGGCTCACCCGGGGGATCGCGTAGCTCAGAAATGGGAAGTCTCCAGCCTGGGTGAGGATGCAAGGAAAGCCAGCAGGACACTCAGAAGACAGTGAGAAGGGTTCAGTAGGACGGAGGGAATGTAAGATCCTGCCGAGCCGAAAGGAGAATGTCAGGGCTCCAGAATGTGGGCCAGGTATGATTATCTGCTTGTGTCTTGATGACATAAAAGCGGTGGAGATAAAGGTCTCTAGCCCCGAGGAGGCTGAAGAACTGCAAGAAAAGGATATCTATGGATGTTTCCAGAATGGGGAGGAGCAAGAGACAACTCCCTACAGAGTGGGAGGCAGGAAGAAGGATTGGGAAAAGTGAGGAAACGGAACGGCGTGGACTTCCTTAGAGGCTGCTGAGAGTTTGTGATGCACAAAATAGTCAGGAAAAGGAACTGGGGATTGAGGAATCAGGAGACGCATGTCAGTTTGGAATGGGGAGGGTCGGGAAGGGACGTATGTGTGTGGAATGCTGTGCAAAGAGAGGAGGAAAGTATCCTCCTTCAGATAAAGTCAGATTTTGATGAAAGTGAGGGGATGAAACGAGCATTCGAAGCAAAGATTAAGGATATTGGATGGTTTATTTCCAAGAGATGACTGGTTGCCCCAGGGGCCCAGAGGAGAGCTCAGACTGAGCAGCAGAGAACCAAGAATGCAGGAAAAAAGATGAGCACGGCTGATAATTTTTTATAGTAAGTTTAATGAAGTGAGAGGTAGCTCAAGACTCACGTTAATGATAAAGAAGCAGACATAGGAAGGAGTGGGGGAGGGGAGCTGGATGAAGAGGGTCAAAAGGTACAAACTTCAGGTTACAAGGTAAATAAGTTAAGTACTAGAGATGTAATGCGCAACACGATAAATATAACTAGCCCTGCCGTACGTTATGTACAAAAGCTAAGGGAGTAAACCCTAAGAGTGCTCATCACAAGGAAAACAAAATTTCTATGTCTTTAATTTCATATCTGTATGAGATGATGGGTGTTCACTAAATTTATTATGATCATCACGTCATGATGTCAGTCAAATCATTATGCTGCACGCCTTACACTTACACAGTGCTGTGTGTCAGTTACATCTCAATAAAACTAGAACTGAAAAAAGAAATCAAGTTTTTTAAAACTCATAAAAATCATTTTTTTTTCATTTTTTTTTAAAAAAAGAAGCAGATGTAGGAAGATGGGTTCTCCCAAAAATTCTTTTAAAAAGATTGTTTTCACGAGTATGGACACATTCCACCCCCGCCATGCTTGAGGCCTTTATTGGCTTGGAAAATCACGTGTGTGTACATACGCATGTGTGTGCACGCATGTGCATACGTGTACGTGTGTGTGCATGCAAGATAACAAGAGCTCACCGGACCTTTGCTATGTTTGGAGATAAGGGACCTGTGTCCCCTGCTTTTGATCACTGCAGTAGACAGATGAGCATAAAAGATTCCAGAGCAAATAGATGTTTCCCTGACTCTCTTCTTCAGTCTTGCAGCAAAAAAAAAAAAAAAAAAAAAATGGAATGCCAGGGCTGAAAGTGGAAGCAAAGGTTATCTAGGGCCACCTTCTGAGATAAGCCCATTTTCCCTTAATGGCTTGTCTTTCCCAAAGCCTCATGATCTGAAGATTATCACCCCTTTTGTCTTCTCCCAGCAGCATGGATGTAAGCCAACTCTGCTCCACTCATTTTGAAACCCCCATGGCAATGTTCTGGGGAGGCTCCAGCTCCCGTGTCCCAGATGCAGGGAACCTGCTGGGGGAGGGTAGAGTCCTACCTACAGGGAATTAGGTGTGGGTTCCAGAGCTATGCCCAGAGTCCACAAAGCACTCTTCCGACCCCTCCTGGCATCTGCCACCTGTGTCACTAACGGGGCAGCAACACAGTGCATGCTGAGGCTCTCCAGCTTCATCCCCCATTGACTATGACCTCTGGCAGGGTTTGACTTCTCAGAGCCGTGCTCTCCTCACCTGCACCGCAGTTATCATGGTCGTCTACCTCATTTGTGATGACTAATGGACATGGAATACCTACTTAGCATAGTGCCTAGGAGGAGTGAGCAGGTTGTTGTTATTATTATTATGGATGCCATAAACTTTCAGTGGGAAGCAGGAGGCATGGCGAGCATGGTGTCACCCAGTCCTCGAGTAGTACAAGGCCAGGGATGTAGACCAGGAGCACCGGGGCGGCCGGAAGAGCCCAAGTCCACGGAGAGGACGAGGAGTCCTACAAACCCAGGGGGGCAGAGGACAAAGTGTTCAGGTGTGCCCTGGGTGGTTGTGTGCTTCTATAACAAGGTCCCCCGGGGCCTCGATACTCAGAGGGTTGTGTGGACCAGAGCACTGGTGTCCCCTGGAAGCTCGTTAGAAATGCTGACTCTCAGGCCCCACCCCCGGCCGCAGGAATCAGCATCTGCATTTTTAACAAGATGTTTGGGTGATTCGTGCGCACTTTGGAGTTCAGAACTGAGGGACTCTGCTGACTCCATTTATTAGCCACAGCACAGCCTTCCCACGAAGGTGGGCGAGCTCACAGCCTCACATTGCTTCTGGGCTGGGGTGACTGAGAGAAGGTGCTGGTCAAAGAAGAAACCTCTAGGCCAGCTGCCCCCTACTCAAATACCTCCCAGTGGCCCCTCTCCAGGAAGACCATTAATATGGAAAAAGAGTGGGACAGACCCTTTGGAACACTCCGTAGTGCCTGGTGAGCTGAGGCATTGAAATACGTTACAAATCAATGTAGTGGCAAGATTGAAAGCACCACAGCCTAGGTCAGCCTCCAGAGGCTGTGTTTGCAAAGTGCCTAAAGCCTTATTCCTCTGTGTGTGTGTGTGTGTGTGTGTGTGTGCGCGTGTGTGTTGTAAACAGCCCTCTCCACTATACGCATGGTGAGGAGAAAGGTGTGCTTTCTTTCATAAACAGAAACACTGTGTCTGTGTACAAGGAAATAGCAATACTATTTGATTAAGACATCTTCTGAGGGTACAGAAACCTCTCTCTCCAGTTTTTCTTTGCTGTGAAGTATAACCGGTCTCTGAATCCAGCTTTCTCTTTCTCACTGCCCTGTTCACAAGAGTTATTCTTTCTGTTGTTATTTTTTAACAGAGAACCTAAGTTTCCAGTTGACAGAGTCTGGGATCAGCCCCTTCACTGAACATTGCACAAGTGACACAGACCTCTGGCTGTCCCCATAAACAAACAGGGCAAGGGGACACCAGAGTGTCCCAGCAGCAGCGCTACCCCAGCCCGGTCCCTCCCCAGTGCCCCTGCAAGGCACGAGGCCCTTCCTAAGGGTCCTCCTCCAGGCAGCGGTCCTGGTGGGACCTGGTGGGACCCCTGAGCCCGGGGCCAGCCCTGTGTGCTGTCAGCAGAGGCCCCATCCATCAGCATTCCTCTGGGATCTGTCCCGTTTTAGTCAGGAATGTCCCTCAGATAAAGAACCCAGCAGAATGCAGGCCCTCAATCAAAGTGACCCAAGGACAGCGGGTCTTTATCATGCACTGGGCAAGGGCAGGCAGCCACTCAGCGTGAAACCCCGAACAAGGATGACACTGACTCAGGGAACTGAATTGCAGGAAAAGAGGGTGCCACTGGTGCTTCCTCCAGCACACCTTTGACCTGGAGCTGCAAACACCCACTTCTTTCCCGGCCTAGCTCCTCCCCTGAGCCTGACCCCCCCAGCACTGCAGATTACTTAACAGTTATATTTAGCAAGCCCATGGAAGGGACGAGCCGAGCCGTTCCAGCCTACGAGCCCTCTTCCTTCAGAGACCAGGATTCTTTTGTCTTCTCCCTTCCCCTCCCCTCCTATTCCTTCCGGCAGCTGACTCTTAACCCCTTCGTGGCTTGAGGGTTCGCCTGCAGGCCTCACCCTTAGGCAGAACAGACCATGAGAGGTGCCACCCAAGTGCCCAGGGGCCCAAACTCCTGCCACGACAGCCTGAAACTCTGCTCCGCAAACCTCTCTTGGAGCCTGAATATTTTTTATCATCTGGTGTTTCCTCATAAAATTATGCAAGTACCCTTGGGAAGGGAAATGACTTAAGCTTTTCTTTTATCGGCTCACAGACTCTGAGGAATGGGCACAAGTCGAGGCTTTGGAGGAGAGAAGGCCGACTGGAGACCAAGAAAGCCGACTTCTGGTGAAAAGAAGATTGATGATTCCCCCAAATCCACTCACACAGAGCCATGGAGTGAAAAAAAAAAAAAAAAGCATAAATCCACAAGGACCAAGTCAATGGAGAAGAACTCAGAGGAGAGAGAGAACATGACTTTGCCTCAGCTGTGAATAAAATGAAAGGTCATCAGAATGGAAACCCTAAATGTGGATTTAACCACAATTTGTGAGTGGGCTGAGGGGGGCTGCTGGGTGTGTGGAAGGCAGGGCAGAGGAAGAGCCCTAGATCTTGCTCTTCCGCTTGAAAGGCGATCGGCAACATCTCAAGCCGAAAACTCAATAGCTGGCTAGGCTTAGATTTTAAAAATACGGAGTAAATACCAGAAAAAACAACTGAAAAGTAGAGGCATCGGAAGTGCAGAGGACGACAGCAGGGATTCTTGCTTTTCCTTCCAATTCCCTCAGTATTTAGTTTTTCAACAATTGAACGTGTTTTTACAATACACATAAAATTCAACTTTTTTCAAAATGAGAGAAATAAGAAGGAATAAAAGAGAAATGCTTCCGATTTCAGGTTTCTCCCCGGGGCTGACTCAGCGGGGTTGTTCTGAGGCTTGAGCCATTCAGAGGCTGACTTGGTTGAATTCTCTCCACCGCACCCTTGGGAGTGGGTCAGGGAGCCCTGCCAATGTTTTCCTGAAGAAATGTGACGGACAAGACAGAATTCTGCTTTTTTCCTGTTTGGTTTGAAAGGGGGCGAACCAGGGATGAATTTATAGGCTGCAGGTCGGGGGGAGAGGGAAAAGGCCAATTCCGAAGGAAGGATTTGTATCTCCTTTGCTTCCCAGGGGTTTCCGTTTTCCGTGTTCGCAGACTCCACACACACAGCAGATGGACCTGGCCTTGCTGTCTACACGTGAGGGCTCAGCCGGCACCTGGAGCGGGCGCCCGGCCGGCATCGGTGCGGGTCCCAGCTCCGCCCGCAGCCCCAGCGAGGACCCGACACGCCGCTTTCCTTGGCGGCTGCGGATTCCCGGCCTGGGTGGGTGAGCCGGCCTTTGACCTGCAAACCCAGCTCCCCCGTTTGACCTGCGCAGTCCTCTTTAACATGCTTAGAAGCGCCATAAAACCCAGGACTTGGCTGCTAGGATCCCCAAACGATAACTCAGAAGCCCCCATCCCTCAGGGTCATGGTACCCATCTGGCTGGCAAGATGCTTAGGAGAGAAACAAATTGAAACACTCTGTATGGGCAGACCTTGCAAAATGTGTTCAATGAGAATAAAACACGTAAGATGGTATGAACCACTTGGGAAAGCCCCTGACATATAGTCAGCATTCATATAACAGATCAGTTATTACTCTGATCATAACCGCTATCACCTACTTTGCCCAGGAAATGTGCTAGAAACTGAGATAAATTTGCACTGTAGTCTCTTACCACAAAAGGCCTTTCATTTCTTAATTAATTAAAAAATAGTTTAATAAATCCATTGTTTGATGATAAACAAATCCCTGGATTCCAGAGGTTTCAGCTTTGTAATGTTGTATGTAAAGCAAAACAGCCAATCCTGCCCAAGCAAACTGTAACCTTCTCCCACCCCCTCTATCTTTGTCCTAAGAAAGGCAGCTGGGAATTCCCTGGCAGTCCACTGGTTAGGACTCCACACTTTCACTGCCAGGGCTTCAGACCTGAGTTCGATCCCTGGTCGGGGAACTAAGATCCTGCAAGCTGCGGGGCGCAGCCAAAAAAAAAAAGAAAGAAAGAAAAAAAAAATGCAGCTGACTAGACTATCTAATATTCTGCTGAGTGAACCTGTCACAATTTTTGTAACCATTCCCCAAGTGCTGGATATTTGATTGTTTCTTACTTTTCATTACTTATGATGCTGGCTGAGCATTTTCGTTCAAAAGCTTTTTTCCATATTTAAGATTATTTCCTTGTGTTAGCGTCACTATAGGGAAATATTAAAGGGGAAAGAAGATTTTTAAAGGCTCTTGAATTTTATTCCCTAGGACTTGTACTAATTTATAGTCTCACTGGGAGTATTCCCATTTTATTGAACTCATTTTAAAACTAATTTTAATTATTTGAAAAATAGGTATGGCATTTTCTTTTAAGTTAGAAGTATTTATTAGGCTAGTGAGATTGAACATTTTCTTATATGTCTGCTAACAAGTTGTATGTCTCTGTGAATTTTGTTTTCATATCTTTAAGGCACTTGTGTCTATTTAGGAACAAATATGATAAATATAAATGTTGATTATCCAGATACTAAAACATCGCGCTTTTAATTACTTGGGGTTTTTGCACTTTTTGACTCCTGGAAGAAAGTGGTAGGTTGTAGACTATATGGGTGAAGCTGATAGACATATTGTTGATTCAAAGAAGCCAGACACAAAAGAGTACTACTGTTTGCTTCCATTCATATAAATTTCAAGAGCAGGCAAAACTAATGTCTGGTGACAGAGCTCTGAGTAGTAACTCATTGACAGGGTCACTGGTCGGGAGGGGGCAAGTATTTAGGAGGCTGAAAGTATTCTATGTCTTGATCTGTATGATGGATATATATCTATATACATATACATACATATACATATACATATTACCCTAAGATTAGTACATTTTACTGTGTCTATATTCCCCTTCCCCCCCACTCATCTCTCTCTCTCTCTCTCTCTCTATATATATATATATACACACATACACATATCTATATGCATGCACCTTTTTTTTCCTCATAAACTTACTTTTACAACTTCCATAAATCATCCTAAGGTCAAAACTCTAAGGATCCCACACTTACGTAGCCCAAGGGCTTGGTTGTGCCATGCAGAGTTTGAGGAAGAGGCAGCAGACAGCTTCCTGGGTTTTTCCCCCTGGGTGAGAAACTAAGCAACAAAAGGTCTGTTGTGAACACAGAGGGGATAAAAAGCTAGATTTTCACGAGGCTGTGAACCAGGAAATATTATGAGGGCTACAAAGTTCCAGTGCTCACCGACCACAGACTAGATCTGGAGTAAATGTGAAGTCAGAACAGACTAGAAAGGGCTAGGAAGAGAGTTGTAGAGCTGGGTGTCATAGACCAGGGTGCCTGTGGAAGATCTCAGGTTGGTCTTCCAGGACCTCTCCTGAAAGGAAGCAGGCAAGATGCAAATACTCCTCTAGGACGTGAGAATGAATGTTTAGAATACTGACCCCCTCGACCCTGCAAGATCCTCCATTAGAGGATCAAAGATTCATTTTGTTAGATTTCGGCGAGGAAAGTAATTTAAATACTTTAGGGGTTTTCGTTGATAAATATTGAAGTCAAGTTTTTTGTTTTGTTTTGTTTTCATTATTTAATTTATTTATTTTTGGCTGCGTTGGGTCTTCATTGCTGCGCGCGGGCTTTCTCTAGTTGTGGCGGGCGGGCGCTACTCTTCGTTGTGGTACGCGGGCTTCTCTTGTTGCAGGGCATGGGCTCTAGGTGTGGGCTTCAGTAGTTGTGGCTCACGGGCTCTAGAGCGCAGGCTCAGTAGTTGTGGCGCACAGGCTTCGTTGCTCCATGGCATGTGGGATCTTCCCGGACCAGGGCTCGAACCCATGTCTCCTGCATTGACAGGCGGATTCTTAACCACTGCGCCACCAGGGAAGCCCTGAAGTCAAGTTTGACCCAAGAGTTCAGTTTGCCATAGAGCTGGAAGGCACCCTTCCCTAAACGTTTGGATCTGCAGGATCTGCGTCTATGTTTGACCGGCAAGAGTCTAAATTTGAGCAGCTGCTTTACACTTGCGCCTTCTTGCCTTCATGAGTAAAATGAGGGGTTTGGACCAAATGAGCTCTCAGATTTTTCTCCATCTCTTGCCATTCTATGGTTTTATGCAACACATTCTTGGAGAGTATACAGATACAAGGATATGGTGTGTACGAACTTTTTGTCCCAGGAACAGCAGTGTATTTTATAACTGTGATCCAAGTTGTTCTAAAAGTTCTGGGTGGTAAAGGCAGGGATGAAACAGTCCTGGTTTCCAATGAGCTATTTTTCTGATGGCCTCCAGTTTAACTTGTTGTTGTGGTTTAAAAAGAAAAGTTGGAAGGGAGGTTGCAGTTCTTGGCTTTGATGAGAACTGTGGACACTCTCCATAAACAAAAGCAAACATTCACATATTCCAAATTTCATATAAAATTTCAGCCATTCATTGATCCCTAGAGGTCTGTCCACGGAGCCAAGTTAAAAAACCCTTCGACTTGGTGACAGGTGTTAGAATTTATTAATCTCAGTTTCTATTTACCTCCATTTCTGCTCTGTGTATCAATTATAGGCCAGAAAACAATATTGTTTCAAGATGCACACTGTCAGATGAGTCTTTAGAGACATTATTTTGTATACACAAATTAAACACTGCTGGTTGGGGGATAAATTACCACATTGTTACTGGGTAATATAAGAATAAGGATCAAAATCCTTAAAAATCTTTAAGAATTTTGACTTTTGTCCCAAAATCCCTTTTGGGGGGAATTTACCTTAAAGATAAACAATTATGGATGTGGCCAGTGATTTATCTACAGATAATTTTATTTCTTCTCTAAAATCTTGACAAATTGGAAATAATATATATGTGTAAAAATAATAGATTGGTTAATGAAAGTACGGGGTCTTCATTTGAAAGAATATTATGCAGTGGTGAAAAGTCATACCAAAGTCTTTCATATTGCTCTCTTTGGGGTCCATTTAGATGGTGACTGGTGGGAAAGGGGGCAGAGGTGGAAGAACTGGAGAACATGTACACAGGGCTCTGGACTCCATAAACCTGCTTTAATAAGACGAGCTCCACTGTTCTGTACTGTAAATATTGTGAGTGTGCATAAGATTTTATTAGGAAAAAAGAAAGGATTTTTTAGCTTAAAAAGATTTTAAAAATACAAAGTAATAGAATATTTCATGATGTGGATAAAATGATATACTGATGTGGTAAAATGATATACTGATAAGTGAAAAGGCAGCTCTTAAAACAGCATTGTGAAATTCTAGCAAACTGAATTCAGCAGCATATCGAAAGAATTATACACCCTGACCAAATGCAATTTATCCCTGGAATTCAAGGATGGTTCAACATACAAAAAATCAATCAGTGTCATATAATACATTAACAAAATGAAGGGGAAAAACCTACATGATCATCTCAATTGATGGAGAAAAGGCATTTGACAAAATTCAACATGCTATCATGATAAAAAAACACTCCACCAACTAGGAATAAAGGGGAACTTTCTCAACATAATGAAGGCTATGTAGAAAAACCCCACAGCTAACATTATACTTAATGGTGAAAGACTGAAATCTTTTCCGTGAATATTAGGAATAAACAAGGGTGCCTGCTTTCACCACTTCTTTTTTAACATAGTACTGGAAGTTTTAGCCAGAGCAATTAGGCAAGAAAAAGGAAAAAAGTATTCAAATTGGAAAGGAAGTAGTAAAATTATCTGTGATTGCAGATGATGTGATCTTACATGTAGAAAACCCTAAAGATTCCACCCAAAAAACCCTATTAGAGCTGATAAATTCAGTGAAATGGCAAGATACAAGGTCAACATAAAAATCAGTGGCATTTTTATATACTAGCAATGAACAATCTGAAAAGGAAGTTAAAAAAACAATTTCATTTACAATAGTATCAAAAAGAATAAAATAGTTCAGAATAAATTTAACCATGGAAATGAAAGACTTATACACCGAAAACCACAAAATGTTGCTGAAAGAAATTAAAGACCTAAATAGAAAGACAGCCATTGTTCATGGGCTGGAAGACTTAATCTTGTTAAGATGACAATACTACCCAAAGCAGTCTACACATTCCCTATCAAAATTCAATAGTTTTTTTTGCAGAAATAGAAACGTTTATTCTAATATTCATACAGAATCTCAAGAGGGACGCTGAGTAGCCAAAACAATCTTAAAAAAGAACAAAGTTGGAGGACTCACACTTCCTGATTTCAAAGATTACTGCAGAGCTACCGTAATCAAAACAGTGTGGTACTGGCATAAAGACAGACATATAGATCAATGGACTAGAATAGAGAGTCCAGAAATGAGCCCTCACATCTATGGTTAATTGATTTTCAGCAGAGGTGTCAAGACCATTAAATGGGAAAAGGACAGTCTTTTCAACAAACAGTGCTGCAAAACTGGCTATCCACATGCAAAAGGATGAAGTAGGACCTTATCTTATACCACATACAAAAATTAACACAAAATGGATCAAAGACCTAAACACAAAAGCTAAAACTATAAAGCTCTTAGAAGAAAATATGGGGGAAAATCTTCATGATATTGGATTTGGCAAATATTTCTTGGATACAACATCAAAAGCACAGGCAACAAAAGAAAAAATTAGATAAATTGGAGTTCAACAAAATTAAAAACTTTTGTACACTAAAGGACAATAACAAGAGAGTGAAAAGACAACAAACAGAGGGGGAGAAAATACTTGTAAATCACATATCTGCTAACGGATTGATATCCAGAATATATAAAGAACTCCTACAACTCAACAACAACAAAAACGAATAATTCAAAAATGGGCAAAGGGCTAGAATTGATATTTCTCCAAAAAAGATATTCAAATGGATAATTAGCACATGAAAAGATGCTAAACATCATTAGTCATTAGGGAAATGCAAATCAATACCACAATGAGATACCATGCCACACCCATTAGGATGGCTAGTATCCCAAAAATGGAAAATAAGTGTTGGTGAGAATGTGAAGAAATTGGAATCCTTGATTATTGCTGGCGGGAATGTAAAATGGTACAGCCACTATGGAAAACAGCCTGGCAGTTTCTCAAAAAGTTAAACATAGAACTACCATTTAATCCATCAGTTTTATTCCTAGGTATAAACCCAAAATAACTGAAAGCGGGGACTGAAACAGATATCTGTAAACCAGCATTATTCACAATAGCCAAAAAGTGGAAGCAACCCATGTGTCCATCAACAGATGAATGGGCGAACAAAATGTGCTGTATCCATACGATGGAGAATAGTATTCAGCCTTCAAAAGGAATGAAATTCTGACACGTTACAACATGGTTGAACCTTGAAAACATTATGGTAAGTGAAATAAGCCATACAGAAAAGGACAAATCTTGTATAATTCCACTTATATGAGGTACCTAAAATAGGCAAATTCATAGAAATAGAAAGTAGAATAAATGTTACTAGGGTTTGGGGTAATGGAGGAATGCGGAGTTAGTGTTTAATGGTCACAGAGCTTCTGTTTGGGATGATGAAAAAGTTCTGGAAATAGATAGTGGTGATAGTTCCACAACATTGTGAATGGACTTAATGCCACTTTATTATATACTTAAGCATGGTTAAAATGGTAAATTTTCTGTTATATACATATATTTCAGCACAACAAATAAGCTTACAAAATAGCTTTGTGCAAAATAACTCTAAGTTTAAAAAATATGCTTGGAGAAAAGACTGGAACAATTTGGCACATCAAAATGTTAAAATAATACTAATTTTTTCTGAAGGTCAAACTATAATGATTTTTATTATGCTCTTTTCATTATTTTCCTACTTGACCTCAATGAACGCTTCTGGCTTGGTGATCGCAATTTTTAAAATTATGAAATACATCATGTATAAAAAAGAATATATTATATGTGTATAAGGTATAAAGATTAATTTTAAAATATCACCAGATTTTTGCTTATAGCTATGATGGAGTAGCAGGAGCCAGACTACCTTAGACAAGTAAAAACCTGGGGAGAAAATATATGGGAAAAAACCCAATCAAACCAGTTTTCAGGCATTGGACAACAGACAGTGCATGACAGTGATTGCTGAGAGAATGCAAAGTCCTAAAATTGCCCGCCTTATTACCTGGAGAGAATTTCCAGGCCACAGCATAGAGTTGGACACAGCCTGAGTTGAGGAGACAAAATTGATAATTTGGGGAGGCCAAGGCATCTGGAATGTTCAGAGGGGAGAGCTGAGTACTGTGAGATCGCTCTGAGATTGGCAGGTGGTTCTTCTTTAGGTTTCTCCTGTTTGCTAATCATGGGGAAACACTACCTTAGGCTGGGGGCAGGATACGGGGGAGTTCTTTTTATTATTCTTGCAACTTCTCCGCAAATTTGAAGTTGTTTCAAAACCCAAAGGTTTTTTTGGTTTTTTTGTTAAGTAAATTGATGGTAAGTGGTATATCATGCTAACATTCAGCAAAAGAAAGCTGGAGGGCTTCCCTGGTGGCTCAGTGGTTAAGAATCCGCCTGCCAATGCAGGGGACACGGGTTCAAGCCCTGGTCCAGAAAGATCCCACATGCCGCGGAGCAACTAAGCCCGTGCACCACAACTACTGAGCTTGCACTCTAGAGTCCAAGAGCCACAACTACTGAGCCCACGTGCCACAACTACTGAAGCCCGTGCGCCTAGAGCCTGTGCTCTGCAACAAGAGAAGCCACCCCAATGAGAAGCCCGCACACCGCAACGAAGAGTAGCCCCCACTCAACTCAATTAGAGAAAGCCCGCGCACAGCAATGAAGACCCAACGCAGCCAAAAAATAAATAAATAAAATAAATAAATTTATTTAAAAAAAGAAAGCTGGAGTGTCTGTATTAATATCACACAAAGTAGATTTCAGGACAAAGAATATTACCAGAGATAAAGAGTCTATTTTTATAATAATAATAATGGGGTAGTTCAATAAGAGCACATAACTATCTTAATCATTTATGCACCTATAGATATTTAAGTGGTTCCCAATATTCTTATAGCATGTTTCTAGAGGGTACAGATTTTTTTAGATGACAAAATTCACATGAGCAATAAAAGGTAACTTTATTTTTCTGTAGGTGAATTTTGTGTCTCACTTGTCTCCATTCTCTCAGATGGCAAAAGACAGTGCACTCAAGTCTGGATGTTTTTAGTCATTTCAGATTTAAACTGAGTCATTTTACAATTTCCCTTCACTCACCAGCTCTACAGGGATGGTTCTAAGTTCTAGGGTGCTTGTGATATTGCCATAAGGTTGATGTGATAGTGGCTGCTTGACCTTTGTCATGGGTCCACCCAGGTGCCTACTGAGGAGGACCATTGCCCAGCTGGTCTTGTCAGCATCTATCTTCCTGGCATGCACTATCTGTCCATATCTTATCATGGTCTCCGATTGTTGGTCCACATACTCTATACCCTCATGGTCATGATCATGGGCCATTGGTGCTGGAGAAAAATTGAAGGGTTACCTCTGACTTTCTCTGCCTAATCCTCCCCCATTGGCTTCCAAGGTTCCAGTAGAAAGTGGGACAAAAGACTTGTCTATTCTTCAATCCCCATGTATATACATATATGTGTGTGTGTGTGTGTGTGTGTGTGTGTGCGTGTGTGTGTATATATATATGGGATTCTATTGTTGCTTGAGCATAAGAAAGCAACAGAGTGCAAGGACCAGTTAAGAGATAAACAGCATCTTATTACCTTGTTGCCTCTCTAACTCTCTTTCCCTCTCCTAGGAAATCCTCATCTGGCCTCCCAGAGGACAAGGCAGTCCAATTCTTTATCTGTTCTCTTTTCAGTCTATTGTTTATGACACAAATTTTATCATTCTTTCATGGTTCTGTTTTTGACACTGAAAAACCAAGCTTTTGGAACTAAAACGTCCTTTATCTCTCAAAATGTCTGTCATTTAAAATTTTGGGTTTCCAAATTGGGTCACTGATTTAGTTTCCTATGACTGCTATGACCAAATAACAATGAACAAATGACCACATGCATAGTGGCTTAAAAGAATACACATTTATTATCTTACAGTTCTAGAGATCAGAAGTCCACCACAGGTCTCACTGGACTAAAGTCAAGGTGTTGGCAGGGCTGTGTTTCTTCTGGAGGCTCTAGGGGAGAATCCCTTTCCTGCTTTTTGCAGCTTCTCGAGGCCGCCCACACTCCTTGGCTTGTGGTCCCTTCCTCCAACTCCAAAGCCAGTGGCATGGAGCTGAGCCCTGCTCACACTGTCATCTCTCTGGTTCTCTCTTTTGCCTCCCTCTTCCACTTGTAGGGATCCTTGTGATCACATTGGGCCCACCAGGATAATCTCCTCATTCCAAGATCAACTCATCACAAACTTAATTCCATCTGTAACTTTACTTCCCCTTTGCCATGTAATCTAACATGTTCACAGATTCCAGGAACTGGGATGTGGACATCTCTGGGGGGGCATAATTCTGCCTACCACAGTCACACCTAGCTTCAGCCAATTAGCACAATCCATTCCCCTTACTACAGTCACAGGCAAATAGCCTAATCCAGTCCAATCAGAGTGAATGTCAACTCTAGCCGGAAACGCTGGGACAGAAGGACTCTCCCTCTTCTCTAGATCTGACCTGTCCAGTGCAGGAGCCACTAGGCACATGAGGCTATTGAGCACTTGAAATGTGGCTACTGTGACTTAAGATGTTCTGCAAGCATAAAACACACACTGAATTTTGAAGACTTAGTACAAAAAAATGAATGAAAAATAGGTTATTAAGTTTTAAATGATTACACATTGAGATGATGTTATGCATATATTGGGTTAAATAGAGTATGTTGTTAGAATTAACTTCATCTTTTTCTTTTTTAAATTAAAAAAAAATATTTATTTATTTGGCTGCACCGGGTCTTAGTTGTGACATGCATGCGGGATCTAGTTCCCTGACCAGAGATCAAACCCAGGCCCCCTGCATTGGGACCGCAGGGTCTTAACCGCTGGACCACCAGGGAAGTCCCACCCTTTTCTTCTTGCTTTTTAAAAATGTCACTACTAGAAAATTTTAAATCACACATGGGGCTTGCATTATATTTCTACTGGGCAGTGTTGTTCTAGATGGTGCAGGGAACAGGTATGAAGCCTGGAATCACTGTAGCAATTTGTGCCAGAAAGTGGGGAGTCAGCCTTGAATGAAGCTGAAACTGATGAAGGCAGAACAGAGAGGAAGAAATCAGCTCCTTGATAATATCATTGGGCCACTGGTTCAAATAACCTAGACGTTTCCAACCATAATCTTTCCAGTCTAACATCCTCCCAGACTTTGTGTCCCCTCTTCTTCAGCCCTGCAGGTCAACACTTCCCCAGGCTGCATCTCCTCCCTTTAGTCTCAGATAGAATGTCTAAATACATCTTTGAGCAATAACAAACTTTTTTTTTTAAGTAGTGCTTTCTAAAATGTTAAAAGTAGCACTCATTCATTGTAGAGAGTTTGGTCAACACAGTAAAGTAAGAAGACAACATCCCTGACCTTACCGCTCAGAGATTGCCTCTGCTAATGTTTATTCTTCCTAAGTCAAGCAAACGTTCAATTCTGGAACGTGTAACTCAAATGGTGTTTAAGTCAGAAAAGACAACAATCATGACATCATCCAGTGACCAGCATCCAGAATGTGTTTGCTTGCAAGATGGAGCAGCAGAGAGGAGTGATTTCCCACTTCCTTCTTCTGGCACCTTCTCCTTTTCATGGTCCCTCTCTTCATCTCCAAGACTTCTGAGGATTTGGGGTCTCTCTCCTCAAACTATGTCATTGCCAACTCATCCTCATGGCACACAGCTGCCACTTCCTTGAAGATAAAGCTCTGAGGGTCCTCGGGGCTTCACTGGTGGCGCAGCGGTTAAGAATCTGCCTGCCAATGCAGGGGACACGGGTTCGAGCCCTGGTCCGGGAAGATCCCACGTGCGGAGGAGCAACTAAGCCCGAGCGTCACAACTACTGAGCCTGAGCTCTAGAGCCCGCCAGCCACAATTATTGAAGCCCATGTGCCTAGAGCCCGTGCTCTGCAACAAGAGAAGCCACCATCGCAATGAGAAGCCCACGCACCGCAACAAAGACCCAACGCAGACAAAAATAAATTTAAAAAATAAATTAAAAAAAAAAGCTCTGAGGGTCCCCTTGTCCTTCTGCCTTTCCTTGGCCATTCAACCCTTTCAGGGCTGTTCTGCGACTCTCATCATGTAGAATTCCATTCGTTGCTACGGGACACGGCAAGTTCATCACCAGCATCAGCAGCTGAAGCTTCTCTGTAAGCCTACTGTTATTGATGCCTCCTTCGATTCCAATGGCCGTAAAGCTGCGTCTGCTTGCACCTAAGCAAAGTTTAGGATGCCTTAAAAATTGTAGTTGATTTTTCAAAATTGGAATAAAGTTTGCCAGTAATACAGAAATCCTATAGGCATAGCATGAGAATCTCACAATAACAGAGACAGCATGAAGCTGAAAGCAAAATGCCCACTGGAGCCGCCTCCTGCTGTGTGCTCTTGCTTATAAGAAGTTGTCCAAGCCCAGAAAGCTTCGTGTCTCCAACATAATGCAAAATTCTCTGTGTCTCTAAAATTGTATCATGCACCAGTTTAACATTCACGCAGTTTACCAGTTTCTCTAGAGTGGCTTTTTTATGTGGGTGGAGGCAGGGTGAATCACAGATCTGAAATAAATATAATCTAGGACATTTCTGTTCAATTGCATGCTACTTTTTACTAAACATTTTGAGTTACTTTTTAACAACTCAGAGGTTATTTCATTCAGAAATAAATTTAAGACTAAAGTTATTCAAAGACTTTAGAAAGACTCTATGTTACTTAAACAAAGGCAGTATTAGAAGTTGTTAGAAGTGGGAATTCCCTGACGGTCCAGTGGTTAGGACTCAGTGCTTTCACTGCCATGGGCCCGGGTTCGATCCCTGGTCGGGGAACTAAGATCCTGCAAGCCACACGGCGTGGCCAAAAATAAAAAAGAAATTTAAAAATAAAACATTATATGTATAAAAAAAAAAAAGAAGTTAGAAGTGAGATTTTTGCCAGTGTTTGATTGTATCATGGCCAGGAACATAGGACTACCTCAGCCCTGTGACCCACACATCCACGGGGCTTATATGCAGGGAAGAATAGTTAAATGGGAAACAAAGCCCAACTCGGTAATAGTTGGCCAAGCCCTCCTACCCCCAAATGTGGTTGCCTTGGGGGAAATGCAACGGGGACTGTGGCTGAGGCCAGAGACCGCAGTGGGACTTTCTGCTCTCTGCCCTCTTGAATCCCAGAAGGCTGCCTGCAGAGCAACCTCAAGGTAGTTGATCCATCCCACTGCTGGCAGAGAAGGGCAAGAACAGAGACGTGGCCAGGCTTGACTGCTCAGAGGAACTGACCTTGACCCTTTCTGCTTATTATCTTAGGATGCAGAAGGCAGAGAGGGCTTCCTGCCTTCTGCATGAAGCTGCCTGGAAGATAAAGTCCCTGCAAGGGGTGCTCACTGCAGGGGAGCACCATGGTACTGCCTTTGATCCTCACAAGTACCCCATGAGAGAGGAAGTTCCAGTTAGAGGTGAAGAAACTGAAACACACAGAGGTTAAGTAGTGTGATTGTTCATTTTACGTGTGAACCTCACTGGGCTAAGGCATGCACAGAGAGCAGGTAAACCATGATTTCTGGGTGTGTCTATCAGGATGTTTTCCCATTAACCGGTGGGGATGAAAGGAATCAGGCTGAGGATGAGCTAAGCAGAAAGAAAGGTACCAGCATAGCATCTTATAAGGGAAACTTATAACCAGCATAGCATCTTATAAGGGAAACTTATAACCAGCATAGCATCTTATAAGGGAAACTTATAACCAGCATAGCATCTTACAAGGGAAACTTATAACCAGCATAGCATCTTACAAGGGAAACTTATAACCAGCATAGCATCTTACAAGGGAAACTTACACTGCATGCAGAGACATAAGTCCATTGAGAAACCAGTGATTCCTCTATATGTGTTTGGGGAGGGAAAATGAACTCAATTAAAAACATCTGCTCCGGGCTTCCCTGGTGGTGCAGTGGTTAAGAATCCGCCTGCCAATGCAGGGGACAGGGGTTCAAGCCCTGGTCCGGAAAGACCCCACAAGCCGCGGAGCAACTAAGCCCGTGCGCCACAACTACTGAGCCTGCGCTCTAGAGCCCGAGAGCCACAACTACTGAGTCCACGTGCCACAACTACTGAAGCCTGCGCACCTAGAGGCCATGCTCCACAACAAGAGGAGCCACTGCAATGAGAAGCCCGCGCACCACAATGAAGAATAGCCCCCACTCACCACAACTAGAGAAAGCCCGCACAGCAACAAAGACCCAACGCAGCCATAAATAAATAAATAAATAAATAAAAATAAAGTTCCTTTTACAAAAAAGAAAAAATCTGCTCCTTTCTTCTGATGAGACTATGGAGGAAGAAAAGCAGAAAGTTTTCTGAGTAGATGTGTATAGGAAACACATGTGATGTGTTATGCAATGGAACCTCTAGCCAAGTGCCATGGAGACATTATGCCTCTGGTGAGGGGATGGCAACACACTATTAGTTTGGAATCCCAAGTGTGACAGCAAGTTAGCTGTTCCCTCTGCCTATCCATGGTCCTGTTTCTACCTTCCAGCAACCAGGATGCCCAGAGAACTCTAGTCATTTCAATGAAGGCCTCAAGCTGCTTCATTCCTTTAAGGGTAGCGACTTTGGAAATCCAGTTTTTCGGTTGTTTCCCCTCTGCTTTTGAGATGACACGAGATGTATATTTCCTTCCCAGCTGTAAAGCACGTATTTCCAGAAGATTCCTAATTGGTACTCCTAACAGGAGGAGCTTTAGTATCTGGGAAGCTCCATGGGAGAATTATGAAATGGGATGTTAGGTAAGACCTTTCCTGTCAGACTGGAATTGTGGCTAAGGCTGAAAGCTGAGGACATGAGGAGCTGATACCGAGAGAATTAGCCAGCAACTGGGACCAGACAGAGTCCCCAGGAGTTTAGAAGAAGCGGCAGAACAGGCTCTGCTACCTTCACCGTCCTGCTCCGAGGGATTCTAGAGGGATTCTATCCGAGAAGACTGGGGAGGGGTCAGGGTTCAGATGAGTGATGATTCTCTCCCCACCCTCCAAGGGAAGGAGAGAAGCCTGCGTGCTGTGAACCCAAGCAAAGAGAGGGTACGTCCTACAGCACCATTTACGGGCAATGAGGATGCCTGTGAGAAGCGCTGCTCTGGGCATCTCATTTCCCTGCTGGGTACCAGCTTAGATGGCAGGCTTGCTGGCCACCTGCGTTCTGGTGTGAGCAGCGACAAGAGAGTTGGAAAGAGGTGGTTGGGCTCGGGGGAGGTGTGGCAGCTGCAGACCCACGCTGGGGGGTGGCACGGCTGCCATCCACAGAGCCATCCGTGTTGTGATACGGCAGCTTTGCAGTGTCAGCCTGGCAGAGCTGAACTAGGTTTCCAGCAATTCCCTTTCTTACGTATTTCTGGTGAGGGTTGGCCACAAGAGGCATTTGCAGAAGCCTTGGAAGATGGAGGTGGAGCGGTAACCATGACTATTCTCAGAAGGTCCAGGTAGGTCAGGCCCTGGGACAACCCACACTGGTATTCGTGGATCCAGCGGCTCTGTTGCTGGTGTGGGAAGCAAACAGGCTGAAGCTCCAGCTCTGCGGGGTCTCTTCCTCCAGCTCTTCCAGATCCTCTCCTGCAGGTCACGGCAGCAGCGGAGACGGGGAGGGGCTGACGTGGACTCCAGTGGGAGGCAGAGGTCAGCTGCCTCCCTGTCTCCCGGTTTGCGTTCATCTTACCTTCCCCACTTTGGGCTTGGCCCCAAATCCAGGAGGAACAGCTGGACTGAGACTGTTTTACGAGCTCTCTCAGTCGACTTAAACCCCTTATTCTACTTCATTCCTAGTGGTTCTGCTTCTCTAAGCTAGCACTGCCTGATACATGTGGTTTCTTCTCAATGCCAGTCATACTTCCAGATTATGGGGAGAAACTTGGTACAGTAAAAAGAGCACAGTTCTGGGAGTCAGATACATCTTCCAATTTCATCTTTTCAACCGACCTGCTGTGTGACTTTGGTTACGTCACTTAACCCTCTGAGTCTCAGTTTCATCACTGGTTTAAATAAGGGGGGTTTGGGGGCTTCCCTGGTGGCACAGTGGTTAAGAATCCACGTGCCAACGCAGGGGACACAGGTTCGAGCCCTGGTCCGGGAAGATCCCACATGCCACAGAGCAACTGAGCCCGTGTGCCACAACTACTGAGCCTGCGCTCTAGAGCCCGTGAGCCACAACTACTGAAGCCTGTGAGCCACAACTACTGAAGCCCGTGTGCCACAACTACTGAGCCTGTGCACCACAACTACTGAAGCCCACGCATTGCAACTACTGAAGCCCGCACACCTAGAGCCTGTACTCTGCAATGGGAGATGCCGCTGCAATGAGAAGCCCATGCACCGAACGAAGAGTGGCCCCCGCTCGCCGCAACTGGAGAAAGGCCACACGCAGCGACGAAGACTCAACGCAGCCAAAAATAAATATAAATAAAATAAATAAATTAAAATGTATATATTTTAAAAATAATAATACATAAATAAATAAGGGGGGTTTGGAATAGGTGGTCTCTAAAGATGTTCCCAACTTTAAACATATAAGCAAACACATAACATTAGATTTGTGGTTACCAGAGGTGGGGGAGGGGAAGAGGGAGAATTGGATGAAGGTGGTCAAAAGGTACAAACTTCCAGTTAGAAGTTAAGTACTAGGGATGTAAAGTACAGCATGATAACTATAATTAACACTGCTGGATGTTATACACGAAAGTTAAGAAAGTAAATCCTAAGAGTTCCATCAGAAGGAAAAAAATGTGTTTCTATTTCTTTAATGTTGTATCTATATGCGATGATGGACGGTCACTACACTTACTGTGATAATCATTTCATGATGTGTGTAAGTCAAATCATTACGCTGTATATTTTAAACTTATACAGTGCTGTATGTCAATTACACCTCAATAAAACTGGAAGAAAAAAGATCCTAAAGTTTATTTTTAAGAGTTTCTGAACTCTTTAAAAATAGTTGTGGGCTTCCCTGGTGGCGCAGTGGTTGAAAGTCTGCCTGCCAATGCAGGGGACACGGGTTCGAGCCCTGGTCTGGGAGGATCCCACATGCCGCGGAGCAGCTAGGCCCGTGAGCCACAATTGCTGAGCCTGCGCTTCTGGAGCCTGTGCTCCACAACAAGAGAGGCCGCGATAATGAGAGGCCCACGCACCGCGATGAAGAGTGGCCCCCGCTTGCCACAACTGGAGAAAGCCCTCGCACAGAAACGAAGACCCAACACAGCCAAAATAAATAAATAAATAAATAAAAAAGAATCACATCCTCCCTCGGATAACTTTAAAACAAACAAACAAACAAACAAACAAAAAATAGTTGTGAAAATTAAGTCATAACAGAACTATCACTAACTGGTTGAGTCCAAACTTTAATAACAATTCTCCTGCTACTCAGTTATGGTAAATACTTCTGGGGGCACATACAAAGTGCAACACCCACAATTCCTCATCCTTTAGGAACTTCCCCTGACAGCTGTGTTACTGTTACATGACCACCCCCTTCCCTTGCTATTGCTAATTAGATCAGAGGAGACACCTGGCCCCAAGGTGGGTCCCAGGTTCCCACTCCTGGGAATTGAGAATTGGGACCAGGAAGATTCTTGTCAGCAGCCTCTGCTGGTATCTCAAGCTGTGGAAATATTGGGGTGGCCATATTCCCATATTCCTCCTTGAGGGCCAGAGAAGCAGAAAAACTGTGTCTGAATTGAGAAACAGAAAGAAGACTAAAGCACATGCTCAGAGAGAAGCAGACACAAGAGCCGGAGGGGAAAAGTCCTGTTGGTTTCTGGTCCTAGCCTGGCTGCATTCTTATCCCTTGGTTCCTTGAGACAACCTATGATTTTCTTTATTCCTCCTTTTGGTTTATGCTAGGCCAGGTTCGTCTTTACTACCTGTTGCCAAAGAACTTCAGCTGATAAACCAGTAGGAAGATGTATCTTTTCTTGATAAAAACTAGTTAAAAACTGCTCACTGATTCTTTATTATTATGCTTCTTCATCCAAAACAGAAATTTTGGTTTTGAAAAATTGCCTAGCCCTATTAGAAAATGGACATTCTCGAACTGCTAATATTATATTTGTCTGATAGCAAGAATAAAACTACTTCCTTAGCATCTGTCTTTCTATGGCAAACCTGAACATTCTCATACAAAAAGACAGTGAGTC
This sequence comes from Eschrichtius robustus, assembly GCF_028021215.1. Taxonomy (NCBI): domain Eukaryota; kingdom Metazoa; phylum Chordata; class Mammalia; order Artiodactyla; family Eschrichtiidae; genus Eschrichtius; species Eschrichtius robustus. Next base: position 23,895,000 of record NC_090844.1, on the reverse strand, counting down.
ACCAGTGGTCTCACACTGGGGCAGTGAGCTTGGCACATAAAGGTAGGGTTCAAGTCCCAGTACTGCCATTTCCTATCTGTGCACCCTTGGATAAATGTGTACACTCTCTGGCCCTCAATTACTCCATCTGTTAAACAGAAACACTTCCTTCTATACAAAGTTGTTGTGATGTTTACATGAACTGCTCTGTGCCAAAGCACTTTATAAATTATAAAGCTCTTTACCAATGTGAATTGTGAATACTGAATATTATGTCTGTGTTGAAATATAGAAGAAAACACACATAACAGAAGGAAGACAAAGGTAATACCGTCAGAGAAGGGGCTTCCAAGTGAACAGCCAAAAACTCATTGGAAAATTCTCTTTCCCCCCCAGTTAATCTAAAATAAGAGTGACTGAAATAACAGAAATGAACTCCTTCTTCACGTTTACACTAAGGCAGAGAAGTCATGTCATTCTGTCGCACAAGGCAATCGTGTGGACATGGGCATGAACAGAAACTCTAGCACACAGACTCAAAAACACGTTCCTGTGGTTAGCTCCATGAGATGTGGCATGTCATCTAGATACGCAAACACCTCTATGAATGTACATAACACCCTATATAGGGTATACACATATTTACACAGAGAGTGGGGCTTCCAGAGTAACAGCCTAACTGGAACATCCAGTGGGAATTCAGACATGTTCAGGCATGAAAGAAGGGCCAGATGTGAGACCACCCGGGATCTATTTACATGAGGGCCTGAGGTGACGCATGCAAGCGACAATGATGGGACATGCTGGGACAGAGAGCAGACCTCCCAACAATCAGATCACCTGCCTTTGGGAAACAGAGAAGTTTAAGGTGCTTTGCCATTTGGTAATGAAATGAAGGGCAGAAGATTTAAAAAAGGGCATGTACCCAAACCCACAACAAACCAAAAATATAAACTCATGTCTAATGTGTCCAGTGGGCATAGTCAAAGAGATCTGTTAAACCCTCCTCGCCCCAGACAAGCCTGGTGGTCCTGGAACTTTAGGGTACGAGGGAGAGCCAGTTCCCTGCAGCACAAATATGCTGCATTGGTGTCACCCAGACGTCCTCAGGATCCCTCTCTTGTGACCAAGAACTAAGAAGACGGCTACATCCCTAGAGTCTGGGTGGGTTAAGGAAGAGTGTAAGAAAATGCTGGTGGATGTCGTTGCCGTCCCCCACTGCAATATGGTGCCTGATTATTAAAAGCAACGAAAACAAGAAAACAAGAGATGACTGGGAGCAGCACGTGCCCCCTGTGATGTGGCGCCACTGACCTCTCTAGTTCGCACGCATCTATCTCCTCGCTCTGTATACCTGGCCTGTGCCCTTGGCAACTTCCTCTCCATCCAAGGGTGAGGCTGCTTGCACCCTCTAAAAAACCCCTGTGACTCAACTCAAATGCAGAGATTTGCATTCACTGGGCCACAATGTCCTGAGGTACCACGACCCCCTCACAGAGTGAAGCAGTCTTAACAGGACAGACGCATTATCCTTTACTGCCTGAGTCATGTCACCTTTCTGCTCAAAACACTCTGATGGCACCTGCAGAAAACAAAAACACTAATTTGAAAAGATATATGCACATCAGTGTTCATTGCTGCATTATTTACAATAGCCAAGACATGGAAGCAATGTAAATGTCCATCGACAGAGGAAAGGATAAAGAAGATGTGGTACATGTATACAATGGAATACGACTCAGCCATAGAAAAGAATGGCTGAGAAAGACAAATAGCGTATGGTCTCACTTATACGTGGAATCTAAAAAACAAAACAAACAAATAAACAAAACAAACAAATGAACAAAACAAAATGAAAACAGACTCACAGACACAGAGAACAAACGGGTGGTTGCCAGAGTGAGTGTGGGACTGGGTGAGATATGTGAAGGGGATTAAGAATTACAAACCTCTGGTTATAAAATAAATAAGCCACAGGGATGTAAAAATATGCAGCATAAGGGATATGGTCAGTAGTACTGTAATAACTTTATACGGGGACGGATGGTTACTAGACTTACCGTGGTGATCATTTCCTAATGTATGCAAACGTCAGATCGCTATGTAATACACCCGAAACTAACGTAATATTGTATGTCGACAATATTTCAATTAAAAAAAAAGAGTTACAGGGATGGGTGGTAGTGACGGGTGCACAACAACACAAACGTATTTAATATCCCTGAACTGCACACTTAAAAATTATTAAGAAGGTAAATTTTATGTTACTGTATTTTACCACAATAAAAGAAAGAAAGAATTTTTCCTAAAAAAACTCACAAACCACTCTGACGGCTTCCTAGCTCACTCAGAGGAGAGCCGCTGCTGCCTTTCTGTCTTCACCTCCTACTTTTTTAATCTCTAGGAGGGGGATCCAGTTTTTGAGGGGCCTGAAGCTTATACGATTTGGAGGACTTTTTAAGAGCTGTAATACAAAGTTATGCATGAACAGGAATATTTCTTTACAATGAGAAAACAAATCACAATCGATTAAAAATCTTCCCAAGTCAACTTCCCCTTCCGGATCCCCAAAATGTCAAATGTCAAATGGCCGACTTGGGAGGAAGTGTAATGGAAGGGAAACAGGGTAGAAGGAGATGGGAGTCCCAATCCATCGCAGCTGAATTATCTCAACTGCGTAAATTACAGAGTGTGTGACAAGTGAACCCACTGCCAGGCTGCTCTCAGGGCTTGGAGGGGACACCTGAGCCAGTGGGGGCCTTGACGCTCCACGGCGGCCCCAGCCCTGCCCATCCCCTATACTGTCTTGCTCCGGCCATTTGGGTCCCCTTTGTACGAACACAGGTCAGCCCCCTTCTCAAGCCTTTGCCTCTGCTGGTCTCTCAGCCTGGAACTCTCTTCCCTCAGATACCCGTATGGTTTCCTTCTGCATTTCCTTCAGGTCTCTGCTCAAATATCATTGTGTCGGAGAGCCTTTCGCAAGCATCCTGTACGAAAGATAAACTCTGCCATTTCTATCCCTCTCACCTGCTCTATTCCTCTCCCTGATATGATATCTACTTGTTTGCTATCTCCCCCACTAGATGTGACAGAAGAGACCCTGTTGCATTCACTGCTTTATCCCCAGTACCTATCACAGTGCCTGGCACATGGTAAAGGGTCAGGAAATACCTGTTGAACCAGTAAATATTTTAATAATTGCAGGTATTACATTGCAGATACTTTTTTTTTTTTTTTTTAATGGTTTTCCCTTCTGCCTTTACATACCTTCTAAGGGAGCAGTGATGGGTTTTTTTTGTTTGTTTTTTTTAAAAATTTATTTATTTATGGCTGTGTTGGGTCTCCGTTTCTGTGCGAGGGCTTTCTCCAGTTGTGGCAAGCGGGGGCCACTCTTCATCGCGGTGCGCGGGCCTCTCACTATCGCGGCCTCTCTTGTTGCGGAGCACAGGCTCCAGACACGCAGGCTCAGTAATTGTGGCTCATGGGCCTAGTTGCTCCGTGGCATGTGGGATCTTCCCAGACCAGGGCTCGAACCCGTGTACCCTGCATTGGCAGGCAGATTCTCAACCACTGCGCCACCAGGGAAGCCCGCAGATACTTTTTGACAGGCTCTACTAGGTGGTATGATTCTTGAGAACAGGGGACTTATTTATTCTTTTTTAAAAAAAGTGATTAATTTTTAAAAATTTTTGTTGGAGTATAGTTGATTTACAATGTTGTGTTAGTTTCTGCTGTACAGCAAAGTGAATCAGTTAGACACATACACATATCCACTCTTTTTTAGAGTCTATTCCCATATAGGTCATTACAGAGTATTGAGACGGTTTGATTTTTTAAAATATTTATTTATTTGGTTGCGCTGGGCCTTAGTTGCAGCTCTCAGGCTCCTTAGTTGCAGCAGGCGAACTCTTAGTTGCGGCATGCATGTGGGATCTAGTTTCCAGACCAGGGATCGAACCCTAGCCCCCTGCACTGGGAGGGCAGAGTCTTAACCACTGGACCACCAGGGAAGTCCTGGGACTTACTTATTCTTTCACTTATTTTTTTCCACAAAAGTTTCTGAGCACTCCGTGTGTACTAGTCTGCTATAGGGCTGCTATAACAAAATACCATGGACCACAGAAATTGTGGCTTAAACAACAGAAATTTAATTTCTCACAGTTCTGGAGGCTAGAAGTTCAGCCGTCAGGGTTGGTTTCTGGTGAGAGCTCTTTCTGATTTGCACATGGCTACTTTCTCCCTGTGCCCTCATGTGGCCTTTCCTTTGTGTACACACATGGGAGAGACCTCTGTTTCCCGGGGTGTCTCTTACTCTTCTTACAAGGATACCAATCCCATTGGATCAGGGCCCCACCCTTATGACTTCATTTATGACTTCACCCTTAATTACCTTCCTAAAGGCCTTAGCTCCAAATATAGTCACATGGAAGATTAGGGCTTCAACATATGACTTTTTGGAGGGACGCAATTCAGCCCATAACACCATGTTAGGCAGTAGAGATGCAGCAACCACCAAAACAGTTCTGACCCCAACCTGCAGGGAGTCTGCAGCATTTACTACAACGAGTAAAATTTGACAAAAATGTTCCTAGTTGGGGCGTTGCTGAAGGTAGTGTCAGAAAGCACTGTAGGGGGGCTTCCCTGGTGGTGCAGTGGTTTAGAATCCGCCTGGCAATGCAGGGGACGTGGGTTCGAGCCCTGGTCCAGGAAGATCCCACATGCTGTGGAGCAACTAAGCCCGTGCGCCGCAACTACTGAAGCCTGTGTGCCCTAGAGCCCACATGCCGCAACTACTGAGGCTGCATGCTGCAACTACTGAAACCCACACTCCTAGAGCCCGTGCTCCACAACAAGAGAAGCCACCGCAATGAGAAGTCTGCTCACTGCAACAAAGAGTAGCCCCCGCTCACCGCAACTAGAGAAAGCCCGCACAGCAACAAAGACCCAACCAGCCCAAGGAAGGGAGGGAGGGAGGGAGGGAGGGAGGGAGGGAGGAAGGAAGGAAGGAAGGGAGGGAGGGTGGGAGGATTGCAGGAAGCAAATGATACCAACAACAGCACTAATAACAATAGCTGATGTTTATTCTGTACTTCCTATGGGCCAAGCAATGTTATAAACAAGAAACAACAGAGCGAGGTAGATACCACTATCCTTTGTCTACAGCAAAGGCGCAGAGAGGATACACACCTTGCCAAGTTCATACAACTAGTACTTGGCTGAGATGGGATTCAAACCCAGTCAGCCGGATCCCAGAGCCATGTGTTTAACAACTGTGCTATAGAAGCTTTGAGAACCATCCTGCCTCCCTCACCATACAGATGAAAACCACATGGTTCTTTCTCCATCTCCAGCGTCGGACATGTATCTCTGTTGGCTGAGTTGTGGCAATATCCCTACATGGTGCATAATCTACAAGCTCAGATACGGCCCCTCTTGTACCATTTGGTTACTCACGATCTTTTTATTCATAATAATAACTGGTATTAGTTCAGTACTAACCAGTTTACAAAGCATTTTCATATGCCTTAGCTGGCTTAATCTTCATAATAATACTAGTCGGTAGGTATTGTGACCCCATTTTTTAGGAGAAGAAATTGAGAGTAAGAACGAGAGGATAATGATGCCAGAAAAAAAAAAAAAGGTTTTTCCTTGAATGAGTGAGGGCTTTGGAACAGCCTCACTGGAATCCCTGGCCTTAGGCTTGGATTTCACTAGCTGTGAGGTCTTGAGCCAGTTGCTCTGTCAAGGGAGTGCTTTCCTAAGCCCAGGCTTGTTACCTTGAAGCAGGGTATCTCAGCCTTGGCACCGCTGACATCTGGGGGCTGTCCTGTGTGTTGTAGGATATACGGCAGCATCCCTAGCCTCTACCCACTAGATGCTAGAGTACCCGCCTCACCCCAGTTGGGACAACCCAGAATGCCTGTAAACATTGCCAAATGTCCCCTGAGGATAAAATTGCTCCTGGTTGAGAACCACCTTAGTGACAGGCCAGGGAGAGCCAAGAGTCATAGAAGCTCATCCCCTGAAACATGGCCATATGTAGAGAGGGGGTCCCCAGATCCCCGCAGCCCATCAAAGGCCGCCTTGATCTTCGAGGCAGGAATCCATCCTTTGTGCTCAGTATATGTCTTATTAATGTGTAACTTTATAAATATTTATACCCGGTCTGCCACAGTCCCCTGCACCCCTTGCCAACAGCGAGGGGTCTGTCATGGTAGCTGGGAGGGAGGTGAGGGACGTGACCAGGCGTGGAGTTCACAGAGCCAGCGATGGGCTGAAGGCCTGGTCAACTGGGGGCTCCAGGGATAGTTGAATAGTTGAAGACCTGGGTTCTAGTCCTAGATTTGCCTCCAGTGTGGCCGTCATGAAGTCCTAGTTTGGTCTTCTCTAACCTCGGGTCAGTGATACCTGTCTTATTTGCTCAGTTAAGATGAAGCATATGGAGGCTCTTTTAAACTAAGTGTGCTGTGTGTCAGCTCTCAGTATAAAGAACACCTGCTCTGGTCCCACAGGCCTCTGACTGTCGCCAGAAATTGCACCATAGAGACATTCCTTTGTGTGAAGGCAAGTCCAGAGCTAACCTGAAATCCGTGCCAGCTTCCTGGAATTCGATCCCAGCCTCCCAGAATTCATGACCGTTCAGCTCTGCCTTTACCGACTGCTGGTCTACCTGCCCAAAGTTTCCCAGGGAGAAAATCCACACAGCTGCAGATCCTTCTAAAAGAAGGTCAGGAAAATTTGGAACCAGGACTGGTTCCTGCCACCATAACCGGCCCAGGTGATCAGGAGATGGTGGGCAGTCCTTACTGGCTTTACTTAGGACAACTGCGGAAGCTAAAGAAGCAGCACTGCCTGTTTGTGAATGAGCATACGCGGCATGAACTTAAGAAATGGTTCTAAACACGCTTCTAATCTCTCTATATTTCACATGGATGTTAAATTACCCCCTTTAAATCTTAGTGTTCTTTTCAGAATAGTCAATATGAATCTGCCCTTCCTTCCTTTCTTTGGAGATTCATTCTTCTTTTCTTAGAAAACTCCACCAACACCACTTAAATATACCATTTGAAAACGGCTGGGGTGCTGCATTCAGTGAGTGGACTTACACTTACTTTTATAAAGTTTATTTTTTTAATTTAATTGTTGCTTCACCCCTGTCCTTCACTGGGCCTGGTATCACCAGAGTGCAAACGCTTCATGGTTCAATATCTCTAGAGACGAAATCTCCCAACTCTTGCATTTTTAAACAAATTTTCTTTGGGACAATTTACTGCCAACTGGAGAAGAAACTTTAAATTCTTGAAATCAATGCTGAAAGGAGTAGAACAAGCAAGTGGAGAGAATCTGTGCTGTGGGGTAGGACTCCTCCCTGGGGACTTTTGAAATTGTTGGTAAAAAACTATGGAAAAAAATCAACAAAGCAAAATGAAACTAACAAGTGGAATAGGCTGAAATGAAGGAGAAATTTTCTAAGTGAAAAATATGACAAAGCTATTTAAAAGCACAAATTGATTTTAAGATTAGTCTTTAATTTCTTGAATTTTGACCTATTTGTTTAACCAAAACATCTGCTTCTATGAACTCCTGCTTGTTATTCAGATAATACACAGTTCATTGTTCATCACGTTTAATGCTTCACTCCCTGGATAGCCATTGACTCTCTTCAGAGTCCCTGGCAAAGTGTGAAAGAGTCCATCTTTGGCCTCCCTGACCTCTGCTCCCTCATTCATTCATTCCACAAACATTTGTTGAGAGTCTGCTGTGCTTCAGACACTATACAAGGGAAAGTGGACCCAGACCAAGAAGAACTGATAATAAATGGGGAACAACAAATAGTACACAGGAAAGAGCTACAGTCGAGTATTACGTATGAAATATTGAGTGACCACAGTTGAGGAACCATAAAACTTCCATTGAGAGCATGGGATGTTTTGGCCATCAAGGTCACAAATGACCTATTTTAACATCTCCTCCACCCATATTATCTGACTCATTCATCTTCTCCATTACATGCAAACAAAAATAAAGCTTGCTTTGCTTCCCATTGTAATAAAAGCATGGGTTGGAGTTCTCTCGTGAGTTGCATCTGTTCTTGTACTCCAGGTCTTCCCAGGAGGAGACTGTAATTGAGTGGAAGGTCACAGACTTTGGAATCAGAAATTAGAATTTCCCACCACTTAATTGCTATGGACCTTGGACAAGTATAAGTTACTTGACCTCTCTGGACCTTAGATCCTCGCCTGTAAAAAGAGATGACAAGAAAAACTAGGTGGCAGCCTGCTGTCTGTCAGGATAGCAATAATGTATATAAAATTACAGACGGTTACACTGATTGCTCCCAGTGATTCAAGCCCACTGGTATTCACGGCATTCATGTCCTTGGGTAGTCTCCTCCTAAACTGACTTTGGGCTTGTCCTTATGAATTGCTTGGCTCATGGGACCTGTGACACAGCAGAGGCTGGATAAGCATGCGCACACTGGGGCTTACGTTCTCAGAATCCAGATGCCAAGTAAAAAGAGAGGTCCCAGTTTCCCATCTATCTCCGCCAAGTGAGACCTTCCAGCTCCAGGCAACCCACCTGCCGAATGCAGCTTCTTGATCAAGCCCAGGCAAGACCAGCAAAAGAACCACCCAGCCAAGCCACAAAATCATAAGAAGTAACAAATGTGTTTTTTTGTTTTGTTTTTTGTTTTTCTTTTCTTCTCTTTTTTTTTTGTGGGTTCTTTTTGTGTGTATTTTTTGGTTTTGTTTTTTTAATATTTATTTATTTGGCTGCGCTGGGTCTTAGTTGCAGCATGCAGGATCTTTACTTGTGGTATGAGTTGTGGCATGCATGTGGGATCTAGTTCTCTGACCAGGGATCGAACCTGGGGCCCCTGCATTGGAGCATGGAGTCTTAACCACTGGACCACCAGGGAAGTCCCTAAATGGTTTTGTTTTAAGCCACTAAGTTTTGGGATGGCTTGTTAAGCAGGAATACACAATGGATAAGTTAATTCCTAGCACTACGATCTGTTTTTACTCAGAATACTTCTGAAACCAAATATGTGAGGGTTTTCCCCACACCAACAAATTCTCCAGCTCCTTGGACCCCAACTGCGTGTTTTAGAATTTGATTCTGACACTAACTACCTGGATTTAGCACACACCTGATGGGTTAAAGGCTCAGTCCCAAAGAATGCCCCCACTTCAGAGACCAACTGCAAGTCCAAGCCTCCCAAACTTCTGACCAACCATCTGTAAAGTTGGGGGGTGGGGTCCCACAGCCCCCCCGCAGGCTCAGTAATTTGCTAGAATGGCTCACAGAACTCAGCGTATAACTCAGGAACAGCCAAATGACAGATGCATTGATAGCACACTCTCTTAGCATCTCGATGTGCTCACCAACCTGGAAGTTCTCCAAACCCTGTAGTTTAGGGGGTTTATGGAGGTTTCATTATATAGGCATGATTGATTAAATCATTTGCCCTTGGTGATTAACTCAGTCTCCCCAGCGGTCCAACCTTCTAATCACAAGATTTGTTCCTCTGCCGTTCGGCTATCTAGGAACGAACAAGAGTTACCTCATTAGCGTAAACTCAGATTTGGTTGAAAGAGTCTTATTATGAATATCAAAAAACGCTCCTCTCACACCTATCACTCAGAAAATTTCAAGGAATGTGTTATTTAATTTCTATCCATTTGTAAATGTTCCAAATTTCCTTCTGTTATTGATTTACAATTTCATTCCATTGAGGTCAGAGAACGCAAAGGTATATAGGTACTTCTAATGGTGTTCTTTATTTGTGTAGATGGGAGTTACTGTCTAGAGTCCTTTTATTTCAACTTGAGAACCTCCTTGAGCATTTCTTGTAATACAGGTTTGCTAACAATTCTCTTACTTAAAAAAATCTGTGAATGTCTTCATTTCACCTTCATTTTAAAGTATAGCTTTGCTGAATATAGAATTCTTGGTTGACAGTCCTTTTTCTCCCCCAGGACTTTGAATATGTCACTCCACTGCCATCTGGTCTCCATGGTTTCTGATGAGAAATTGTCTGTTAATCTTATGGATGATTCTTTGTGATGAGCCACTTGTCTCTTGCTATGTTCAAGATTCTTTCTTTGCCTTTAGCTTTCAATAGTTGGATTATATGTCTAGGTGTTGATCTCTTTGAGGTATCCCACTTGGAGTTTGCTAAGGTTCTTGGATGTATAGACACCCAAGGGACAGTTTTTATTAACTGCTTTTCCTCCTGTGTATAGGCCATACTTTTCTGTTTCTTTCAGATCATGTAATTTTTTGTCAAAAACTGGACATTTTAAAGAATATAATTAGCAATGCTGGAAATCAGATTCTCTCCTCCAAGGTTTTTTAATTTTTTTTTCCCTCTCTCTGTTTTATTATTTGTTTGCTTAGTGACTTTCCTGAACTAATTATGTAGAGTTTGTATTTTTTGGTCACGTGTGGCCACTGAATTCTTTGTTCATTTAGCTTAGTGGTCAGCTAGTGATTGGATAGATATTTTCTTAAACTCCCTGAACCAGTACATCTCCCAGCTTTGCTGAGCATTTCTATGTGCATGTTGGGGCTCACAATCAATGCTCCAGCAGTTTACAACTCTGCCTCATTTCCTGCTTGCGCAGAGCCTCAAGTTCAGCCAGAGTGAGAGATTAGGGTCTTCTCAGCTGTCTCCTGGGCATGCGCACAGCCCTGCACATGCCTCTGGCCTTTTAGATTTTTATTAGTATGTCAGAGTTCTTAAAAATCTTCTTACGGACATTTCATTTTACAGATTTTCCTTTTAAGATTTTGGTCAGCCTTTTGTTTCTTCCAACTGTTATTGCCACTTCAAGCAGCTGTGATATTAAACAATTGCTGTTGATTGCTTTTTTGTTTTTTTGGGTTTCTTTTGGCTGCATTGGGTCTTCGTTGCTGTGCGCAGGTTTTCTCTAGTTGTGGCGAGCGGGGGCTACTCTTCGTTGCGGTGCACAGGCTTCTCATTGTGGTGGCTTCTCTTGTTGCGGAGCACGGGCTCTAGGCACACAGGCTTCAGTAGTTGCGGCTCACTTGCTCTAGAGCTCAGGCTCAGTAGCTGTGGCGCACAGGCTTAGTTGCTCCACAGCTTGTGGGATCTTCCTGGACCAAGGCTTGAACCCGTGTCCCCTGCATTGGCAGGCAGATTCTTAACCACTGTGCCACCAGGGATGTCCCCTGCTGATTGTTTTTGACAAATGCCCCCAGGAAAAATCTGTTCACATTGAGTGAGCTCTGAATTGGTGAACTAAAGACCAGCCCTGAATTTGGTGGTTTCCAGGGAGCTACCAGAGAAGTCAAATAAAGACAATTCTCTGGGAATGGGGATTTAAGAGATCTCTAAACTCCTTGTGCCCCCTCCACTTGCTGTTATGCTGCTGGTATTCACAACTACAATAGTTACAAAGTTCTTGGTTTTCAAGACTATTACAAAGCTGGAAATAAGGAATGGAAATTGAGCAAGTTAAAAATGCCATAAAGTTCATTGCTCTTACCAATATTCAGTTGTTTTTCTTGAATAAATGCTCTTAGGATTGTTGCAAGATTTTATTTAATTTCCAAACTTGTGACAAAGTTGATTTTGAAAAATTTTTTTTAGTGTTCTTATTGCCTTTATGGAAGAATGGATTTTCAAAGTCCTTACTCCACCATTCCAAAAGCTGACTGCCACTATACCACTTTTTATAACCTAGTGTCATAAATCAAGTAGCATCATTTTGTTGAGGCAGTCACAGAGGTGTGCCCAATCTCAAGTGAGAGGCAATAGATTCTCTCACTTGATAGGACAGTGTCAAGTCTCTGGAAGAGCATGTGGGAAAAGAAATGGGCCATTTTTGGAAAATATAATCTGCTACACTTACTATTTTGGAAAAATCAAGCCACCAATGGCAGTTCTGCTTGTAGTATCCAAGTTAACAGTTCAACAGACTAGAGTCAGTTTACATTTGTGCTATCACATATATGGAGATGATTTTTCTAAGCAACTAATCAAGTCTTCTGGATTTGTAATGGCCAAGAATTTTTATATTAAACCACTGTTCATATTTTTCCTTTTATTTCTTTTATGTTATAATTAATACATTCTATTATTATTCTGCATTAAGTTGATTATTAAATTTAAAACTTTGTTATTGCGGTATCACTTATATATGGTAAAGTGCACAAATCATCAGTGTACAGCTCAATGAATTTTTTAAAGCAATGGTACTCATTTATAATTTCTCACAGTTTCTATTAGTCAAGAATTCAGAAAAATACCAATGGCATTTTTCACAGAAATAGAGAAAACAATCCTAAAATTTGAATGGAACCATAAAAAAACCCTGAATAGCCAAAGCAATCTTGAGAAAGAACAAACCTGGAGTCATCATGCTCCATGATTTAAAACTATATTACAAAGCTATAGTAATTAAAACAGTATGGTGGGGCTTCCCTGGTGGTGCAGTGGTTGAGAATCCGCCTGCCAGTGCAGGGGACATGGGTTCGAGCCCTGGTCTGGGAAGATCCCACATGCTGCAGAGCAACTAAGCCCGTGTGCCACAACTACTGAGCCTGCGCTCTAGAGCCCGCGAGCCACAACTACTGAGCCCACATGCTGCAAATACTGAAGCCCATGTGCCTAGAGCCCGTGCTCCGCAACAAGAGAATCCATCACAATGAGAAGCCCGCGCACCACAATGAAGAGTAGCCCCCACTTGCTGCAATTAGAGAAAGCCCGTGTGCAGCAACGAAGACCCAACACAGCCAAAAATAAATAAATAAAATACATAAATTTACATAAATAAATATACATAAATAAATAAAACAGTATGGTATTGGCATAGAAACAGACATATAGATCAATGGAACAGAATAGAGAACCCAGAAATAAATCTACACAGGTATGGTCAATTAATTTATGATAAAGGATACAAGAATAGACAATGAGGAAAGGATGGTCTCTTTAATAAATGGTGCTGGGAAAATTGGACAGCCACATGCAAAAGACTGAAACTAGACCATTATCTTACACTATACAAAAAATTAACTCAAAATGAATTAAAGTCTTGAACATAAGATTTGAAAACAATCTTAGAAGAAAACATAGACAGTAAGCTCCTTGACATAGGTCTTGGCAATGATATTTTTAATCTGATGTCCAAAGCAAAAGAAACAAAAGCAAAAATAAGTGGGACTACACCAAACTAAAAATTTTCTGCACAGCAAAGGAAACCATCAACAAAATGAAAAGGCAACATACTGAATGAGAGAAAATGTTTGCAAATCATATATGTGATAAGGGGCTAACGTCCAAAATATATAAAGAATTCATACAACTCAATAGCAAAAAATAAACAATCTGATTTAAAAATGAGCAGAAGACCTGAAAAGACATTTCTCCAAAAAATACATACAGATGGCCAACAGGAACATGAGAGATGTTCTACATCATTAATCATCAGGGAAATATAAATCAAAACCACAATGAGCTATCACCTCACACCTTTTAGAATGGCTATTACCTAAAAGACTTGAAATAGCAATTGTTGGCTAGAATGTGGAGAAAAGGGAACCACTGTGCACCGTTGGTGAGGATGTAAATTGGTGCAGCCACTATGAAAAGAATATGGAGTTTCCTCAAAAAAATTAAAACTAGAACTACGATATAATCCAGCAATTCCACTTCTGAGTATGTATCCAAAGAAAATGAAAACACTAACCCTTTCTTTCTCTTTCTTCCTTCCTTCCTTCCTTCCTTATTCAGCTTTGTTGAGGTATAATTGGTATACAAAAAACTGAACATAATGTATACAGTTTGGTGAGAGGATTCACTTTCACTGTGGTTCATACATTGAGCTAAGATGGTGCTGACTGGCAGCTGGGAGCCCCAATTCCTCTCTCTATGGACCTCTCCATGGGGCTGCTTGAGCGTCCTGACAACATGGTGGATGGATCTCCCAGAGATCCAGGAGACCAAAGTGGAATCTGCAATACCATTTATGATCTAGCCTTGAAAGCCACATGATGTCATTTTCACCATATTCCACTGGCCCCACAGGACCAGCTGTGATTCACTGTGGGAGGGGACCACATAAGGGCATGAATACCAGGGGACTAGGATTCCTGGGGGATGGCTACCACACTGCCGCATTGATGGGTTCAATTCCTGGTTCCACAATTGTGCCAGTGCCACATCACCTCTTAACTTCCTGAGTCTTGAGTTGTTGCATTGGTATTTTTCAACAGTCACCCCTGGCTCCTCAGGGCTGTGCCTTCCTAAGTGTCTTCAAGAGTTCTGAGAACAGTGTCTATTATTAGCAAAGCACTGACCCCCATCATTGAGCTAACTCCAAGGCTCATCTGCTTGCTTCTCTAGAGGTTTTTTAATAGACAGAAATGTGTTAATGGTCTAGTACATCATCTGTCTGCTACAGTTTTGACAGGCAACATGGAAATGTGATTTTTTTTAAAGAAAAAAATATTTTGATTTTATTCTTAAATAACCACAATTACTTGCTAATGGTATGTGTGTGTCTGTTGGGCACTGCACAGTCCCTCAAACCGTGGAAACAAATTCGACACTTCCATCCACGTTTCTTGTTCCATGTTGACTTTTGCACAGTATTTTTTATTTTTAAAATTTTATTTATTTATTCATTTATTTATTTTTGGCCACACCGTGTATCTTGCAAGATCTTAGTTCCCCGAGCAGAGATTGAACCTGGGCCCACAGCAGTGAAAACGCCAAATCCTAACCACTGGACTGCCAGGGAATTCCCTTTATTTATTTTTAAAATATTTATTTATTTATTTGGCTGCGCCGAGTCTTAGTTGCGGCATGCGGGATCTTCGTTGTGGCGTGCGGGATATTTAGTTGCGGCATGCGAACTCTTAGTTGTGGCATGTGGGATCTAGTTCCTGGACCAGGGATCAAACCCAGGCCCCCTGCATTGGGAGCTCGGAGTCTTAGCCCCTGGACCACCAGGGAAGTCCCTCCCTTTATTTTGTTTATTTTTTATTTTTTAAATTTATTTATTTATTATTTATGGGTGTGTTGGGTCTTCGTTTCTGTGCGAGGGCTTTCTCTAGTTGCGGCAAGTGGGGGCCACTCTTCATCGCGGTGCGCGGGCCTCTCATTATCGCGGCCTCTCTCGTTGCGGAGCACAGGCTCCAGACGCACAGGCTCAGTAATTGTGGCTCGAGGGCCTAGTTGCTCCGCGGCATATGGGATCTTCCCAGACCGGGGCTCGAACCCGTGTCCCCTGCATTGGCAGGCAGATTCTCAACCACTGCGCCACCAGGGAAGCCCCTCCCTTTATTTTTAAATAAAAGAAAAAACAGATGAACATTTTGTTTTCAATATTGTACCATTACTAACAATATCTCAAAGAATGTCTCGTACATATATTCTTATTCATGTGTGAGAGTAGAACTGCTGGCTCCCAGGGCATCTACATTGCCAATCTTAGCAGGTAACACCGAACTGTCCTCCATAGCCATTGTACTAACTTATGCCCCTAGCAGCACTGAAGAATTTCCCTTTTCTCCACATCCTTGATGAAATGAATATTATTAAACTTCTCCATTTCTGCCAATCTGATGGGTGTGAAACACACCTCGTTTTTTAAAAATTATGGCAAAATACACGTTTAAAACTTTACCTGGATCTCGCTTTTAATTTAAATTTTAATAGAGATAATTATAGATTTATATAAATTTGTAAAAAATAATAGAGAGATCCCTTGTTCAATGAATTTTTATATATGAATACAGCCATGTAACTACCACCCAGATCAACATATAGAATATTTCCAACAACCCAGAAGGCTCCCTTGTGTCCTCGCCCATCAATACTCCATCAAAAGCCAGTTATAATGGTTTACATCTTTATTTCATGATGATAATATAGTGTATTCATTATAAAAAGGGAGAGCTGTATCCGGTGAGGTTGAGAACCATTGTGTCTAGAAGGACTTCCTATATAGCTGGTGGGTTAGAGATAGCGGGAGGTGCTCCTCCCATCCTTTACTTATTCCCATTGTCTGTCCTAGACTGTTGTCTCTGGCACTGTGCCCGGTAAGCACCGTGTTAAAATGGAATGACGAAGTGTTTTTTGATAATAATTGATGACGGTCTTAGAACCCCACCCTATCCCCACCACAACCACAATGCTGTTCCGCATTCACGCAGAAAGGAGACAGAGGAGGAGCATGGTGGCCTGAGGAGGCCATCTCTGAGCACCAAACAGCAGGCAGGCACCACGTGATAACGCAGAGTGACACACAGGCTCTCTGCGGCCCAGGACCAGCCCAGCCTGTGTTCTCTGTATTGTGGTGTAGCAGTGGTTGGTCACTCTTGGTTACAGAGACAAGAGGTAACTACGGTTACAGAGAGAAGACTTTCTGAGAGTGAAAATGTAGAATTATGCACAGGGAGTTCTGCTGGACACCTTGTGCTGATTTTCTCATTTAATTCTCACAACTATAAAGCAGGTGTTACTATTCCCTTTCTCTGCGTAAAAAGAGAGCAAGTTATTCTGAAATCAGGCAGACAGGGATTTGCACCCTAGCTCTGCCGGGTAACCAACCGTGCCCGTGACCTCAGCCGAGTCACCTTCCCCGAGACGTGGCTCTGTCACAGCTCACCGAGTCGTCTCCCATCTCAAATAGGATAACAAATGTGAGGGGTTTTTACTCCATGAAGTGAATATATGTAATGTTATTAATCATTTATAAATATCTAAAACACAGCTTGCTAGAGGCCTAGCAAGGGCGTTTTGGGTTCTGGACTCAATATGTGAGCGGAATCCCTGGATCCAGAAAGGAAAGAAAGCCTCCAGAGTTAGAAGCAACATGGGGCAAACATGTCCTCTTCCTTGCCCTGCTCTTCACCAACACAACCTCAACGTGAAAAGAAACACTCACTGCCAAGCAGAACTGCCCCACCGGCGACCACACCTTGGTGGCCCATCGCCACTGGCTGATGAGAAAGGCTGCTGCTAATTAGCATACTAACACTCCAGGCTTAGCTACACTTGGGGGGTCTGGTGCCCCCTTCCTCTGTGGATTCACCTGTCCAGCCCTGACTAGGTGTCCCTGATGGGAAGAGAGCATGTATGCACTAGAAATATTTTCAGAGCCAAATAGGACGACACGGTGAAATGAGCTTCCTCACCTCTGTCAATGACTCCCCTTCCCTCCCACTCTGCCCGCTCCCCCTGCTTGCTCTCTGGTGGCCCCGGGGTCCCCGAGTCAGAGGAGAATGTCCAAGCTCACTTTTCGTGAGAGGATTTTGGTCTCATCCCCTCAAGGACCTGCTCACTCTGCATTGGTTGGTTCGTGTCACTCTTCCCTCTGTGCCCTCAGAGCCTTCTCTTAATTACAGTGCATTCTTCTCTCCCATGACCTAAAGCAACTAGCCCTTAACCAGGGCCTCAAACTTTCACGTTAGCCCTTTGAGTTCACTGATAAAGGCACTCCCTCTGGGCACATGTAGCCCATTTGCTGTGGGACGTGCCTAGTGAAGCATCAACTGGATTTCAGCTTAAGCTCCTTTCCTTACTGGCATGTTTGGGCAGTGCACAACTTGTACAACTGTATAGGGAAGCCCTGTCATCAGCTGCTGGGTTTTACTCATCTCTGCATTTCCCACTTCCTGCCATTCTGCTTGATCTCAGTGAACATTTGTTGATTGAACATGTGCATAAACTGATGACCTACTGAGTAACACTACTAGGTTTTGCCAGCCCACTCACTCTCTTACCCTCACAAGCGTGGTTTTGAGCCCTCTCTACTCTCCTCGGATTTCTTCACTCAGGAGGTGACCTTGCTTCTACTATACAGAGAAACAGAAATGGCTGAGACAGAATTGCCCCCTCTTCTTCCTAACACCAGACGAAAGCCTGCCTTTTCTTCTCTGTGTTCTCTCGTTATGGCAGGGATGCCGTCCCTCCTACAAAAGCAAAGTCCTTCATTCCTGCCTTGAATCTTGGCCAAGAGTCCTTCGGAGGAACATAAAACTGTCCATTATCCCTTCTCTCTCCTGTTCTCAACCTCTGGCTTCTGGATCCTTCCTACTGATTCCATAACATACACGAGTCTTTTCCAACAAGAACAAAGCAACACACACACACCCTTACCACATTATCTCCGCTCACTGTCTCGTGAGTGAGACAGTGAGGTCAAGTACTGTATACTGGCTGCCTGGAGCCCACCCACATACAGTGACAGAAAGTTTGGGACCTGACCTTGGCTCTTAGACTGGGAAGTACCCCCCCAAGCATCTACTCTGCCAGGTAAAATCCAAGTTCCTTAGTTTGGAGTGAGAAGCTTAGCACAATCTGATTCTACTCTATTTTCCCAGTTTCTCTCCTGTCTTCCTTCCCCACACACATACCCGCACCCAATAACCAACGTACCAATAGAGCTGGCCTTGCCATGACTACAGGCCTCTACAGATGCTAGTCACATTCTAGAATGTTCTTCCTCCTTTCCCACCTGACCAGCCTTAAGAAGCCGACTCAAATGTCATATTCTCATGAGTAGAAAATAAACTGGATTCTAAGTTGCATTTCACTGAATTTTATCAACTCAGTTGTCATTGTGATAAGACTATCATCTCTGATGGGCAGTAATAGATATGTCTCACAAATATGAAATGTGCATAGTAAATTGCTATTAGTCACCACAAATTTCATGAACTGGCATCCCTAAACCCTGACAGTGCAATTACCATCGACAGCAATGTAGAAGACACAAAAATTATTTCACGAATCCATTAAAAGTAAAGTTAGGTTGTATGAAAAAAAGAGATGCTTTCTGACCAGACTGGTAGTTGCAACTTATTGCTAGCTGGGCACGCTGCTGCCTAGATAAAGACTACATTTCCCAGCCTTCCTTGCAGCTAGATGTGGCCACATGACTAGGTCCCTGCCCTGGAATGTGAATCAAAGGGTAGGTGCAGCTTCTGTGTTTCCTGCTTAAAAGGAAATTGCCTGCCCTCCTCTTTTTCTCTTCCCCTTTCCCAGGCTGAAGCTTGGATATTGTCATGACCCAGCTTTGACAGTGCAACTAAGGACAACATCCTACGGATGATGACGCACAACAAGATGGGAAGCAGCCAGATCCCCAACTGACCAGTCTGGACCACTCTGGTTTCTGGTGTGAGAAATAAATAAATTTAATTTTCTTTAAGCCACTGTGTGTGTGTGTACGTGAGTGTAGATAGATGTCTCTTTAACATAGCAGCGTAGCCCGAAACTGCTTTCCTAGGTGGGGTAGGCAGTGAGTTTCTCCAGAGCAGAGATGAAATCTCTGTTATCTTTTTATTTCCAGGCCCCAGCAAAGCACCTGATAAAAATACAAGTGTTCAATAAGCCTTTCCTGATTGATTGAATGGGTGCCTGAATTGGTAAGAACTAAAGCCATAAAAAGTGAATTGGATTAAATCTGAAGGGCCTGGGATGTCCTGGATAGGAATTTGGACTTTGCCCACATTAAGGCTCCATGGAAAGTTTTCAAGTAGAGAGAAAGAACTTGGCGTTTTCTGGCTGCTCAGAATCGTGTTAGCTGGCGACGCCTGCTGGCCATTTGGAACACTGCAGCCTAGCGCAGGCTGTGACTCCAGGGAAGAAGAGATGAAGCAGTTGTTAAATACTGAAAGTTACAAATTAGAGGGCTAACACCTTGTGATAAATAACCTTTTGGAACTACTCTGGACCAGTCAGTGTGATGGGTGCTGTAGTGGGGATGGAGCAAACTTTAGACATGGTTCCTGGTGTGGAAATTTTAGGTTTCTTTTTTTTTTTTTTTAAACGTTTCTGTCCCTTGCTCTTAAGTTTATAAAAAATGCCTCTTCAACAGCTGGCCCAGCTGACACAACAGCTGGCCCAGACAGAGCAACACCTGAACAGTCTGATGGCCCGGCTGGACCCCCTTTTTTGAACGTGTGACTACCCTGGCTGGAGCCCAGCAGGAGTTTCTGCACATGAAGCTGCAGAGCGTCCACCAGCTGCTACAAGAGAGCAAGACAAAACAAGGGTGCGGAAGTTCTGGAACCAGAGGCCAGCATACCCTTTCCTAGGGTCTTATGTATAGAGGAGGGCGAGGAAGAGGCTGGCGACAGTCAGACTCCAGAGGAGCCCCTAACCTGGAGCACAGGGACAAGGAACCTAGCAACACCCAGGGAAATGGCGTGGGGGCTAAGGAGCAAATGCAGGAAGGCGGCAGCAAGGGCCCCGTCACAGCCCCCAACTGGGAAGGAGGGACAGCAGCTGACGGTTTAGTAAAACAATCTGTTCTTATGAAGAAAAAAAAAAAAGCCTCTTGCACCCTCTCCTTCCTTCTGTAATTCTTTCTTGTCCATTTGCATCGACTTATGCTTTTCTCATTTCTACCAAAGGAGTAAGTTATTTGAGCCAACTTGTAATTTTGATTAAAAAAAAAAAAAAAAAAGAACCACAACCAAACCAAAAACCCCACACCGCGCACCACAGCGAAGAGCAGCCCCGCTCACCGCAACTAGAGGAAGCCCACGCACAGCAGCGGAGACCCAACGCGGCCAAAACAAACAAACAAGCAAGCAAACAAGACCCCCCACTGTCGTAAGAGATGAGCTATTTTCTCGGATGAGACGGTACACCGAGGTCTTTGGCTGGACCCGCTGGGGAGATTTTTCTCCGTTCTCAGTGTTGAGAGAAGATGTTCTATTCCTAAAAACCAGTCTGATTGCACCTAAAGACGCTGTGCAGCCCCTGCAATGATCCTTTGCCCTTTAACTTTGGCCTCCGGAAAGAGACTTAGAGAAACTTTCTGGCCCCCTTTTAGCAACTGGATAAGACTGTGCTTTTTTCTCTGTGCCCATATTATACCTGAGTTTTAAAAATCTTTTTTATGTTTTTGTAAGCCACTACAGATCTCTAACACAACGTATGACTAACCATCAGAATGACTGGCCCAGATAAAAAGCGTCTAGGAAACCACAGGACAGGGGATGTGAAGGAGGAGGGCCTTAGGAGAGGGTCTGTACCTGGAGGAGGGGCGGGGGAAGGGCGAGGTTAAGCCTGGAAGGGAAGACAGTACATGGTAGGCTCCTTCCCATTCCTAGCAATTCTCTCACCCTTGCCTTATAACTCTTGTCCTGGCTACTGCAGACGACAAAAGAGCTGGTTTCTGAGATGGTTTTTAAGATACTTGATAAACTGGTAACTAGCCACTCCCATCCTCCACCCAGAGTGCGCAGGTCTAACCGGGGCACCTGCCTTCCTCCTCCACAGGTTGCCATCGGGACACCCAGTGATGTGAGTGTCAAAAATAAAGGCACTCAGCACTACTGGACGCAAGAGGGTGGCCTTCCCCGAGCAGACTGTGCAGGGCTGCTTTTTGTGGGGGGTTTTTTTTTTTTTTTGCGTCAGGGGAACTCCTGTAGGAGTTAAGCAAATTAAGTTACAAACAGCAGGCAGCTCCAGCAGAAAGGGGCCTTAGTTTTCTGCCAAAGTGTTGCAATCTGTTTTGATGGCCGTGCATCTCTGTGCACGGAAAAGGTGCTTTTCCTTGCTTCCAGCTGCTAGACAAAGGAGGGGAAGGAGCTGTCGGCCCTCGTTCCTGAGGCCAGGCTTTCAGACCTGGGCCAGGGGCCCAGGGCCAGGATGAGTCCTCCAGGCCCACGTCCCGCTCCTTTGGCGTCCTCCCAGCCTGTTCCTGGGCCGGGCTTGCTGGGGTCCGAGCCTGTGCCACCGGATCGGCCAGGCCTTCAGCTCATCACTGGCTCTGTGACCCCAACACCGGGCCACATCCCTCACCTCCCCACCCCCGCCACGGCGAGAGGCTCCTCGCTTCGGGCTGGCAACCCCCTGATGCAGAAGACTGGCAGAACCGACTCTAAAGATTCAGAGTGACCGGTAATGAGAACGATCGACTTCTGTCTAGAGCAAAGTGTCTATCTCTGCCCTGAGGCCTAGTGAGCAGTGGGGCTGGGGGGATAGCTGGGGGCTTGGGGTCGGGGAGGAGGCCCCTTGAGCCTTCCGAGGGCTCAGAGCAATGAGGCTGCAGAGCTGAGAGGGCTGTGGATGGGCATCTGAAACTGGCATTGCCCCGGGTGGGCCTCCATAGCCCCTAGCTACCTCCCCCCGATGGAGACTCAGAGGGTCGGGACGGTGTAGGGGAGAATCAGGCCCGAGTGGGAGGCTTCTGGGTCCGGGCCTGGCGAGCGACCACTACTCCTCTCCTGAAGCCCTTACCCACGTTAACTCCGAGGCAATAAACGTGTATCGTTGTGTTAAGACAGTTTCGAAGTTACACAGCAATCGATGACCAACACGTAAAATGATGCTGGGACCTCCAGGGGACACGAAGGTGCCTCTCCGCAGGTGTGGCCCGCCTTCCTGCGGTGAACCGCAGGAGCTTTCTCTCCTGCCCACCAACCTCCCTCTCCCTCCGCGTTTTCATCCACAGCAGCCCAGGGAGAGACCGAGATGTATTTCCTCCTGCCATTCTGACCCCGTAGTTGTAGGAAAAGTCAAGACTCTGTGCTCCAGCACCACCCCTACCCCAGCCCCTCAGGAGGACTTTATTCCTCACCACACACCCACCTCAGGACCTCGTGGCAGCTCCTAGCCCCGTAAAGACAGTTGCTCCCCGGACCCCTGAGAGGTCCCCAGGTCTCGCACATTGAAAAGTCGTTGACAGCATCCTGCTCACATTTTCCCCGCCAACCGTGAGCCTCAGCCTCTTATCTGAAGAGAACCTCTCCATCAGCAATCAGTTTTTTACGGCAGATGCAACACCACTCTTTTAAAGGAGGTTTTATAAAAATGTTTTCTTTATGAGAGTAATATAAGGTCAATTTAGAAAAAGTGGAAAATCCATAGAGCGATCACGGTTAAGGTGTGCGTGTGCTGTCAAAGCAAATTCGCTATAAATAATGTGTAAGAAACGAAGTGCTGAAGTAATTTATTTTGTTGTAGCCAAAGCTTTGAAATGAACTGGTTTGCAACCTGTTTGCAATTTCTTTTGTGTATTGATATTTAAGGCATATTCTGGCAGACAACTACTTACATCTTCTAGAAATATTATGGATGCAGATATAAGGGAGGAAAGGGATTTTTGTGGGCCTCTTTCTCTCTGACCAGAAAGAAATGGCTGTCAGGTGGGGAGGATGGTGGAGAAAGGCAATGACACAAAACACCTGTGTTTCAATTAGACCTTTGCTCAATGCCTGACACCTGTGATCTCTGTGGATCTCCCCCACCCCAACACCTCACTGCCCCTCACAGCGAGAACCACTGTCCCTTCCCCCGACTCGAGTGCCAGAGCTCTGCCCATACCCCTGGCCCTCTGAGGCCACAGCCTGCTGTAATTAGTTTGCAAGCACTGCCGTAAAAAACACCAGCACCTGGGTGCCTTAAAACAACAGAAATTTACTCTCTTACCGTTTGCGGAGACTAGAAGTCCCAAATGAAGGTATCAGCAGGGTTCGTTCCTCCCTGGGGGCTCCGAGGAGCATCCGTCCCAGGCCTCTCTCCCACTGGCTGCCAGCAGTCCCTGGCGTTCCTTGGCTTGTAGACGCATCCCTCCAATCTGTCTCCGCCCTCACACCTGTGTATCTCTTTGTCTTCACGTGGCTTTCTTATAAGGACACCAGTGATTGGATAGAGGGCACACCTTAATCTAGTATGACCTCATCTTACTGAATTGCATCTGCAAAGACCCTGCTTTGAAATGAGGTCTTGTTCTGGGGTTCCAGGTGGATCTGAATTTGGAAGGGACGCTATTCAGTGTTGTACATTAATGCCCAAACAGTCCACATTTTAGTCATCAGCCATGACAGTGCCTGGGTTATCCCCAGTGGATTATAAATCCCTACATCGTGAGAAATAAGGGCAAAAGAAGAGATCATGAAAAAGAAAGTCTTGAAACCCGAACTCTGCTGAAACATGTTGGACTAAACAAGTTTTCTGAAGGTCCCAGGAGAGTCTGAAGATTTTGCTGTCTTCCTTGTTGCTTGGAGAAAGCAGGGGAGCAGTTCTTTGCAGCAGGAAACTCTAAAACATGGGTAATGAAAGCAAATCTCCTGGAGACCTAAGGGCTGGATCACCGCTACCTTAGGCAAGAAAACAGTGCAATGAATGTTACACAACCTATAAAATTGTCTTTAAGAAGAGCTCTTAAGGACATGGGAAAATGCTCATGCTGTAACGCTAAACAACAAAGCCAGGATTCAGAACTGCACTGCGGCGTGAGCTCGACTGTGCAATAAAGAGAAAGTATTTCCAGAAAATAAGGCTGGTGCCAACCGTGAGGTGGGGAGATGGAAGCAGGGAGCTATTGCCTTTTGTTTTACACACTTCCATGTTGTCCGAATTTTTTTTCCCGAAACATGGATGAAAATGATCAAAAGGTACAAACTTCCAGCTCTGTGATAAATAAGTACTAGGGATGTAATGTAGTATATGATTAATATGATTAACCCTGCTGTATGTTATATATGAAAGTTGTTCTATATGAACATTGTTAGGAGAGTACATCCTGAGTTCTCATCACAAGGAAAACAAATTTTCTTTTTCTTTTGTATCTATATGAGATGATGGATGGTCACTAAACTTATTGTGATAATTATTTCATGATGTATGTAAGTCAAATCATTATGCTGTACACCTTAAACTTATACAGTGCTGAATGTCAATTATATCTCAATAAAACTGGAAGAAAAAAATAAACTTTAAATTTGAAAATAGGTTTAGATTTACAGAAACGTTACAAAGATAATACAGAGAGTTCCCATATGTCAAGTACCCAGTTTCCTCCGTTGTTAACTTATTTGTCACAATTAACCATTTTTATTAACCAACGTCCATTCTTTAATGGGGTTTTTAAAGTTTTTAATCTAATGTCATTTTCCTGTTCCAGGAGCCCGTCCAGGACACCGCGTTATGTTTAGTGATCGTGTCTCTCTAGGCTCCTTTAGACTGTGACATTTTCTCAGGCTTTCCTTGTTTTTGATGACCTTGACAGTTTTGAGGAGTCCCGGTCAGATATTCTGTAGAGTGTCCCTCCGTTTGGGTTTGTCTGAAGTTTTCCCTCATGACTAGACTGAGGTTATGAATTTTGGGGGAAAAGACCACAAAAGTTAAGTGCCATTCTCATCACATCATATCAAGAGATATCTCACTTTTTAAAAAATTATTTGTTGGTTGGTTTTTATTTTGTCTGTTCCACACGGCTTGCAGGATCTTCGTTTCCTGACCAAGGACTGAACCTGGGCCACGGCAGTGAAAGTGCCCAATCCTAACCACTAGACCGCCAGGGAACTCCCTGTATTACTTTCTGAATGAAACATACAATAAAATAGATTTTAAATAAGGATTATGCTAGAAAAATAGCGGTGTCTGACTCTGAGTGTAGATCATGAGGGTTTTCTTGATATCTCTCTTTATAGTTCTCTATAAGAAGCATAAAATGTATTTTATAATTAGAAAAAGAACAACAACAACAAAAACTCCAACTGTAAATACACAGGAAGGGCAGCAGAGGTGCTTGGCTGTGAGGACAGGGTGAGGGAGGAGGAGTCGGGCCGGGTCTGGTGCCGGAACAGTGTCAGCGTGATGCGGAGCACGCCAGGCCTGGCTGCTGGGAGCAGTCAAGATTACTAATGGCAGGACAGACAGTAACAGCAACAAAAGGAGAGCGAGGTCCGGGGCCGGGAAGACAGCGCTAATGAGAACACTGAGAAGCATTCCAGGCAGAAGGGTCACCCAAAAATGTAAGCAAGCCTAGAGCCAAGATTAGTTATAGCCAAATAAGTCTTGCAGGATCCAGGGGGTGCAGGCAGCTGGGTGAATGCTCGGGCACCTCTGCGTCTCCGAATCCGGCAACGCAATGCTTTGTGTAAATACTGACTTTTTAGGGAAGACAGAGAGGAGCCTCTTTCTTTTTCCACTGCAGGGATTAAGAGAAGTTTATTGATTTTTAAACAGGCTGTTTCTAATCTGGGCTTATTTTAGATCTAATAAGACTGTTATCATTATTTTTTAATTGGGTACAGGGAAGGGAATTCAACGTCAATCTGTGGGTAAAGTATTTTTAATTGCTTTGGAAGAGTTACATTAAAACTGAGATTGTAGGTCACACGCGAGTCCCAGCGCACTGGTCCCACAAGGATATTCTACTGGAAGCAGTACGTCGCCCCTGCTCTCAGCCCAGCATTAAAATGGCTGGGCAGATGAGCTGGCATCCATATAATGGGGCAAATGACCGTTACTTCCAGAGAAGCAACCTTTCAGTTGTGCTTGGCAAACTTCTATTCCTCCTTCCAAGACCCAAGTCAAGTGTTGTATGACACCTTCTCAAATTCTCTCAGGCATCAAAATCTCTCTCAGGTGATAAAAATCACCTCCCTTTCTACCTCACAGGTTATTCTAAGCAACAAGTGAGCCCAGTTTTTATGGAAGTGCTTTGGAGTCTGCAAAGCACCATGTAAGTGATGGATGATGTTATTACAAAATTTCTGCAGGGAATGCCCTGGCGGTCCAGTGGTTAGGACTCTGCACTCTCACTGCCGGGGGCCCGGGTTCAGTCCCTGGTTGGGGAACTAAGATCCCACAAGCTGTGAGGTACAGCCAAAATAAATAAATAAAAAAAAATTTTAATTAAAAAAATAAAAATAAATAAAAATATCTGCAAGTTAATGGTATGTGCCTGTCAGTGGGCTAGGTAGCTGTACCTTGGTACAAAGACGCTTCTGGGGAGGAAAAAAGTTGACCAACATTGACGATGGATAATTCAGCCTATTTGAATTCGGCAGGACGTGTGGCTTGCATCCCATATTCCTGACTCTTTCTCCACCAGCTGCTCAGAGCTGGGGCCGCTGACTTCACTGAGGCTCACCCCTCAGTGCAGGTTCCTGAGTTGGTGCTCAGGCAGGAAAGGATTACAGAGTTTAAGCACCACCCCCCATACCTGTGGGTTTAGGGACCCTGGACCCACAGCTGACCCATGGGCTCCCACCGTGGTCCCAGCTGTGCTTGGCGGCCAATCCCATGGGGTGTCCAGAGCCTCCGAGAAGCCCAGGGCCTCCTCACCACTGGACAGGGCATCTGTGTGGCTCCAGTTGGAATTCTGGACAAGGCATCTAAGATCCAGACCCAGGATCGCCTGATCCCTGGATTTCCTGGGCTGCTTCCCCCTCTCCAGGTGGGAACTTGCTGCCACCAGGGACCTAAATGAGGTTTGAGACCCGAGACTCTGTCAGTGGCCGGACATGCCTTCCCTCTCCTGTTCCACGTGGTGGGCCGAGCTGGACCCCCTACTCCCCACCTGCCCTGTTTTGCCAAGGAAGCGCCCTGCTTAGTGCCGGTCTTAGGTTTTAACAAGTTTCTTCACTTATCTGTTGTTTGTCTCTACATATATTCAGGTGTGATCTCTCCCATTATACCTCTCCAAACTGCCAAACCACTACCAATATTTGAATAGTGTCCTGCTCTAATTTAGAATCTCTGCTCTCATTTCAAATATACTGAGGACCCACATAACAATAACAACCACAACAATCCAACAGCGACTGTTTATAGAGCACATCCTATGTGCCTGGCACCGAGCTGAGTGCTGGACCCTCCCTGTGAGGTGTGTTATCGTCTCTTTACAGGTGAGGACCCTGAGCCCCAGGGTGGACAGCTGGTGGGTGACAGAATTGGGATTCCACCCAGAGCTGTGTGGTCCCAAAGCCTGTGCTCGTGGCCGTGATGTGACACAGGTGAGCAGACGACTCAGGTGCATAAACTGCATGGAACGGATACAAACACAGCCGAGTTCCTGCAATGGACATAGGTTGTGGCACGTACTTTTGAAGGTTCTATTACATTTCCAAGTTACATGTTATTTTTTTCCTCTGGCACATCCAAAGGGCCCACGTCCATCCTATCCTGTCTTCTCCTCCAGCGCTTTGCCATTCATATCCAAAGCGTCCTGCTAGGAGCTGTGGGAGATAGAAAGAGTAATCACATGTAGCTTCCGCGTTCAAAAGGTTTTAATATAGGAGATAAATGGGAAGTGACGTGAGAGCTGAATGAAGCTTTAAGTAAGTCTCTTTTCTGTTTCCTTTCAGCTACCTAGAAATGGCTCGATTTCTTCTGTGGAATATCTCACATTGGAGAAAGGCCTTGAATTCAACAGCGAATGGCTGAGTTTTAGGAGACCAATTTTTATGTGTGCTTTAAGGGGCAAGGATAAGACTTGAAGGGTGAGGGTATGTGATACTGTCCATTGCTGTAAAGGTTGCAGTCTGCCCAGGGATTCGGAGAGGGGAATCAATTTTACATTTGGTCACCCTGGAAGCCATTCCATTTCCCAGTCCCTCCAGCCTGCCTTGAATTATGCTTGGGTTCAGTTAGCAAAATTGACGGCCCACTCTGAACCAGATAGAGTGTGGGGAAAGCAGGGTGCTAAAGTTGCGAAGGACATGGTCTTTGACCCGGAAGGGTTTATCATCGAGACAGGAGGACAGATTTGTCAGTAAAAGCTGGTCAGTTCAGTGACAGAGGTTGGGATGAGGTGCTAGGAGAGCCCGGGGAAGGGATTTAGCCCAGTCTTAGAGTATGGTGCAGTATGGGGTGTGTGTGTGTGTGTGTGTCTATATGTGTGTATCTCTGTGTGTGTCTATATGTGTGTCTGAGTGTGTCTATATGTGTGTCTGAGTGTGTCTGTGTGTCAATGTTGTAAAAATTAATAAATAGAAACCTCAATTTCTTTTATTTCTTTTATTTTTTTGGCAGCACTGTGTGCCATGTGGGATCATAGTTCCCGGACCAGGGAGCTAACCCGTGCCCCCTGCAGTGGAAGCTTGGAGTCTTAACCACTGGACCGCCAGGGAAGTCCCCCTCAATTTATTTTAAATGGAGTTGGGAGACCAGAAAGGGGAGATCTCAGGCCCTGTGATGACAGCAGAGCCCACCAGGAAGGAGAAAGACTCCTTTCCTGGTAAGCACTCAGCCAATGAAAAGCCATAGACTCTTTGTTTACTGTAGCTCCCCAACTTCTCTCCTCCCTGCCCCCATAAAAGCAATCTCCTTCCCTTGCCCCTGGCTCACCATGGCTGCAGACCCCAAACTGCAATTGCTGGGGAGTAAGAAATTTTCCTCTGCCCCTCTAGGTTCTTCTGCCTGGTCTAAGAATTAAATGCACACGAGACAGATTAACAAGAGAAAATCAAACAAAAGTTCAGTAACATGTATACGTGGGAGAGACCCAGGAAAACTGAGTAACTCATGAAAATGACCCAAGCCCTCACCTTAAATACCATCTTCAGCTAAAGGCAAAAGAGGCTGTTGGGGGTAGTGGTTTGGGACTTGGAAGGGGAGGAAGGCAATGCACATGGAGGTGGAAAAGCAAATGTTTGGTAGATGTTTGCAGTGGGACCCAGCGTGGACCCTGATCCCTGGGCATTTCCCCACCACACGGAGCCCACACGCTCTGCTGACGTCTCTGCTGACAGCTCTATTCCAGGAACAGGCCCGCTACGCAAATTCTTTTAGGCAGTTAGGGAGAAGGTCAAAGATTCTGAGTTTTTGGGGCCTTGACTGTTTTCAGCTCGAAATAATCTGCCTGACAAAGAGGCATTTTGGGGTGGCGTCTTGCTCCCCTCCACAATCCTCTGCTGGTCCCAAATAAACCCATCTTTGTTGGAGAAATATCTGGCACTCTATTTGTTTTAGGTCAACAGTGTATATACATCTTCCTTGAAGACAAGACACCTGACCTAAATCTTGAAAAGGAGATTCCAAGCAAAGAGAAGGGCAGAGCCAGTAAGTACCCAGAGGCAACAGATGACTTGCCGAGACCCATCAACTGGGATGGGAGGTGAAGAGGGGCAGGGGTTAGGACTGGGAAGCACGTGGGTTAATGCTGTAATAGCAGAGGGCCCTGGGAAGCGAGGGAAAGACAAGGTTACATTAGCCCCTTGGAGACACTGCTCTGGTGGCAGCCTGGCGACCAGAGTGATGGCGGGCACGGGTGGCAGTGGGACACTGAGCTTAGTCACCAGGGAAAGCAGTCCAGGAGAGAGGCAACCAGAGCCCAGATTCCAGCAGGGGAGAAAGCGATGGAGAGAAGGTGCCACATTATCCTGCTGTCCCACAACCCAAATGACATTTCCATCTCTTCCTCACTGGCCTCTCTGCCCCCTGCCAGCCTTTCCCCAGCCTTCCATGGCCTTCCATGATCCAGCCTCTGCCAGGCTCCAGTGGGGAAGCCGGCAGTCGGGGAGGGGGAGAGACCGATCAGAGAGGGGGCAGAGCAGAGCCAGCCCACCCCCAGAGTCCTTATCTGATCATCACGTAGTGTCATTTGCTCTTTGAAGTTTATTAAGTCCATTACTTCTCTATTGGCCTAATAGAATTGTACACCTAGACACATATGAGGAGTTCTTATGCTGTTAGGGGGACAGGGGTTCTAACCCTGGGAGTTTTTACAGCACTGGTACCTTCTAATGGAAACAAATTTTCCTTCTCCCTCCTTTCATTGCCCTCCCCTGCCATGCTCCGGGTTGTCCAGGTGAAGACTGACCCCTCCCAGGGGGTGTCTGTTACCTCCCGAACAGGCTTCCATGGTGAGAGTTTCCTCATAAGAGCTTGTTCTTTGCTTCTAGAAGTCACTTCAATAAATACCCAGCAGATTAGATTCTCATGTAAGCAGTATCTGTTGTGAGGACAGGAGAGAATGACAATGTAATGAGACTGTTAGGAAACCGATATGCGACTTTCCAGCTTTCTTTTTCTGGTGGAATCAAAAGCAGCAGGCATTTTTGAGCACCTGGCCCGTTGAAGCATCGCATTTGGGAGTCAGGTAGGTAGTGGGTGAGGAAGGGAACAGCCCTGAGCTCCAGGAGGTAGGTCCACGTGCCCATGGAGCTGTTGACCCTGCCCAAGGGACTGGGGGTGCTTGTGTCTGACCTGGGCTTTTCAATGGTAAGTGGCTGTTTGACAGGCAGAGACAAGAGCATTCCGAGCTGAGGAGACAGTGTGACCAACGGCATGCAGGGGGGTGGGGTGCTGGGGCCGGGAGACACGGGGGGTGCCTGGAGACTGGAAGTCATCGAGCGTGTGGAGGCGTGGTGGATTCTGTGTTTTGGGAAGATAACTAGAGACGGGGGAGTGATGAAAAGCAATCTGGAAGCTGTTACAGGATGAAGGTGATGAAGTCTGCTTCAGGCGGTGGGTGGGACGGAGAGAAAGGGACAGTGTCTCGAAATACTTAGGATGTAGAATTGAGCTGAGCTGGCTGCTGACTGTGTAGGAAGGAATAACGTACGACAGAAAGTTTGCTAGTTGGGGAGAACAGGTCCTTAAAGCCACACACTTGGATACCTGAGAAGAGGTAATGCTTTCATAAACTGGTATCATCTCAGGTGACTCTAAGGATGGAGTTGCCTGAGGGTTTGGCAGAAGGTAAAAGGAAGAGCTAAAGGAGGGCACATGAAGAGAGACTTGTTCTTCGTGCCCAGATGGAATCTGCTAGTTTTCCTAACGTCTGCAATAGTGCCACTGGTGTCAGCCACTGCATAAGCTGGGGCGGAATCAAGTGGGACTCACTCCAGACCCCCCCCATGTGAGGCACTTCTGGGAGGCTGGTCGGGCGGAAGCACACGGTGAATGCAGGGCTGGAAGGCCATCGGGTGGTGCTCTCCAGAAGACGGCCGGAGCCTGGATATCAGGTGACAGCCAGGCTGGAAATCCGGGCCACAATGAGCAGACTGGAGGCAGCTGAAGCCAGGGGCGTGGGTGAAATGACTCACGGAGGGCCCCGGACAGAAACCCAAGGAACAGCATCTAGGGAGCAGCCGAGGAGGAGGTGCCAGTGGAAACTGGGGTATGAAGAGGACGAGGAGAGAGCAGAGGCTGGGAGTCTGCTGTGGGATGGACCAGGCTGGCTAAAGGGCAAGTAAAACCAGTAAAGCCAGTGAGGGGAGGCAGGCAGAGCGGGAGCAAGGGGAATGGGGTAGGGCAGGGAGGAGGGCGGGGGACGGGGTGTCAGCCCTAGCAACCTGGACTGTCGTGCCCTGACCCGTGTACTAACTTCTCTGCATCCAGGCCCAGCTTAGTTTGCTCCGGGCCCATCCTTCACGGCTCTAAGGGAGGCCACCATCTTGACCTTTGGGGGCTTAAGCCTCTGGGATCAGAGGTAAAACAAGGAGGGTCTTATAACCTCCCTTCACTCATCTCTTGGATAAGAGCTTCTGGACTACTGGGCCAACGCCACTCTTCCTTGCTTTGCACTGAAAAAAAAAAAAAATCAGCGTAGATAGCATGTAGTGATATTTCTGAGCGTGGCTTTGATCTTGTGGTAGGAACATTCCAGGAGAAAAGCAAGAAGAAACTTCTTAAGAATCTGTCGATTGTTAGCTGAGAGATTGGGTGTTGGGCTGATTGATGGAGGTCCCGCCGCTCAGCAGTCAGGGGAAAAGGGCTCTCCCCTCGCTCTCTGAAGACCAGCGTGGTGTGTTCTAATCCTGGCCGCCAGCTGCTGCCCTCATGGTTAAGCACCTCTAACAACTACCATGTGTCAGCTGGAAATTTTACTTAAAGAAACAAACAACAATCCTAATAGTGAAATAGGGTTTGTGTATCTAGGCTCACATCACAGGTGGAATCATGTTCTATACATGCAAACAAACTTTTTTAAATACATGTATGAAGTTTGATAATCACCTCTGAAGATTTTTAGTGTGGGGATGTGATGGGACAGGGTTGCAGAATTTAACAATGATGTAAAGACTCTACAAGTCAAATTGTTCTTTTACTTTCTCCGCTTTGCATAATCACAGTGTAAACAACACATATATTAGTATTAATGCTTATTCCTTTGGTTAAATAAAAATTCCAATAGACAGGAGGTAGCTTTTAGAGGTTCTTAACTGTGAACGAAGCGAGATAGGGTAGTTTTTCGCCTGAGATAAATCCAAGAAAATTACATTCACCTTGGTGGGTTGGGACCAAATGCAGATTTTTTTAAGAAAAAGTAAAGAGGCATTGAACCCACAAATTTTCTTTTCAGGAAATTAGTATTTTCTATTTGATTAATGATGGAAATTGACCATGTCTACGTTGTCTCCTTTCTCTTCTTATCAATTCAGAAAATAGAATATATTCCATCTGCTGTCCCTCCTCTCACCTCCAATCTTCTTAACCTCATTAAGACAGAATTGCTAAATAATAATAGCTGATGATAGTTTCTGATCAGATGAGGAGAGGTGGATGATCATAGAGATGAAGGGGCAGCAGGCAGGTCTGACTGAAGGGGGAGGCTGCATATGGGGTGAAATCTAGGGGGTCTCATTTTGACAATTTTATTTGACGACTCATTCTCTTCTTTAAATGCCGTGGGGGTTTTTTGTTTTGTTTTTCTGGACTGAACTGGAACCATTAGGGTCATTTTTGTTTAGATGTTGTTTGGTTCCCATTCATTTACTTACTGAGCGTGCACCATGCACTGTGCTAGATACCTGGGGAGAGGTAATGGTTTTATAAACCGCCTTCTGGTATCATCTCAGGTGACTCTTAGGATGGACTCACCTGAGGATTTGGCCGAAGGCAAAAAGGAAGAGCTAAAGGAGGGCATATGAAGAGAGACTTGGCCTCTGTGCCCAGGTGGAACCCGCTAGTTTTCCTAATGTCTGCAATGGTGCCGCTGGTGCCAGCCACTGTCTGCTGTATAAAGTGCGACACTCACTCCTGACCCCGACATGAGGCATTTCTGGGAGAGTCGCAGGGACTGCACTAGGGCCATTGGCTATACAAGTTGGCTCTTGAGGGCAGCATCTCAGATCCAGATGACAGATAACAGAAAAATCCTGTTTGGTTCGATTCTGTGTCTCTCTGACCTGCACTAGAAATATTTTTTGAGAGTCTTATTATAGTTGAAACCTTCCATTATATGTGATGGGAACAATGGAACTTACTCTTTTTTCTTATTTGTCATGGCTATCAAGAATCACAGAGATAGGGCTTCCCTGGTGGCGCAGTGGTTGAGAATCTGCCTGCCAATGCAGGGGACACGGGTTCAAGCCCTGGTCTGGGAAGATCCCACATGCCGCGGAGCAACTAGGCCCGTGAGCCACAACTACTGAGCCTGCGCGCCTGGAGCCTGTGCTCCGCAACAAGAGAGGCCACGACAGTGAGAGGCCCGCGCACTGCGATGAAGAGTGGCCCCCGCTTGCCACAGCTAGAGGAAGCCCTCGCACAGAAATGAAGACCCAATACAGCCAAAAATAAATAAATAAATAAATAATAATTTAAAAAAAAAAAAGAATCACAGAGATGTTTTGCAGACCAAAATATTGGGGACCTTATTGCCTCCAAATTTTCCAGTCAGAGATGGAAGAGCTAAACGTATGGGAAAAGGACATTTCTAGTTTAATCTTTTTTTTTTGGCCGTGCTGCTTGGCTGGTGGAATCTTAGTTCCCCGGCCAAGGATCAAACTCGTGCTCCCTGCAGGGAAGCACGGAGTTCCAACCACTGGACTGCCAGGGAGTTCCCATTCTTTTTTAATTGCTGAAATGCAAGGCTCAGATGATCCTGAGTTAGAAGAGTGAGCTTGGTGCTGCACTGTACCAGAAGATTCCAATCCAATGGCGTCTTGTTCCAAAATTATTTTAAAGCCTTAAAAATGAATGTAGCTGCAACTTCATGAGATGAAATAAAATGGGTATTTGAGAACTGTAATACTGGTTATGAATTATAATAATACTGGCCACGACTTACTAGCCCTTATCATGTTCCAGGTTTCCTACTAACTGCCTTGTATAGTTGCTCTTGAAGCCAAGTCTGACCGTCAGTCACAGTGGTTAGCTAGTTCTCGGGGTTAGGATGTCTGCTTCTCCTCATTTTCCCACTTGCTCTGTTCCTGTCTACTTTGTTAATCTTTTTTTTTTTTTTTTTTTTTGGCTGCGCTGGGTCTTCGTTGCTGCACACGGGCTTTCTCTTGTTGTGGCAAGCGGGGGCTACTCTTCGTTGCAGCACGTGGGTGTCTTATTGCGGTGGCTTCTCTTGTTGCGGAGCACGGGCTCTAGGCACGCGGGCTTCAGTAGTTGTGGCACACGGGCTCAGTAGTTGTGGCTTGTGGGCTCTAGAGCACAGGCTCAGTAGTTGTGGCACACGGGCTTAGTTGCTCCGCAGCATGTGGGGTCTTCCCGGACCAGGGCTCGAACCCGTGTCCCCTGCATTGGCAGGCGGATTCTTAACCACTGTGCCACCAGGGAAGTCCCTACTTTGTTAATCTTAATCTGTACACATTCTTTACCTTAACCCACTTCAAATTTCTTTTGGAAAAAGGCAGCATTCTGATGAATGAAATACATCTTTGGAATGATTTTTTAGAGAGTGATTGATTGTGAAGGCTTTAGTTTGTCTCAAATTCTAAAGAATCTATGGTTTACCTGAAAGACAACAGCCATTCTTGTTAAATTATTCTGCTCGTGCTCACTTTGTAAAACAGTGGTATTTTATGCAAACAAAGTTGGAAAGCCTTGATTTGGGCTCTGCAGGGGCAAAGGCCTTTCCTCTGTTACCAACTACAGAATATGGTCCCCAGCTTAGTTTGACTTACAATTTTTTGACTTTAGGATGGTGTGAAAGTGATATGCAGTGAGTAGAAACCGTACTTCGAATTTTGAAGTTTAATCTTTTCCTGGGCCGGCGGCATGCTCTCCAGTGACACTGGGCAGTGGCAGCGAGTCTCAGCTTCGGGTCAGCCCTGCAATCATGAGGGTAAACAATCAATTCACCGACAGTCATTCTGGACCCAGACAACCATCCTGTTTTCCACTTTCAGTACAGTATTCAATAAATGACATGAGATATTCAACACTTTATTATAAAGTAGGCTTTGTGTTAGATGATTCCGCCCAACGGTAAGCTAATGTAAGTGTTCTGAGCATGTTTAATGTAGGCTAGGCAAAGCTATGATGTTCTGTAGGTTAGGTGCATTAAATGCATTTTCAACTTATGGTATTTTCAACTTATGATGGGTGTATCAGGAGGTAACCCCATTGTAAGTTGAGAAAGATCTGTACTGTCTGGTGGGGCTTCAGAGGGAGGCTCTGTCATTTGCACACCTGCCCGTGGATCATAAGGGACAGGTGGGGTGGACTGTCATCTAGAATGAACTCTGGCTCACTCTCCTTTATAATATAATGTGTTTTCACGTACACATAATCTTTACACTTGTACTTCATGGACAGTCTATGTGTGTGTGCATATACAGTATATATGTGATCATTTCTCTAAGCTGTTTCATTTCTCCGTGAGTCACCCTCCGTAATTATGCACAGTAACCTAAGTGAACTATAAACTGTTCAGAGAGAATTTACAGATTTCCAGAGAGGACAGGTGCCCATTGACAAGGACTCCTGCCCTTGGCAAGCTGTTTTCGGGGGAGCTGTCGGAAGTCTGAGGGGGTCAACGAACACCTTCACTCAAGGGCAGGAAAAGCCGCCTCCAGCTGGCAGCTCCCTTCTGGCACTTGGGTGGTGGTAAGTCGGGATGGACGCGCCCTCTGGGGCTGGGCTCCTGTTATCACCCCAGGCACACTGCCTTTGGAAGAGGCTTCGGGAAGGCAGGGAGGGGACATCAGGTCAGGTCAAGGCTCAAAAATCTGTATTGTTGACTTAAAGATCTTCTCAGGAATTTCCAGGTGCCTAACAAGCAAGGTTTAAAGGGAACTGCACATCAAAGCAAGTGGCCCATAGACTCTGAAGGGGAAGGCAATTCAGTATCCCTAAATGGAAGCTTTGTTATTAAAAGAGCCCTTATCCGGTGAGGCTCTGAGGTAAAACCAGTTAAGTCTTGACTAACTGTTTTTGTGTTCTAACATTTTAAATACTTTGGCGAGTCCTTGTTTTGACCTAGTGAGGCTAAGGTGGGTGGGAGGGATGGACCTTGAAGTGATGGGAGGATTTTTACTTCTGATTTTCTGATAACCATACTGCCTGCCTTGCCTGGAAAATGCTTCCTTACAGTGTCAAGTAGTACAAAATAAAACCAAATAGTCCTTGTGTATTTACACTGGGGCCTTAGTTATATAAAAAATATGGATAGAAAACATTAGTAGAAAATACGATTAAATGGTACCAGTGGTTTTCTCCTTATTTTGGGGTTGTGAATGTTTTTTTTCCCCCCCAAATTTTATGCACTGAATGAGACATATTTATAATGAAACTGAAATATGGGAAAACAAAACAAAAAAAACCAACCCTACCCTTGTTTTGCAATTTATGCCACACATTTTGTCTGAAAATTCCATCAAATGTGATAGTCTTCAACCTTGGGGGTTGTGTGTCACCTGGAAAGCTTTAAAATTTTTCAGAGACTATGAGGTCTGGTCTGGGGGGCTGATGTACAGCCAAGGGAGAGGACCTATGAGCTTGTAAGCAGATAGGTTAGGGGATCCTGGGAGAAAGAGAACCAGGAATGGCTTTCTTGACATAAGAAGAAGCCATTTTGGCCCAAGCCATTTTGGGATCTAAGGCTGGCCACCATGCTCGCCCTTGAACACGTCTCAGTAATTAATGATGCTAAGGGAGCAAAGGAATATAGGAACAGAGAAAAGGAGTCAGACAATAGTGCAGTGATAAAGCAGAGTCCTAGTTCTTCCTCAAGGGATATACATGATAATGTGTCTTTGAGTTCTGCAGGGACTAAGGCTCCCCCGCAGGTAGGGGAGCGAGTGACGGTGCTGACCTGACCCTCCTGACTTCAATCAACTGAAGCTTGGACTCTGTTGACCTTTGCCCCAATTCTATGCTGAATTCTCCTCTGCTCAAGCCCCTTCATGAATATGCATGGACCCTTAGCTTAAAACTTTCCCAATTTTGTGGTTCAGAGAGACACTGCTTTGGGAAAGATCCCCAGTGTTCTCCTTACTTGCTGCAAGTAATAATAAACCCTTCCTTCTCCTGATCTTTGGCTTGGTTGTGTCTTTTGGCTCGATGCCCAACAAGAGGCAAACCCAGTTTTCAGGTAACAAGCTGATGGTTTCCAGACTTCCTCACTGATCGGGGGATGACGACCCTGTGAAGTCCACGACAGCAAGACTCTGGCTGGAATCAGAAGCTCAGGGGAGTGTCGGCAGCCAGCACTACCGTGAATGGTGGATGACGGGGTGGGTCTCCTGCATGCGTCCAGTTGAACAGATTCCCCGGGGGCGGGGGGGGCTTCCACGTCCATTATTAGCCTACTGGGTACTGGAAAATGGTCAAACTTAATTCTCAAAGCAATATTTATTTAAATTCATTAAAAAAAAAAACACATACAAATCTCACAGCACTCTTGGAAACAGGCGAGAGTCTGTGAAATAAAATATATATGCAACACTGCAGGTTGGGATTCACCTCTTCAGATGGTTGCTATCGATCAACAGGCCAACCGTGACAACGTTTAAGCTAAATATTCAAGGAAGCATCTGTCTTTTTAGCTAGTGGGTACGTGGGTGTGTGTGGCAGTGGTGGTGATGGTGGCCAGGATCTGAAACTATAATAATGGGAAGTGACACAAATTCCTCAAGGCTTGGTTTGCAATAAAGATAACATAATGGAGATTTTGATCTAAAAGATCAGTAAGTCTTCTCTCTTAATTATCATCTCCATAGGAAATGAGAGTATTTCATTTCAGATTCTAGAGACTCACATAAATGAAAAGTTCCTGGAATTCAGGCATACGGACAAGCAAATTCATTTTCAGCTGAGTGGAGCAAGAGACACAGATGGGGTGTCTCTCAGCCTCTGCTCCCCTTTCCTGAGAGCTGTCCCTGCTCAGACCCAGGGCCAGAGTCACACTTGCTCCACAGGATGCTGCCTTCCTGGCTAGAGCCGATGGGATTAGCAGTGGGGCTAACAAGAGTCTCAATCCCGAGAGTTTTGAATCGGGGCTGTGAGACACTATTTAGTCATTCCTGCAGGGCAGTGAACGGAGGACGTGGAAACTGGGGAGTGAGGGCAGGCACGCCGGGTCAGGGGCATGCATGAGCAGGGGTGGCTGCTTCGCTGAGAGATCAGCAGAGCGGATAATTTGAGAGAACTCGAGCGAGGGAAGCTGGCTGCCGGCTTCCTGGGCCAGTCCTCTGTTGGTCCCAGCCAGGCTGGATGCCCTTGGATTCCATTAGTCACCTCAAGAGCCTTCCATAAAGTCCTTTTTGCTTAAACTAGTTTGAAGTGATATCTTTATCTTGTGACCCAGAAAGCCTTGACTAGAAAAAATGGTAACCAAAGCAAAATGCATAACTTAACCAGTAACTAACATTGAGAAAGAAATGTTAACGGAAGCAGACATTAAGAATGCATTAGTCATTTTTTCCCTGATGAAAATTTTAGAGCAGTCATTCTTAGCTTTTGCAGGGGGTGGTAGTGGTTAGAATTCTTTAAGAAATTCACAGAAGTTATGGACCATGACCATCTTTTTAGGAAAAAACCCACAGTTTGCATATAATCCATGGACCACAAGTTAAGTATTTAGGTAATTAGTGTTTTGATTTGAGCCTTAATAAATGTGCATATATAGGTGTTATTTTCATTATACCTCCCAATTCGAGTATAAGCTTCTTTCTAAAGGATAAAACCCTTGTTTCTCTGTAAATTTACTTTAGTTCATTACCTGACGGCTCAATTAGTACTGTTCAATGCAGTTATTATTATCTGTTAAATTATTGGATGTATATTTTATCAAAATATTTTACAATGGGACTTCCCTGCTGGTCTGGTGGTTAAGACTCCGCACTTCCAATGCAGGGGGCTAGGGTTCAACCCCTGTTCGGGGAACTAAGATCTCACATGTCATGTGGCCCGGCCAAAAACAACCAAAAACAAACCATTTTATAATATTG
Organism: Eschrichtius robustus; assembly: GCF_028021215.1. Classification (NCBI taxonomy): domain Eukaryota; kingdom Metazoa; phylum Chordata; class Mammalia; order Artiodactyla; family Eschrichtiidae; genus Eschrichtius; species Eschrichtius robustus. The sequence goes on along the minus strand of NC_090844.1, from coordinate 23,855,163 downwards.
AAAATACTTTTTTCAATTACTAAAATACTTTTTGCATGCCAGCCATGATCTGTGGCCCAAACATCATTAGTCATCAAAGAAATGCAAATCAAAACCATAAGATACCACTACTTCACACCCACTAGGATGGCTAAAATAAAACAGACAAATATTAACAAGTGTTAGTGAGGACGTGGAAAAATTGGAATCCTCATTCGTTGCTGATGGGAAGGTAAAATGGTGCAACCACTTTGGAATACAGTTCGGTAGTTCCTCAAAAAGTTAAACATAGAGTTACCATATGACCCAGCAATTCTTCTCCACTCCCAGGTATGTATAAGAGAAATAAAAACTTGTCACACAAAAACACTTGTGCATAAATATTCATACCAGCATTATTCATAATAGCAAAAAAAAAAAAAGAAACTAGAAGCAACCCAAATGTCCATCAACTGATGAATGGATAAACAAAATGAGGTACACCCATATACTGGAATATTATTCAGCCATCAAAAGGAATGAAGTACTGATATGTGCTATTACTTACATGAACCTTGAAAACGTTATGCTAAGTGAAAGAAGCCAGTCACAGAAGACCACATATTACATGATTCCATTTACATAAAATGTCTAGAACAGGCAAATCCACAGAGACTGAAAGTTGATTAGTGGCGGCCAGAGGTGAGAAGGAAGGAGGAAGAACTGCTAATGGGTGTGGGCTTTTCATTCTGGAGTGATGAAAATATTAAAAAAAAAAAAAATTAGTTATGATGATCGTATTACTCTGAATGTATTAAAGACCACAGAATCATACACTTTTAAAAGGATAAATTATGTCTCAAGCTGCTCTAGAAAAATCTAACTTGGTGATCTCAAAGGCAGGTGTCCAACACCCAATTCTTGCTCTTCCACATCAACCTTGTCCTCTTGCTGTGCCCTGTGGAGCTCAGAGTGGACCACACGCATCTACTTACACAAAGTGGGAACCCCGGGTCAGGCTCGGCACCTTGTCTCTCCCTCCCCCCAATATTTGGTCCATCCCTGAATCTTATCAATTTTATCTCGTAAATCTCTCTTTAGTTTTTCCACTTGTCCATACCTTTATTGCTACATCCCAAGCTACCATCATCTCTTGTTAACAAAGTTTCTTTTCTGCCCTGTTTATTCATTCTTGCCCCTCTTCAATCTGCCACCCATGCAGCAGCAGGCAGTGCTGGGTTGCTCAACAGATGAACCAGGCTTGTGCTAACTACACGAGCAAAGCGGGCCACCAAAAAATTGAGGCGGGAAGACTGCCACCATGTCCTGCCTGCTGTCTGCAGTACACAGTGGGGTGTTGCCTCAGGAACTTGCTTCAGACATAAACTAAGAAACTAAGACCCCCCACCCAGTGGAGGATGTTGACTACATGCTGACCACAAGCATGTAGACCCCAGACTGGTTGGAACCAGAAGACTGATGATTAAGATTTCCAAAACATCACCCTGTTACCTCACCACCAACCAACCAGGAGAATGTCCATGAGCTGATCACGTACCCGTGACCCTCGCTCCTAATGCTGCCTTAAACAAACCCTTGCTCCAAAGCATCAGGGAGTTCAGGTATTTTGAGCATATGCTGCCCATTCTCCTTGCTTTGTGTCCTGCAAATAAATGCTGTACCTTGCTTCACCACAAAAAAAAAAAAAAAAAAAGAAAGAAAAAGAAAAAAACATTGAGGCAAAATTTCTTGAAGAATTTTGTATTTTCTGCAAGTAATAGAAACCCCAGCTAAGACAATGAGAAAATGTCTCCCCTAACAAGTTCAGGGTTAGGTAGGCTCTAAGGTTAGGCTCAGCCATGTCTTGGAACACCTATATTTTTCCTATCTTTCCATTCTGCTGCCTCCCCTCATGGTGGTAAGGTGGCTGCCAGCAGCAAATCGGCAGCCTATTCCCCTATACACATCCTGTGGCAGAAGGAAAATCTCCTCCCCAACTCTAAGTTCTTCCCTGAGCTTGAATTCAGTAAATTTAAGTTACATGTGCAATTGTGGACCAGGGAAAGGGCAAACACTCATTGGCACGGACTGACTGAGGTTTACTTGTGGATTGGGTAGACAATTGAACAAAATTTGAAGATCTGCTCAGAAGGATGAAGCGGGGATGGATGCTTGCCCCTGATCTAATATGGCTCTTCTTTTACGCAAAGCTTGAAATATAGGGAAGGGGCCCTTGTATACTGCAGAAAGAGGAAGGTGATTTAAGCAAAATGTCATTTACAGCATGACTTTTCCCCCTTCATATTTCAACATTCAAAACTCAAATGCACTTGATTTTCTGTCGTCCAGCACAAACACACCTTAATAATTTATCTATAATTCAGTAAAGAGCTTTCTAATTTTTCTTACTGCATTATGATAAAGTTAAAATATAAAGGCTGACAGCGTATGGGATCAGGTGTGGGTCATTTTCCCCAATTAAAAAATATATTGAGCATGACAGCAGAGGTTCACTAACGACAGGAGTAAATATAAAGTTGCAGCCTTCGCTTTTGGGCTGTAAGCATTTAAGCAATATATATCACACATCTACAATTATGCCAACCTTAAGTAAAACGGAAGTATATTTTAGACACAGTTACAGGATAAGCTGAAAGATCTGAAACCATCCTTTCAGATAGCAGGCTTAGGCACATGATAGGTAATTAAGTTATAAAAATCCGCTATATTAAAATCAAGCACATCTAGGGGACTTTTCTGGCAGTCCAGTGGTTAAGACTCCGCGCTGCCAATGCAGGGGGTGTGGGTTCAATCCCTGGTTGAGGAACTAAGGTCCCACATGCTGTGCAGTGTGGCCAAAAGATTAAAAAAAAAAAAAAAAATCAAGCACATCTAACCCAGAAATAAGGGCTTCTGTGTAATCTTTATAAAAATGAGGTTATTCATTTCAAAATGTACTTAAGTCACTAGCAAGCACTGAAGTCCAGGTAACGCATGTCTCCATACCTGTGTACGGTTGGCAGCTCCTGGTTATATTATACTGTGGCAGCTCTCTTCCCCTATGTCGTCAGGATCTGTCATTGGTCAGTTAAAGAGAAAAAAGCCAGTTAAAATGGGGAATCATAAAATTATAATAAAAATCCTTATAACTTCATTTTTAATTTAAAACATATACAAGTCCATTCATCCATCATTCCTTTGGTATCAGGCTAAGGCCTTTTCGTTGAGTGGGGTCTGCTGACTGGGGCCGCACCTAAGGTGACCATTAGCACAGCAAGCAGCCTTGCCAATTTTAGTTTCAGTGGAGTGAGGACTCAAAACACTCGTGGAGCAAACCGACGGCAGAATTCTTCTAGATTTTGACAATCCTTTCCTCCCACCCAAACTTTCACATTTGTTTTGCCCACACGTTTTTTCCTGATATCAGGTCTCTCGCAAGCATTCAACTTATTTTCAGAGCAATTACGACTCTCTTCACACTCATATTTGTTTGATTTTAGTAATACTGAATTAAATTATGTAATTACTGAGTACAACTTGCATAAACAAGTTTGGGAACAAGTGACTGACTTGGAAAAGCATACAACTCAGGGACAAATGTGACTAGCCCATCAGGGACTGGCCTACTTACTAGTTGTAAAAAGTGGGTGGGCCTTGAGCACCAGTCCTATTTTTCACAGAGAACAGGGACTGGTTCAAAGGTCTGAATCGCAGGAAAGTGGAGTTGGTTTAAGAAACAGAACATCTAAATTCAGAGACTTAGCCCCAAACTCACATGAAGTTAGTGTGGAAACTCTTTTCTGTGGGATGCTAACAAAGATTTGAGAAACCTTTCTTCGCTAGGTCCCTGGTGGGACCAGCAATGCTTCTGAGGGACATGCCGTGCCTGAGCCCCCATTTGGATGTGTGTAGCGTCACTGGTTCTACTCCGGGTAAATTCTCTAAAATGTTAAAATATATCTATCTCCCTTTGAAGGGGGCAGGCGAGGAACTGTTTCTAGTTTATGTTTAATAAAATATGTTTAAAGTAGCCTTAATATAGGTTGGATTACTAAGGATAATAAAATTCTCTAGGAGAACCCATTTGCTAGCCAAAAGGGGAAAAAATGATCCTGTTTCCCTCCTGTGATAAAACAGCAGGCCTACAGTGAAATTATAAAGTTCTGAGATTAAATTATCTTCATTTACCTTCATTAGTGGTTGGATTGCACACTAAGTAGTAGACACTAAAATGATAAAAGTGGTGGTGTTTAGGGTGGGCCATGGAATTAGAAGTATTTCCTCTCTACCCTCTTAATGTCTAAAATGAAATTATATTACTTTTATAAGTCAAAACAACAATAAAAATACCACCACAATTTACCACCACACTTAATTAGTAATAATAAGCAGAAGTAGTTCAAAGTTTTGGACAGAATGACCTGTAGCCTTATCATGAGAATCCCTCTTTGGGTAATTCTTACTGAATTCAGTGGGAAGACCAAACAATTCTTTTAAAATTTTCCTATTGTTTTGTCTCATGCGGTTTAAAAACTTTAAGAGAAACAAAAACTAAGCAAGACAAATCCACAGCTGTTTTCCTAACTAGCATTTAGGAAGCTCACCAAGCTATGTAATCTCTATCTTAAAAGGTTTAACCAGTCTTCCAAATGGCAGCATTGAATGGGGATAAGGTTATGAACGCTGGAGCTGAAATGCCACTTACCAGCTGAATGACCTTGGATGATTACTAAACCTCTCTGTGCCTCAATTTCCACGTCTGCAAAATAATGGTAATAAGATTACCTACCTGATTAAGAGTATTAAGTAAGTTAATGTGTAGTTAATAAGTTATGTGTAAACTGCTTTAAACAGTGCCTGGCATGTAATAGGTTCTATACAAGTTTAACAAATACATGCAAATTTTTAAAATGTCAGTGAGTTTACTAAGTACATACTTTAGCATTTCTGTATGATTTTCAGCACTCTCATTCAACATCCTTATCCTTCAAGATTTTTACTAATAATTTCTATTAAGCCTGGACAAGTTAAACTGATGCTTAATGAAATGTATGCTAAATTTAGGACAAGTAATCTAAATGTCTAAGAAGACAGGGTTTATAGGTTATGCGATGAAGGTCTTGAATGATGTCATGTGTGTGCCCCTCAATAAACAGCAGTCCTTCCACAGCGTGGGGGCCCCTCAGAGATGCTGATGGTGCACTAGGGAGGAACCCAGGTGGGAATGATGCGTGTGTATGCTGGCAGCTTTAGAACATGAACAGAAGTTCCTGGATGCTCCTCCCTTCAAAAGGTAGAGCCTAATCACCCCCCCTTGAGTGTGAGATGGACTTAGTGACCTGCTTCTAGCAGATAAAATGCAATGGAAGTGGTGGTGTGCAACGTTAGAGACTAGGTCTTTCCTCGCTTGGATCTGGAGGAAGCTGAAGGAAGCTGAGGGAAACCAGCTGCCCCATCACAAGGACACTCAGCAGCCACATGGAGAGGCTCACGTGTGCAGAGCTGAGGCCTCCCGCTGACAGCCATGTGAGGCAGCCACCTTGGAAGTGGACCTTCCAGCCCCAGTTGAGCCTTCAGATGACTGCAGTCTGGCTTGAGTGAAACGTCATGAGGGGCACTGAGCCAGGACCACCAGCTGAGCCACTCCTAGATTTGACCTGAAGAAACCACGCAAGAAGATAATACACATTTGTTGTTCTAAGCTGCTATATTTCAGGGTAATTTTCTACACTGCATAGATAAACCACTACAGTGTGTGTTAATGGATGAAGTAGACAGCAGGGTAAAAAGTACCCTTTCTAGACCTGACACTTCACCTGGTGAAAACCCATCATCTTGACCCAAGAACTATCACCAAATTGCGATGATAAAATGGTTTCTTTCTTCCCCCTGCTTAGTTGTTACTTTTTATGTCACCAGCATGTCAGGGTTTGTCCTACCACTTAGCATAATTGCCTAGAATATCTGTGCTGAAGTTTGTGTGTTGAATGCGGTCTCAGTGAGACAGAGGCTGTTACTAGGAGAAGGCTGGGGGCCTGGCTATGGAAAAGCCCCAAAGAGTAAAGACTGCAATAAACTGTCTGGGCTTTGATTCTCTGTCCTGAAGGGTCATAAACTATTTTATTAGAATATTCAAAACTCACAGACTAAACTGACAGACATGGAGGCAGAACTACACAAACTAAATTCACACGACACTGATGTATAAATCAGAAAGCTTCTCTAAGTTTACTATGTGCAGAATGGAATTCTGATGCTCTCATTCAGAGCTCCCCCTTTTCCTGAATGATAGCTTAGAGTCCGTATGGGCAATCAGAAGGTGGCTCAGTTAAGCCTGCACTTAGAGGACAAAGTGGCAAGTCTTGAGGTATGTTCTTCCCAAGCCACAGCAAGTCTTCATAAACTGATACTACCGGAAGTAGAGAACACCTCTGGTCACTGAATGGCTCACACCTCTTGGATTCAGCACCTCCCCTCCGTGGGTTAACACTGTATTCACACTGTCACATTTTGTTCCTCTAAACTCTTGGCAAATTGACATTTTCTTTCCTCAAATGAGTTAATAGTGATTAAAAGCCACAGTGTACCTGGGAAACGTTGAGGCTCTTCTCACATGATGATTAAACTAGTTTGACTCTCTGGGGATATCTTATTACCAAGTCCTCAGGAGGGATCTCACTGCTGTCTTCACATACTACCTGTATAGTTTGGGGCACAGGGCATTTATTAGCATATCAGAGCCTGTCCAGAGATAATATTTCAGAACTGGTACCGCATTTCAAGGGCAGTTTTCTGACTTCTGATCTTTTATCTAGAAATTTTCATGATCAACAAAATCGTAAGTTGATCACCAGGGGTTGAAAAATGAATAAAGAGCAGTTATCAAAAACAGGACATTTATGTGATGTTCTCCTTTTTCAAACCACTATATGTAGTAGTACAGTTTTCTAACTTGAGTCATGAATATTCTTACCAAAATCAAGTCGTTCACAATCGGAACAAAGGCTAATTTGTACCAGTCAGTTTCAGAAATTCAAAAATAGTTTTTTACTATCCACAATTAAAAATTAATCTTGTAATAACTTATAATGGAAGAGAATCTGAAAAAGAATACATATATACGTATAACTGAATCACTCTGCTGTACACCTGAAACTAACATAACATTGTAAATCAACTATACTTCAATGAAAAAGAAAGTTTCAAGAGAAAATATTTTAGCATTTAATGTCTTAGTATTAATCAACATCTGATTCAAAAGTTAAAAAGTATGTCCCATTAAATGTATGCACTTGAATTATTAAAAAAACTTGGAATTACAATAAAATCCTCAATAATTTGCCCATTATGTAATTAGGTAAATAGAATTATGACAAGGTCGATAATTAGTGATTAGTAATATGCCAAAATAATTTCATACATTTATAAATATATCAAAATCTCTTCTAGTTTCATTGTTCTCAGAAACCTAAGAATACCACTCAATGGTCATTTTACTTGTCCTTTTCATCAG